>NC_071090.1:84274273-84874273 GCF_027358695.1 Spea bombifrons | reverse complement strand
CAGGAACCAGTACAACAATGCCAGAGAAACAACGGACGGGAAGGTCAGGAAAGCTGGGTCAGTACACAAAAACAGGTAGTCCTACAAGCAGGGTCGGTAACGGAGCAGGTAATCAGACGAGCCAAAACCGGGAGACACACGACACAGTACAAAATCGCAAGGCTAAGGATGGTCAGGCAAGTAAAGGGTCAAAAATCCAGAGAAACTCAGGGAACTAGACGACAGGATCCAAACAGCAACGAAGACCACAACAGGGTACCAGCCAATGCATTTCCGGGGTTTTTTAAATCCGGCGCTAAATCACAAGCTCTGCCCCCCTGATCGTGTCACAGTAGCTCTCCCAGAACTCCGCCTCTGAAGCAGACCAGCCGTACCCCCTTCATTACTGCCAGGAGGAATGCTGCCGCACTGAGCGCGGGTAAGTACAGAATACTGGGATTCACTGCTTTGTCGGGCAATATGATGCCCGTCGGTAGTAAGACTCCCAGCTCCTGACTTCCGACCTCGATGCCGGTGGTCGGACCCCCAACATACAGTTTTTGTGTTCTGTTTATTTATTTCTTTCTTTTTTGGTTACAGTCGTTTTAAGGTCTTTGTTTGATATGTGTCCATACAATTAAATTTATGTTTATGTATTGTGTATTTTTCTTTATACATATAATAAGTATAGTAGTTTAGGGAAAATTAGTGTTGCAAGATATAGAAATATTTCTCTCTTCAAAACTCCACTTTAAAAATCATGTGCCTTTTGTTTCATATGCTCATGATTGTTGAGACATTCTCTGTTCAAACCTACCATCAAGTAGTACCACCAGCATTTAGTATAACATATATTTAAAAAATTAAAGAAAACAAGTTTTGCAAAGTTACAATTTACCTAGTATTCTTTCAGAAGTAGTTGCCGCTCTTTAATAAACCCAATTTATAGTCAGCAGTATTCCCTGTGCGCTGTAATAACAAACATACACACTTTTTATGTTTTCAAGGCCTCTACAAACTACACTGTTTTTTATTATTTTTAAAATTTTGGGGTTGGGGAACTGTTTCAATGTTACTGTGCATTAACAGGGCTGTCAGACTCCAGCTGCAGTGTTTAATGATTTTATTAACAGATCTTCTTAAAACATACTGTATAAACTTGAACTCCAACTTCTACTCAGTGCACATGTGTCTCATCCCCTTAACTACATCCTGGTTAACTGCAGTGCAACACATATTAAACTCCCCCCCTGGAACCAAACCCTCTCTTTGGTTCCATACATATTGATACATCTTTTCCCTTTTGGGAAAGTTGATCTCTTTATAGTTCCATTCCAGAAGGAATATGAATTCCTCTCTTCTGGTGGTGCTGAGCATTAGTCTACATAATCATTTAGATATGTTGGTTTTCGGATAGATCTCCCACTTTTAGTTTGGTTGTTTCTAGATTCCTGTGGTTGTTCAGGCATGGTTCAGTTGTCACCCTGTAGCACATCTGTGTCTGATATCTCAATGTTTGTTTCTTCTCGAACTTCTGCTGGGCTATTTTCCAATGACGGCAGATTTGTATTCTCGAAGTGAGATTCTTCTTGGGTGCTAATTTGAGGCATGTAGCGTCCAGTACCTCTTAGATGCCTCCTATTTCTTCTCAGAACTTGTCCTGACTCCGTCACCACTTCATATGACCTGATTCCTACAGGAGCTCGTAGGCATGCTTTACGCCACTCTTTTCCATGGTTTGTTGGAGGCTGTACCCACACATGTTCACCAACATTTAGAGGCCGCAGGTCTTTGGCTCCCCTGTTGTATTGAGCAGCTTGCAATGCACGCTGATTCCTGCATAGGTTTTGGTGCCGTCCATTCATCACATGATCCTGTCGTAAGAGACTCCCTCTCATCGGGAGTAATGATTTGGTTCTTCGACCCATCAGTCTTTGAGTAGGACTACACTCCAGGCCCTGTGTTGGCGTGTTTCGATGATCTAACAATGCTAGGTAAGGATCGTTTCCGGATGACATAGCCATTTGCAATAGTCTCTTGGCGGTCTTTACTGCAGACTCCACTTTCCCATTGCTCTGAGGATATCCTGGTGACGAGGTTCAAAATCCCAATCTTTACTGAAGTCTTTAAACTCTGTTGCTATAAACTGGGGTCCATTATCTGAACATACAGTATCTGGGATTCCATATCTGGCAAAATGGGCCTTCAATTTTCGTATTACTGTAGTAGATCTTGTATCATGCAGATGGTCTATCTCCCAGAAGTTAGAGTCATAATCCACTGATATTAAATATTCCTTTCCATTAAATGTGAACAAATCCTTCCACCAAAATGTGAAGAATGTATCCGAGACATAATATCCGCTCGAAGATCTGATGGAATAACTACTCGCTCACCTTTGAATAGAACACCATCCTGTACACTCCGTTCATCACGTATGTGGTAAAATGGCAATGCTTCCAGGGGTACCTGCTCCTTTGCATGAGGCCATCCCCTTAACACAATTTGCTTCATTGCTTGTAAAGACCTGTCTTTATCCGTGCTTTGTTGTATAGCGACCAGTCTCCTGTTTGAGATGGGTAGATATTGGAGCATGTTTATAGTTTTAATCTGGTTCTCCACAGAGCCCTCCATGGAACCTTCTTTTAGATAAGCTCTACTCAATGTGTCTGCCACTACCAGAGACTTCCCCGGGCAGTATCTGATACAAGCATCATACATCTGAAGCCGTAACATCATACGCTGAAGACGTCTGGGTGCTTTAAGTAAGGGTTTCTTCATAATGCTTTCAAGGGGCTTATGGTCCGATTGTACAGCTACTGTCTTCCCAAATGTGAATTGGTGGAATTTTTCCATTCCAAAGAGGATTGCTAACAGCTCCTTCTCTATCTGTGCATAACCTTGCTCTGTCTCCGTCATTGCTCTGCTTGCAAAAGCTATTGGTTGTTTACCTTGCATAAGCACTGCTCTTGCTAGATCTGGTAGTATGTCATCAATTGTTGGCAAAGGATAATGGCTTTGTTTCAAAGCCTTGTTCAGAGGCTTAGGGTCAATGCAAATTCTTAACTTCCCTGATGGTTTTTTCACCACTACCATACTACTAATCCAGTCTGTGCTTCTCTCTACAGGGGTAATAATACCCTGATTCTCTAAACAGGTAAGTTCCTCTCTAAGGGGTTTAAGTAACGACAAAGGAACCTTTCTTTTTGGAAGTCTAACAGGCTGTACAAGATCATCCACTTCCAATTTCAGTTTCCCTTCTAGACAGCCCACTCCTTGAAAAATATCTGCATACTCTTTATTGATGGCTGGCCAACCCCACCCAGCGGCATGTGGTAGGTCACCATCTTGTTCCACATTCAGGATATTTTGGTGCTGCACCGAGATCAGTCCCATTGCCTGTATAGCTCTACTTCCCAGTATAGGGTGACACACATCCGTGTCAATTACGACAAACTCGGCCTGATACAATTTCTGATTGCATGGGTTTCTTATTTTGAGTTTACATAACCCTACTGGTTTCAGTGTGCTCTTATCACATGGTACTATTTTGGATTTGTCTTTTACCAACCTTTCTGGTATGACATTACAGTCTGCTCCACAGTCCATTTGGAATCTAACAGCCTCCTGGTTGATGGAAGTCTGCTTACTGTTTTCTTCAATGCACAAATCTGAAAAGCTGGTTCCAAAGTCAGACCTAGAATGTCTTCATATTGCTCTGAGTCTTCTGTCTCCTCATAAAAAGCTTGTACTGCTGGCTTTCTGTGTTGTGTATTGGTACGGCACTGGTTAATAAAATGATTGGCTTTACCGCACCCTCTACGTTGTTGTCCAAATGCTGGGCATTTCTCTTTCAGTCTCATGACGCTTCCCACAATATATACACTGTATCATCTTGTCTGGAGTCATTGACATTCTGCTGTGACCCTTCCTAAGGGTGTACCTTGTTTCCATCCCGTGGACTGACACGGCACTGGCAATGGAACCCTCTAGGAGCTGCACCCTTGCTTTAGACAGCTCAGCAGCTCTACCTATTTGTACACATTTTTCCAGTGTTAAATCCACTTCTCTCAGTAGGCATTCTCTGAGTTTAGAGTCCCTTGTGCCACATACAATCCTGTCCCTTATTAATGAGTCTCTGATATTACCAAAGTTGCAAGTAGCTGCCAGTGTACGCAGCTCTGTGGCATATGCATCTATTCCTTCCTCTTCCCTCTGATTCCATGAAAAAAATGATATCTTTCCACAGTCTCATTTTGCTTTGGTTCACAATAATCATCAAATACTTTCATTAGCTGTGCTAGTGAGGGAGCTGCCACTCCAGGGAGAAGGGAGTCTTTAACCTCTCTGCCTTTGTCCCCAAGTAAGTACAGGAACAGTTTTACCTTCAGCTCCTCTGGTTTGCCAGTCATGGTGAGGTCTGTGTATAGGAGAATTTTTTCTTTCCATTTCCTCCATGCCTGAGACAGATTCCTTGCCTGAAAATCCAGCAAGCCTGGTGGTTTTAGACCTTCCATATCTGCTCTTAGTATAGTGCTCAAATATCTGCTGCCACCATGTTTCAATGTTACTGTGCATTAACAGGGCTGTCAGACTCCAGCTGCAGTGTTTAATGATTTTATTAACATATCTTCTTAAAACATACTGTATAAACTTCAACTCCAACTTCTACTCAGTGCACATGTGTCTCATCCCCTTAACTACATCCTGGTTAACTGCAGTGCAACACATATTAAACTTCCCCCCTGGAACCAAACCCTCTCTTTGGTTCCATACATATTGATACAGGAACAACAAACGTTTTTCTTTTTTAATTTTATATTTTTAGTGAAAGGGATACAAGGTGTTTGGGCATCTTTTCCCACTTTTCTCATTTCTTTTTTTTTTTTATATATATTTCTTTTCACATTTATTCTTACCTTACTTGTTAAACTTTTTTGAATGGGAATTACATTTGGGTCATTAGGCCTTAGGGACATCTCTTTTTATCTGGGGGTACCCCTTATGATGTCATTGTGACATCACTGAGGTCTATATAATTTATTTTAAATTCATTTTTATTTACTTTTTAAAGGAATGATGAGTTTGTTTCATTATAGTATGCCCTCTTGTGAAGGGGCCAACAACTTAACTGTTTAATTTTTCTACAATAGAACATAGAATAGAATAGTCATGCTACTCACAGGGTATGAGATTAAAAAGGTAACAAATCCACTCTAGAAACATTCTAGATAATATGAAGTTCTGGATGTAATAGTACCGGTATATCCAGTCTTTTTTACAGTAGTGGGGACTGTAAAAAAAACAGGAAAAGGAAAAGAACTAAAAAGAGGAGTAGAGGCCCGGGTGGGTCAGTCCAGTTTGCTAAGATGTCTCAAACACCCTCCTGCTGGACGATCACAGACAAAAAAAACTGTCTAGGATCAAAAGCAAAAAAATTCCAAAGAACCAAGTTAGACTAGACTAGGCAACATTTATTTTAGTTAACCATCATTAAATAGAACATTGTGTTCCGATTTTAACCACACAGAAAAACTAAGTATATATATACTCTATTAGTGGTATGCATGCAGTATAGTTCTTGGCTGGAGGAACCCTACTAAATTAGCCCAAGGGCAGTGCAGAAAATAAATTAATGTATGCCACATCTCTTTCTGAAAGATAACAAAAATGATATGTGCCATGCAAATCATGAGAAGTTGATTCCCTTTTTCTTGATAGTTTGCTTCAAAGCTCCTCTAACATCTTTGTTTCTGAGGGTGTATATAAGTGGATTCAGCATTGGGATAACAACACTATAGAACAAGGTAGCCATTTTATCTTGATTAAGAACGTGACTTTGTCCAGGTCTCATGTACATAAATATGCAGGTACCATAAAACAAGCAAACCACAATGACATGCGACGCACAGGTAGAAAATGCCTTTTTCCTTCCTGCAGAAGAACGGATCTTAAGAATATTGACGATAATGTAGACATACGTTATCAG
The DNA here is from genome assembly GCF_027358695.1 of Spea bombifrons. Classification (NCBI taxonomy): domain Eukaryota; kingdom Metazoa; phylum Chordata; class Amphibia; order Anura; family Pelobatidae; genus Spea; species Spea bombifrons. The sequence goes on along the minus strand of NC_071090.1, from coordinate 84,868,305 downwards.
GATAAGGAAAAAGGGGATCATGACCACCAATATGGCACAAAAGAAAATGACAGTCTTATTAGGTGAGACATCTACGCATGCTAGATCTAGCACTGCAGGTACTTCACAGAAAAAATGGTTAATTACATTAGGGCCACAGAATGGCAAGTGTAATGCAAAGACAGTGTGTATTAATGAATTAATAAGACCTCCCATCCAGGAGCCAGTTGCCATCTTAATGCACAGAACTGAATGCATAATACTTGTGTAGTGTAAAGGACTACATATAGCCACGTACCGGTCATAGGCCATCACTAGCAAGATATAGCATTCTGTCCCACCTAAGGAGAGATGGATAAACATTTGGATTATACACCATTTAAAGGAAATAGTCTTTTTTGACGACAAAAAGTTTACAAGCATTTTGGGAACAATGCATGATGTGTACCAGATATCTAAAAAGGATAAGTTGTTCAAGAAAAAATACATTGGGGTTTGAAGCCGAGGGTCCACCTGGCTTATCCAAATGATAATTATGTTGCCTTTCAGTGATATAATATAGCATGCAAGAAACACAATGAACAACCAAATCTGAATCTTTGGCTGGCTTGAGAGCCCCAGAAGGATAAATTCTACCACGGAAGTTTGATTTTGAGTGGTCATTCCTGTCATTGATGTTAATCCGTGATATGGTAAAGAAAAACGTATGGTACGATTTACTCTGACATTTATTTAGAGAAGATTAAGGATGTTCATCACTATGCAAGTAAATATCATAAAAGGTATTTTTTTTATAACTCACAGTTACAGGCACAAAATGAGTGTTCAAGCACAAAAATAGGTGCCAAAAAAGTGTTACTAACACAACTATTCCAAAATGTTTTCTTCATCCTCCTGGATCCTTTAGTTGATGTTCATATCTCATGTTTTTTAAATGTATTTATTTTCAACGTGTTTTTATTGCTTTCTTAGAAATCGATGAGTATATCTTAGTTTACATTTTGTATGCTCACACAAGGAGGACATTAATGTGGGGCAAAAGACATTAAGCTGTCCAGAGCTGAGGGTCACCAGAGAGGCCTATGGAAGAATTGGCCCTTTCAGTATTTTCCAGGTACGGTGGATCTCTAAGGCATGGTAGCCAACAGCACAAACTACTAAAATATCCTTAAAAGTCCTAAATCAGATAAAAAATATACATATTAAAAGAGAAAGGTTTACACTTGATGACCAGTATAATAAAATAAGACATGTTTTAAATGATACCAAAACAGATTTTTCTGCCTCGGGCAGTAAGTTTAAAATGAAATTCTGTAAATATTACTTAATGCTATTTCATTTAAAGACACCTTATTGACAGAATGCATGGCTTTCATTAAATAATCTACATGCACCCAATGTAGTTCTGTAACCAGCTGTGATCTTGACTCAGTCTCAATGACATACTTTTCTTTTGGTTAACACATACAGAAATTTAGTCACATTTGCTGCAGAAAGACTTATCTGGACTGTTATTATTATTGCTATAAAACCAAAATAATGTACCCGTGTACCAAATTTTACAAAATGTTTATGACATAAATAAAAGCCCAAACTATGCTTTACTATAGTTCTCCTGGTAGTAGGCTGAATAGCATGAAATTATATTATAGATACATGTCAGAAAGTCATATCTGATGTTAGGATGCTGTTTATAAATACATTTACAAAAAATTAATTTCATCAAATGCACTTGCAAGATATTTTTGGGTTCCAAACCAGTACATCATAAAATGATTTTTGGAAAAGTTTATATTACCTTGATATTTTTTTTTTAGCTCTCTCTTTTCTTTGTTTCTCGATTGTGAAAGTTAGTGCATCAGGGTCAAATGCCTCTAATCTGCATTCTCAATTCATATCGTGCAGGACCTTTCAAAGTCATCGTGTTTTAAGAACACACTGGTGACTTTCATGCCCTCCCTTTTATCTTTTCTAAGTGAAACCTTTTTTTGCTCAAGGGATTATATCCCAGAATGAAATTAAGAAAAATGAGTTCAGCATTGTGGTTAACCCTATCATGGTGTAAAGTTCCCTGGGCAAATTCTGGCCTTTAACCATTCGAAACCTAACTGTAAGTTAAGTGTAACATATTTTGTTCTTTTTTCATGCAGGTTAAATGGCATTATGTAAATATTCATAGGTAGTTTTGTTTTAATTAATATTAGCCATAACTATTTACGCATTAAGTAATTGTAATTACCGTATTTGCTCGATTATAAGACAACCCTGATTATAAGACGACCCCCCAAAATCAAAATATGAATTTAGGAAAAAATTTTTTCGCAAATTTGCAATTTACCTAGTATTCTTTCAGAAGTAGTTGCCGCTCCTTCATAAACCCAATTTATAGTCAGCAGTATTCCCTGTACGCTGTAATAACAAACATACACACTTTTTATGTTTTCAAGGCCTCTACAAACTACACTGTTTTTTATTATTTTTAAAATTTTGGGGTTGGGGAACAACAAACGTTTTTCTTGTTTAATTTTATATTTTTAGTGAAAGGGATACAAAGTGTTTGGGCATCTTTTCCCACTTTTCTCATTTCTTTTTTTTTATATCTTTTCACATTTATTCTTACCTTACTTGTTAAACTTTTTTGAATGGGAATTACATTTGGGTCATTAGGCCTTAGGGACATCTCTTTTTATCTGGGGGTACCCCTTATGATGTCATTGTGACATCACTGAGGTCTATATAAAAATTTATTTTAAATTCATTTTTATTTACTTTTTAAAGGAATGATGAGTTTGTTTCATTATAGTATGCCCTCTTGTGAAGGGGCCAACAACTTAACTGTTTAATTTTTCTACAAGAGAACAAGAGTCATGCTACTCACAGGGTATGAGATTAAAAAGGTAACAAATCCACTCTAGAAACATTCTAGATAATATGAAATTCTGGATGTAATAGTACCGGTATATCCAGTCTTTTTTACAGTAGTGGGGACTGTAAAAAAACAGGAAAAGGAAAAGAACTAAAAAGAGGAGTAGAGGCCCGGGTGGGTCAGTCCAGTTTGCTAAGATGTCTCAAACACCCTCCTGCTGGACGATCACAGACAAAAAAAACTGTCTAGGATCAAAAGCAAAAAAATTCCAAAGAACCAAGTTAGACTGCACTAGGCAACATTTATTTTATTTTAGTTAACCATCATTAAATCATTTAACCACACAGAAAAACTAAGTATATATATACTCTATTACTGGTCTGCATGCAGTATAGTTCTTGGCTGGAGGAACCCTACTAAATTAGCCCAAAGGCAGTGCAGAAAATAAATTAATGTATGCCACATCTCTTTCTGAAAGATAACAAAAATTATATGTGCCATGCAAATCATGAGAAGTTGATTCCCTTTTTCTTGATAGTTTGCTTCAAAGCTCCTCTAACATCTTTGTTTCTGAGGGTGTATATAAGTGGATTCACCATTGGGGTAACAACACTATAGAACAAGGTAGCCATTTTATCTTGATTAAGAACGTGACTTTGTCCAGGTCTCATGTACATAAATATGATGGTACCATAAAACAAGCAAACTACAATAACATGTGAAGCACAGGTAGAAAATGCCTTTTTCCTTCCTGCAGAAGAACGGATCTTAAGAATATTGACGATAATGTAGACATACGTTATCAGGATAAGGAAAAAGGGGATCATGACCACCAATATGGCACAAAAGAAAATGACAGTCTTATTAGGTGAGGCATCTGCGCATGCTAGATCTAGCACTGCAGGCACTTCACAGAAAAAATGGTTAATTACATTAGGGCCACAGAATGGCAAGTGTAATGCAAAGACAGTGTGTATTAATGAATTAATAAAACCTCCCATCCAGGAGCCAATTGACATCTTAATGCACAGAACTGGATGCATAATGTTTGTGTAGTGCAAAGGACTACATATAGCCACGTACCGGTCATAGGCCATCACTAGCAAGAGAAGGCATTCTGTTCCACCTAAGGACATATGGATAAACATTTGGATTATACACCATTTAAAGGAAATAGTCTTTTTTGAGGACAAAAAGTTTACAAGCATTTTGGGAACAATGCTTGATGTGTACCAGATATCTAAAAAGGATAAGTTGTTCAAGAAGAAATACATTGGGGTTTGAAGCCGAGGGTCCACCTTGCTTATCCAGATGATGATTATGTTGCCTTTCAGTGATATAATATAGCATGCAAGAAACACCATGAACAACCAAATCTGAATCTTTGGCTGGCTTGAGAGCCCCAGAAGGATAAATTCTACCACAGAGGTTTGATTTGGAGAGGTCATTCCTGTCACTGATGTTAATCCGTGATATGGTAAAGAAAATCTTTATTTTGACATTTATTTAGCGAAGCTTATGGAAATTCATCACTATGCAAGTAAATATCATAAAAGGTATTTTTAATAAATCACAGTTACAGTCACAAAATGAGTGTTCAAGCACAAACATAGGTGCCAAAAACTGTATCAGAAGTGTTACTAACACAACTATTCCAAAATGTTTTCTTCGTCCTCCTGGATCCTTTAGTTGATGTTCATATCTCATGGTTTTTAAATGCATTTATTTTCAAGGTGTTTTTATTGCTTTCTTAGAAATCGATGAGTATATCTTAGTTTGCATTTTGTATGCTCACACAAGGAGGACATTAATGTGGGGCAAAGGACATTAAGCTGTCCAGAGCTGAGGGTCACCAGAGAGGCCTATGGAAGCATTGTTCTTTTCAGTATTTTCCAGGTACTGTGGATCTCTAAGGCACGGTAGCCAACAGCACAAACTACTAAAATATCCTTAAAAGTCCTAAATCAGGTTAAAAAATGTAAATATCAAAAGAGAGAGGTTTGCACTTGATGACCAGTATAATAAAATAAGACATGTTTTAAATGATGCCAAAACAGCAGATGCTTCGGGCAGTAAGTTTAAAATGAAATTCTGTAAATATTACTTAATGCTATTTCATTTAAAGGCGTTATTGACAGCGTGCATGGCTTTCATTAAATAATCTACATTCACCCAATGTGGTTCTGTAACCAGCTGTGATCTTGACTCAGTCTTAATGACATAGTTTTCTTTTGGTTAACACGTACAGAAATTTGGTCACATTTGCTGCAGAAAGACTTATCTGGACTGTTATTATTATTGCTATAAAACCAAAATAATGTACCTGTGTACCAAATTTTACAAAATGTTTGTGATATAAATAAAAGCCCAAACTATGCTTTACTATAGTTCTGCTGGTAGTAGGCTGAATAGCATGAAATTATATTATAGATACATGTCAGAAAGTCATATCTGATGTTAGGATGCTGTTTATAAATACATTTACAAAAAATTAATTTCATCAAATGTACTTGCAAGATATTTTTGGGTTCCAAACCAGTACATCATAAAATGATTTTTCGAAAAGTTTATATTACCTTGATATTTTTTTTTTTTTAGCTCTGTCTTTTCTTTGTTTCTAGATTGTGAAAGTTAGTGCATCAGGGTCAAATGCCTCTAATCTGCATTCTCAATTCATATTGTGCAGGATCTTTCAAAGTCATCGTGTTTTAAGAACACGCTGGTGACTTTCATGCCCTCCCTTTTTTCTTTTCTAAGTGAAAACTTTTTTTGCTCAAGGGATTATATCCCAGAATGAAATTTAAGAAAAATGAGTTCAGCATTGTGGTTAACCCTATCATGGTGTAAAGTTCCCTGGGCAAATTCTGGCCTTTAACCATTCTAAACTTAACTGTAAGTTAAGTGTAACATATTTTGTTCTTTTTTCATGCAGGTTAAATGGCATTGTGTAAATATTCATAGGTAGTTTTGTTTTAAGTAATATTAGCCATAACTATTTAATTGTAATTAATTAGTATTAATGAACTGAAATATTATAACTAATAAACTGAAATATTATAAAATGCCCAAGTGGCCGCATCATAAGTGGCTATTTAAGAGTTACACTGGACTATCTAGACATCCATCCCTGGTCTTCATGCTTTCATCCAACTACTCCCCTGGCAATCACTAATGTCTGCCATATCTCCTTCTCTTACAAGTATGACCATAACATATTTCATTTGAACCCCTCATCTCCTGCTGTTACCCCTGTTTTCCACCCGGCATGTCTGTATCCTGCATGTCTCCATACCCTGCTGCTATCAAAGGGTTAAATTTGGTGCCCTCTAGTCTAGCTGAATTTGCTTTACTATCTCTAACAGCGCTGCGGAATCTGCCCGCGCTTTATAAATAAATGTAATGTAATAACATTGTAATCCTCATTGTAATCCTCAACTTTTTTTGCTGTGTATTATAAACTGCCGTAGAGGGTAGAAGATTTGTATGCAGATAATTCTGTGCTATTATCAGTTAATATTGCTACTGGAAGGGTATGCCAACAATACCCTTAGAATTGTCAATGTAATGAATGTTATTGAATATGAATGTGCATTGATGTGCATTGAATTGTCACAAAAAAGAGTGTGTGCATACAGAGGGCCCGTGCAGGTAGTACAGGTTATGTTATCCACACATTAACTTCACATTACTGTAATGTGTGAAGTACAAAATACACAAAGAGTGTTGCATGGTTCGCACCATAACCATACCTGGGAACTCTCTGTGTTTGACCCGGAAATTGCCAGGTGAAGCACCCCTTGACACGCCCAGCTCCCCGCCCATTTTCCCTGTAAATGTTGGTGTTTCCTGCTGCCACGGTACCTTCCCCTGACGTCAGTGGACAGTCTAGGCCCAGAAATTAGTAAAAGGAAAGGTTTTGTGCATATCTTATTAAAAAGGATTAGTGGCACTAAATTGTGGCTTCAGGCGTCCCGTGTATGATTGCTTTTTTAAGTGTACTGATGTACTCCCAATCCCATCACATTACATCAATATGCGTTAGAAAATCAGGAAAATATGGGCATGGGTGGTGGGCTGATTTGATGGTGCAATGGACCACTTGACTAGACTTGCCCCCCCCAGGCTGTAGGCCGCCAACCCTCCCCTAGTTCGCACCACACAGTGGCATAACTACAGAGTCGCACGGGGTCACAATTGAAATGGGGGCCCGGGCGACCCCTGCAACTACTCGTTCCTGTCTCCTCGTGGTGTTTAAAAATTGTTTTCTAAAATGGCAAAGAAGGCAGAGAACTGTTTGGGGGCAATGATGGTGCAGACCAGCTATTAGGGAACAAAGATGGCACAGGCAGAATGTCGGGGGGGGTTAGAATGGCACTACTAAGCTGCTTGGGGCAAGGTCAAAATGATAAAAATAAGCTATTAAGATACTTTTTTTAAAAGCATTCTTAGTTTACAGCATTTACAGTACTATACGTGCAAACAGGTAGCAGTGCTTTTGAACATCATGATGGGACTTTTAAATGAGGTTTTGTACATGCTTAATAATGCATAAAATATTGCAAGTGGTGTGGTTGATATCCTACGGTATTTAACATGTGTCAGCATTGAAAGGATTAAACATCTTTGGAAATGTTTCTTTTTTGTTTGACAGTGAAAATGCAGTGTGTTTAATTAGGTGTAGCATAGTGTCTGCACAGTGTCTGCACTTAGTCAGGTCTATTGGATGCTGGGCGAAATACTTAATAGCCTGCACTTTATGGGCATTAATGTACCCATTTTCGATGCTCGGACATAATGTGCACCTTATTGAATCTTACCAATCTTGTTTTTTAAGACAGTTCAAGCCAAACAAGGCTTAACAAGGTCACTGAATTGAGCCCACGGTATCCAGGGTTTATGTATGGATTGGACCTTAGCAAGATAAGGAGAGGCAAGTAAGCAGGATTCATAGGTAGTTATAAAAGGATGAGCTTTGCTGTCTCCTTATCTTTTTGAATCTGCCATAAGGATTTTTTCCACCCATTACACTCTTTTTTTTCTTTCATATTAAGTTGATTAGTTTTGCAATGGGTCCAAGAGGTCTGACATCAGTGGAGAACTTAGCTTTTTTAAAATGCAGTATTATTGTGAAATTGCATCATAATGGAAATATTGCATATTAAATTATATCACCCAAAGCCATCGGAAACAAAAAATACGTGTCATACTTTTGCACATGCACAGGGGTGTAACTAAAAATCACCTGGCCCTGGGGCGGAAAATTGCCCTGGGCACCCCCCCAACATACAATATATTTAAACACACTTACACAAATTACACACACTTACTCATACTCACTAACACACTTCAGATCACCCCACAATTACATATCCATGCTCATACACACATAATTACACATCCAAGCTCACACACGTTTCTACAATAGGACAAGAGTCATGCTACTCACAGGGTATGAGATTAGAAAGGTAACAAATCCACTCTATAAACATTCTAGATAATATGAAGTTCTGGATGTAATAGTATATCCAGCCTTTTTTACAGTGGTGGGGATTGGAAACTCCAATTTCAAGAGAAATTAAAAATTATGCTTATAGTTTCAATGTAACTGCATAGTATTGGGCATTCCCTTCCAGCAGATGCAACTGCTGACAACAGCAATAGAACTGAATTTTCAGAACTGTCTCGTACCAAAAGCAGAAAAATTCCAAAGAACCATATATAAGTTATACTGTACTAGGCAACATTTATTTTTTATATTTTTAGATAGAACATTGTGTTTCTGATTTTAACCACACAGAAAATGAAAAATATATACTCAATTAGTGGTCCGCATGCAGTATAATTTTTTGGCTGAAGGAACCCTACTAAATCACCCCAAATGCAGTGCAGAAAATAAATACACCATCTCTTTCTGAAAGATAACAAAAAACTATGTGGCATGCAAATCATGAGAAATACATTCAATGCAAATCTTTGTTTTTCTTGATAACTTGCTTCACAGCTCCTTTAACATCTTTGTTTCTGAGGGTGTATATAAGTGGATTCACCATTGGGGTAACAACACTATAGAACAAGGTAGCCATTTTGTCTTGTTTAAGAATGCGATTTTGTCCAGGTCTCATGTACATAAATATGATGGTACCATAAAACAAGCAAACTACAATAACATGTGAAGCACAGGTAGAAAATGCCTTTTTCCTTCCCGCAGAAGAACGGATCTTAAGAATATTGACGATAATGTAGACATACGTTATCAGGATAAGGAAAAAGGGGATCATGACCATCAATGAGGCACAAAAGAAAATTACGGTCTTATTAGGTGAGGCATCTGCGCATGCTAGATCTAGCACTGCAGGCACTTCACAGAAAAAATGGTTAATTACATTAGGGCCACAGAATGGCAAGTGTAATGCAAAGACAGTGTGTATTAATGAATTAATAAGACCAATCATCCAGGAGCCAGTTGCCATCTTAATGCACAGAACTGAATGCATAATACTTGTGTAGTGTAAAGGACTACATATAGCCACGTACCGGTCATAGGCCATCACTAGCAAGATAAGGCATTCTGTCCCACCTAAGATCATATGGATAAACATTTGGATTATACACCATTTAAAGGAAATAGTCTTTTTTGACGACAAAAAGTTTACAAGCATTTTGGGAACAATGCATGATGTGTACCAGATATCTAAAAAGGATAAGTTGTTCAAGAAAAAATACATTGGGGTTTGAAGCCGAGGGTCCACCTTGCTTATCCAGATGATGATTATGTTGCCTGTTAGTGATATAATATAGCATGCAAGAAACACCATGAACAACCAAATCTCAATCTTTGGCTGGCTTGAGAGCCCCAGAAGGATAAATTCTACCACAGAAGTCTGATTTGGAGAGGTCATTCCTGTCATTGATGTTATTCCGTAATATGGTAAAGAAAAACTTATGGTAGAGTTTATTTTGATATTTATTTAGAGATTAAGGAATTTCATCACTATGCAAATAAATATCATAGAAAGTATTTTCTATAGACATTCCTAGTAGCAGTTACAGTCACAAAATGAGTGTTCAAGCACAAAATTAGGTGCCGAAAAGCGTATTACAACTGCAACACAGCTATTTTCTTTTAGCAATGTATATGTTTCAAAATGTTTTCTTCATCCTCCTGTATCCTTCAGTTGATGTTCATACCTCATGTTCTTTAAATGCATTTATTTTCAACATGGTTTTTTATTGCTTCCTTTGGAATCGATGAGTATATCTTAGTTTGCATTTTGTATGCTCACACAAGGAGGACATTAACGTGGGGCAAAGAACATTAAGCTGTCCAGGGCTGAGGGTTACCAGAGAGGCCTATGGAAGAATTGGCCTGTTCAGTATTTTCCAGGTACGGTGGATCTCTAAGGCACGGTAGCCAACAGCACAGACTACTAAAATATCCTTAAAAGTCCTAAATCAGGGACAAAATGTACATATCAAAAGAGAGAAGTTTACACTTGATGACCAGTATAATAAAATAAGACATGTTTTAAATGTTACCAAAACAGATTTTTCTGCCTTGGTGAGTAAGTTTGAATGAAATTCTGTAAATATTACTTAATGCTATTTCATTTAAAGACACGTTATTGACAGCATTCATTAAATAATCTATATGTCTTAATGGCATACTTTTCTTTTGCTTAACACATACAGATATTTGATCACATTTTCTGCAGAAAGACTTATCTGGACTGGTATTATTATTGCTACAAAACCAAAAAAACCAAATTTTATATTTTTTTATGATATAACTAAAATGCAAAACTATGCTTTGCAATAGTTCTCCTGGTATTAGACTGAATAGCATGAAATTATATTTTAGATACATTTCAGAAAGCCATATCTGATGTTAGGATGCTGTTTATAAATAAATTAAAAAAAAATCAAATGTACTTGCATTTTTGGGTTCCAAACCAGTACATCATACAATTAATTTTGAAAAAGTTTATATTACCTTGATTTTTTAGCTTGATTCTTCCTAGATTGTGAAAACCTAGTGCATCGGGGTCAAATGCTTCTAATCTGCATTCTCAATCCATATTGTGCAGGACCTCTGAAAGACATCGTATTTTAAGAACACGCTGGTGACTTTCATGCCCTCCCTTCCTTTTTTTTTTTCTAAGTGAAAATTTTTTTTGCTCAAGGGATTATATCCCAGAATGAAATTCAAAAAATGAAACAAAAAAAATAATAATTATAATTAGATTTTTAAATAGTTCAGCATTGTGGTTAACCCTGATGGTGCAAAGTACCCTGGGCAAATGACTGAAGTACCCTCTGTCGGAACTACTATAAATTCACGTAGCTCGAATAATCACAAGAAAATGTTTCTTTGATAAGAAAATGGAGGTTTAATGCTTTGATGAAGCCTATGAAAGGCTAACACACGCAGGGTTACATTGGTAATGAAGATGTATGGTAACAGAGATGTAACTAACTGCAACAAGATTGTAACAAGGTATTGAGGAAGACCCACAGTTCTTATAGAGTCAATTACATCACGTTTACAACATAAGATCAAAAGCCTCACACTAAACTTAAGCTTTAGGTTTCTTTTACAGATCCTATCACACGTTATTTACGAACAGGCCCTACTACTTTCACAGACAATGCAATACACTATTTACGGTTGCCCTTTGATGTGGGCTTCAGGAGGCTACATTTGTATTTAAATAAAAGTCTCCACTTGTCCTTTCTGTGAGCATGTGAAATCAACTGGCAAAATTTTGTTTAGTTAGGTCAGATCACTTTAACTCCTTTTACACCTATAATATATATATATATTTTAATATAAATATGTTATAATGCTCCCTAAGGTATCTGACATAGTCTGCATGCTACTTCCATACCCTCGATCACCAGGCCAGGCCCCCCACCAAATTTACCTTAACCCAATAATGACAGACACAAGAAACTTGGGTTGAAAAGACCACAGCCAATTTTATTTATTGATCATGTCATTGGCACGTAACCTTCATAACATCAATAAACATAAATAATTGACAAAAAACATAAAGCCTACCAGGCAAACTAGGAACCACCACACATGTACGGACATACCAAGATGCCTCAACCCAAACCTGAGGCTCCCACAACCACCTACCCGGAACCTCCCATTAAAGGCTCTCCCCCAGAGCATTCACACCCCCTAGATGCCTGGTAAGCTACCCACCCGGCTGTGACAGCAGAAATACCCCAAACCAACCCAACCCAACAAATACCCCTATGCCAACAATACCCTTAGAATTGTCAATATAATGAATGTTAATGAAAATGAATGTGCATTGATGTGCATTGAATTGCCACAAAAAAGAGTGATGAACTTGTGTGCATACAGAGGGCCCGTGCAGAGTGCGTTGCCCCCCAGGCCGCTGTTGGGATCCCCAGCCAAGACCCCGACGGAGTGACTCACCTGAGTACCCGCTAACTGCGGGTACCGGGTCCAACAACACTTCTCCTGCTCCCTCTCTGTTCGCTGCCCGCATGGCCGGCTCTGGGCACGCGCGCCCCCGCTTCACTTTATCCATCTCTGAATAGAGATGGTGGGGAACGTGCATCAATGATGTCACACACGGAGGCGGGGCGTCCCCTGGCGGCAGGTTTAAAACCTGGCACTGAGTACTACTCAGTGCTCAGTTATTGTGCCTGATAGAGCTCTTCCTTGCCTTTTGTTATTTGATTCCTGTTGCTGATCCCGGATTATCTTCTTACTAGACTTGTGCATTCGTATTCGGGCGAACATGAAAACGGACACAAAGGGTGTGTTTTCGTTGTTCAGCTCGAATACCGAACATATGAGCATGGCAGTGGCCAAACTTATAAGAAGACGAAGACACACAACACAAAGGATCTTCGTGTTCATCTTCATTTACTAATTTTCCTGGTCCCTTGCCCATCTAGCCTACCTTATGTACACAGCATTGCAGGGGTTCACAGTAGCAGAAATCTGTAGGTTCGCCATCAGGAGTTAAAGGGCTGTGTGAACGATTCTATTGGTCGCCTGCAGAGGCCTCTTGGAGCGGGGAGACAGGCCAAGTTAGCCGTCAGGAGTTAAAGGGCTGTGCAAGTGACTCCATTGGTTGTCTGCAGGGGCCTCCTCTGTGTGTGTGTGTGTGTGTGTGTGAGTGTCGGGGTGGCAAAGCTTGTCCTGGTGTGTGTATTTGGGTGTCGGTGTGGCAGAGCCTGTCTTGGTGTGTGTACGTTTGGGTGTCGGTGTGGCAGAGCCTGTCCAGGTGTGTGGGTTTGGGTGTTGGTGTGGCAGAGCCTGTCCTGGTGTGTGTTTGGCAATCTGTTTCCTGGCACTTTACTTACTGTAGGAATAAATTGAACTATTTAATTTTTCCTAATCCAGAGATAAAACGCCCTCCTGAATTTGTTGTCACTTCAGAGGACAAAACTTTCTAGGCCCAGAAATTAGTAAAAGGAAAGGTTTGGTGTTATTTACCTTATTTCAATCTGCATATTTTATTAAAAAGGATTAGTGGCACTAATTGTGGCTTCAGGTGTTCCGTGTATTATGACTTTTTTAAGTGTACTGATGTACTCCCAATCCCATCACATTATATCAATATGTGTTATAAAATCAGGACAAGATGGGCATGGGTGGTGGGCTGATTCGATGGCGCAATGGGCCACTTGACTAGACTTGCCTCCCAGGCTCCCCTGGTTTGCACCATGCAGTGGTGTAACTATAGGGCCGCAGGGGTCACAATTACAATGGGGCCCACCCCTCAAGGGGGCCCGGATGACCCCTGCAACCACTCGTTCCCATCTCCTCCTGCTGTTTTGAAATTGTTTTCTAAACAATTTTGAACCAGCATGCGGAGACAGGAACACAACGGGGTTGTGTTATGTCACATGACCCCGCAGTGAAACCAAGGCTGTGTCCATGGTGTGAGAAGGAGTGTGTGTTAGAATGAGTGTGTACATATGTGTTAGTGAATATAAGTAAATGTGTGTGTTAGAATGTGTAAATTTGTATAAGTGTGTTAACGTATGTGTGTATATTGCAAGTAGCAAAGAAGTAGCAACTGTTTGGGGGCGATGATGGTGCATATCAGCTATTAGGGGACAAAGATAGCACAGGCAGAATGTTTGGGAGTTTAGAATGGCACTAAGAAACTGCTTGGGGCAAGGGTGCCACTGTGGGACATGATGTTTTTGAAGTAGCACCATGGCAACAAATACCCCTGGCCTAGCCATGCATACCTTTACAAGTATATGATGTGCTTATTTTTGCACAAAGTTCTCATTTACGTTCAAGTTGGTCACCCTGTTGAAAACCATTACCTCTGTTTCAGCTCTACATATCTATTCATTAGATATTTGAGTCACTCCCTGGGGTCCATTCTGATGTCCATACTTGGGAACTTCCAAGCTGTGACTTACTCCTAGTAGGGCTGCGGGCTCCAAGAGAGCTTTCTTTTTCCCAACTGCAGGCTGCATGACAGCTTTCGTTTTCCCCGCTGCAGGCTGCATAAGAGCTGACTTTTTACCCTGCATATCAGTGGCCAACATTGTTAGAAGCCTATTGTGCATCTCCGTTGACTTTAGTGGACTCCAGCAGTCCATTAAAGTAAGGGTTTTGTGGATCATAGGTGAATGGTAAGTAAACTTTTTTTTCTGGATGGGTAGATGTTCCTAATGCCTCCTATCAGGGCAACCTAGGACTTTATTTGACTTAACCCATTTATCCCACAGTAAAGGGATAGGGGCATCAGTGGGCATTTTGTTTATTTTAAACTAGACTTGGGCACCAGCCAACTCTTCGTGTTCATCTTTGTGGGGGAAAAAATCTTTGTGTTCCACAAATATTCGCCTGTTCCTGTGTTCGGTTCGGGCAAATATTTGTGTACATTATTTGTGTTCGTTTTTTGTTTTCATTTTTTTTAGAAGGGGTTAATGCGGTGTTTATGTGGTACGCAACAGCTTTGGCGCCAGGATTTATTGGTCCGTATGAGCAACTCTATTGGTCCCCAGCAGGGGCTTCCTCTGCCATCAACCAATGAAGTGCAGCTGCTCTTCATTGGTGGATGTCAGATGAACCCCTGCTGGCGACCAATAGAGTTGCTTGTACGGACTTTTAAAATCCTGGCCACTGGTCTACCTGCTTGAGGAGTTAGAGGTCTGTACAAGCGACCAATAGAGTCGCTCGTACAGACCTTTAACTCTTGATGGCGAAACTCAGCCTGGGAGACATGGTCTCCCTGCTCCAGGAGTTAAAGGTCCATAGGAGCGACTCTATTGGTTGCTGGCAGGGAGCTCCTTCATTGGTTGATGTCAGAGGAGGCCCCTGCAGGTGACCAATAGAGTCGCTTGCACAGACCTTTAACTCCTCGCGCAATCCTATGTATTTCTGCACCCGTTAACCCCTGCAATGCTGCGTAGATAATATAGGCTAGATGGGGAAGGGGCCAGGGTGATTAGTTAATGAAGACGAACACGAAGATTCTTGGTGTTGCGTGTCTTCGTCTTCGTGTACGTTTTGCCACCGCCATGTAAGTTTCTTCAGTATTCGGGCTGAACAACGAAAACACACCCTTCGTGTTTATTTTCATGTTTGCCCCAATACGAATGCACAAGTCTATTTTAAACCCCCTCATCCCAAAGGGGAAGGGGTGGGGGCATTCATGAATTGTTAACCCACCATTCTGCAGGAAACAGCATGGGGATGAGAGGGACATATGAGAGGGGTGAGAGGGACATAAAAAAAGCTATGTAGAGGCATATATGCCCAACATTATTAAATTACATCCCACTGAAAACATGGTGGGAGAAAAAGGGGTTGATCGATGGCCTTTTTTAGATAAAAGGTAGTCCTAGGGAACCTCATTTTATAATCTTTTGAAATATTTGTTTATTTTTAATCATATTTTTCTATTTACTTTTTAAACGTTTTCAACTGGGGATCACTTTGAGTTCATTATACACTGTAGGGATTTCTTTTTAACCTGAGGGTACCTCCCGTAGTGACATCACTGCAATAGAGATAGGAAAACCCCTAGTTTGATTAAAAAATATTTTAGTTTCCCACCATTGAATAGAACATTGTGTCATACAAAATAACTATATATATATATATATATATATATATATATATATATATATAAATACATACACAGTTTTTCTTTCACCAAATGTATTAATACACTTTAATAATGTTTTACATGCAATATAATTATCTTTTCATTATTAATAATGCGTGACTCGTGTTGATTACAACCTATGTAGTATCTTCATATACAGATATATGAAATAAATAAAAGATTCTCTTTAAAAATGTGGTGTTTTACACTAAATGGATCTGTTTTAAATTATCAAATGCATTTTCTGGTTTAGGTATGCACAGTGGCGTTTCCAGCGGCGTTAGACATGCATTTTTAATGCTCCGCCAAAAACACCCAAAAAAATATTTGCCACACTGACTCTAGGGGAAGACTGTGAGAGTCAGTGCAGTCTTCCCTCCTTCCCTCCCGTGACATTGAGAGCCCCTCTCCCCCGTAGTCATCCCCAGAATCCCTTTGTCCCCTCATTCACTAAACCACACCTCTCTTTTACTTACTCCCTGTAGTTCAAGTATAGATCAAATAACCAACACATGTAAACAGCACTTGCATGTATAGATAAATTGAATAATGCATACAAATCCTATATTTGCAGGTATATATAAATAATGTATAACAGTATAGGATAGCAGGTATAGATTAACAGAATAACACCAGTGTTGCATGTATAGATCAATTAAAATTCACTCAGCAATGAAAGTATAGCTCAAATAAACAGCATCAGACATACAAACCCTGTATTTGCAGGTATACTTAAAAATGTATAGGAACATAGCATAGCAGACATAGATCAACAGAATAAAACAAAAACCCAGCTTTGCAGGTATAGATCAACTGGAAGTCACATAAAAACTCAGCATTAAAGGTATAGATTAAAAAAACTAAATTACAGGTATAGACCCAGCCCCTGGCATCCACATTGCCCACATAGAACCTGACCAGCACCCATAGGACTTGCCATCTTTGTCCCCAAACAGCCCAGTCTGAGTCAACTTTGTCCCCAAACAGCCCAGCATGAGCCATCTTTGTCTCCAAACAGCCCAGTGCGAGTGACCTTTGTCCTCAAACAGCTCAGTGTAAGACATCCTTGTCCCCAAACAGCCCGCCCTGTGCCATCTTTGTCCCATAAACACCCTGCTTGTGCCATCTTGGTCCTCAATGGTCAAACACCCTGCTTGTGCCATCTTTCCCTTACATTCACTCACTAATTCACAATTTCATTCACACAATTAATTCACACAAGCATGTATTCTCTCATTCATACAAATCTTGTACACATATTCATTAATGCATTCTCACAAATAATTAATCCACACATTAATCCGTGCATTCTCTCATTCACACAATTCATCCACACATTAATTAATTCTCTCATTCACACAATTTATCCATAAATTAATTCATACTCTCACTCATTCATACAATTTATCCACACAATACTTCATACTCTCACTCATTCACACAATTCATCCACACATTAATTCATTCATTCTCTTACTCATTCTCACTCTTTGTTTATTTCAATATTCTTACTACCCCCTCTCCCCTTCTCACTGTCTCACTGTCTCCCCCTCTCCCCCTTCTCACTCTCTTCCACCTCTTCTCACTATCTACCCCATTTCCCCCTTCTCATTATGTACCCCCTCTTCCCCTCCCCCTTTGTAGTTCACTTACCCTGCTGAAGCCCTGTGGTGGGAGCGTGAGACGTCTGTCTCGCTGATCTGCTGCAGTGCGCATGGCTTCACTGCTGAGCGCTGGGATATGATGTCATATTCTGGCGCTCAGCATGAAGCACCGGCACCGTGACCAATACATTGGCCTTGCAGAAGAGACTAAGGGACGCCGAATGGTTGCTGAAAACGTATTCACGAGCGACTGGCGCCCCTCTCTCTTCTCCACTTTCTGCTGCTTGGGTGTTGTACATCCCCTGGACCCGCCTCGGCGCGGCCCTGGCCTTGGTGATGGGATGGTCACCTGGTGCCCATGCTGCCATGGCGCCCTGTGCAGCTGCACAGCTCGCACACCCTAAAGGCCGGCCCTGCTGCAAGGAAGCATTTAGAATCATCAATCCCTGCTTCCTCACGGCTGCACAAAAAAAAAATTAAGTATGAAGGGGCACACGGGGGACACAGCATGATGTAGGGGGGGCATGGCCCCCTCTGGCTCCCCCTGCCGATACCACTGGGCATGCACAAAATCCATAGCATGTTGTTCTCAGTTGCGAAGCGTGCATAACAGCAAGAGAACTAGTAGTATGCCCACTCTGGAGGCAGATGGAAGCACCCTCCAAGATTAGGCATAGAGGAGCTCCAAAGATACATTGTTTTATACCACATATTTTTCTATCAGATAAAAAAATGCCATGCACATCATTCTAAAACATCCATCATATCTTTTTTTACTGTCTGTGCTTTAAGTTTCTTGCAAAGACTTTTTTTTCTTGATAGTTTGTTTCAAAGCTCCTTTAACATCTTTGTTTCTGAGGGTATAGATAAGTGGATTCAGCATTGGGGTAACAACACTATAGAACAAGGTGGCCATTTTGTCTTGATTAAGAACAGGACTTTGTCCAGGTCTCATGTACATAAATATGATGGTACCATAAAACAAGCTAACCACAATGACATGTGACGCACAGGTAGAAAAAGCCTTTTTCCTTCCCGTAGAAGAACGTATCTTAAGAATGTTGGTGATAATGTAGACATACGTTATCAAGATAAGGAAAAAGGGGATCATGACCACCAATATGGCACAGAAGAAAATGACGGTCTTATTAGGTGAGGCATCTGCGCATGCCAGCTCTAAAACTGCAGGCACTTCACAGAAAAAATGGTTAATTACATTAGGGCCACAGAATGGCAAGTGTAATGCAAAGACAGTGTGTATTAATGAATTAATAAGACCTCCCATCCAGGAGCCAGTTGCCATCTTAATGCACAGAACTGGATGCATAATGTTTGTGTAATGTAAAGGACTACATATAGCCACATACCGATCATAGGCCATCACTAGCAAGATAAAGCATTCTGTCCCACCTAAGGAGAGATGGATAAACATTTGGGTTATACAGCCTTTAAATGAAATACTTTTTTTCTGTGACAAAAAGTTCACAAGCATTTTGGGAACAATGCTTGATGTGTACCAGATATCCAAAAAGGATAGGTTGCTCAAGAAGAAATACATAGGAGTGTGAAGCCGAGTGTCCACCTTGCTTATCCAAATGATAATTATGTTACCTATCAGTGATATAACGTAACATGCAAGAAACACTATAAACAACCCGATCTGCATCTTCGGCTGGCTCGACAGCCCCAGAAGGATAAATTCCACCACTGTTGTTTGATTTTGAGTCATTGATGTCACTCGTGTTAATCTGTGCAAAAGAAAAACTCATGGTGTGATTGTGTTTAAAGTCATTTGGACATTGGATTTCAATTACTGATGAAATAACTGGTTGATAATTTACCATGAGCTCATATCCGTGCAACAAATGTAACTAACAGAACTTATTTTGCTAATAAAAAAGTTATCCATTGAGAGAGATCAATTACGTTTTTAGTTTACTAATCATTTGAACAGAAAGAGTTGGTCTATAGTTTGTAATGAGAAAACAATGAGTGTCTTAATAGCTAAATTATTTAAATTAAAGATGATTCTACATGATTTTTTTTTCTGGTTAGTGAACAGATTTCAAAATGTTTGCCTCATCTTCTCGACACCTGATTTGATATTCAGATCTCATATACTGTAAACATATTTAATTTTATGGTATGTGTTGTTATGGCTTTTCCTTAAATATGTGAATATGGCTCAGCTACAATAGTTTGTACTTTGCAGTGTCACCAAACAGTTCCAGCAAAGATATGTAAAGGAAACATTTGAGGTCGTCTGGCAGATACTATGGTTTAGTTCCTTACTAACTATTAGTACAACTCATTTGAAATTGATCTATAGTGCTACAAAATCTGCTGTTACTCTCTAAATAAAAAAATCTGTTTTAGTTTATATACACTATATGGACAAAAGTATTGGGATACCTGACCATTACACCAACTTTTATGACATTGCATTCTAAATACATGGACAGTAATACGTAGTTGGCCCTCATTTGCAGCTATAAACAGCTTCCACTCTTCTGAGAAGGCTTTCTACAAGATTTTGCAGCGTTTCTGTGGGAATTTTTGCTCATTCATCCAGTAGAGCATTTTTGAGGTCAAACAATGATGTTTGACGAGAAGGCCTGGCTTGCAATCTCCATTCCAGTTCATTCCAAATGTGTTTGATGGGTCAGTCAAATTCTACCACACCAAAGTCATGCCTTTATAGACCTTGCTTTGTCTTGCTTTTCATTTAAGATTTTGCCCTGAAGTGCGAATTTACATTTTCTTACAGGCAGGCCACTGACAAGTGACAACCTAATCACAATGCTTTTAAAAGGTGAATGCTTTATAGGAGGATCAGGAACACATATTCTAAACAATTTCACATATATTTGTCACAATATACAAAATGCTTTGTAACAGCTAATTATTATAATTTGGGATTGGTCTTCTTTGAACATCATAATCAATGAACACACTGTTGATTAAAATGTTTTGGCTGAAAAATGTTCAGAAAATGAGACAGTACTACTTTTTGCAGAAACAAAGTACAAATATGCTTATGCTCAATATTTGCACTGGTCAATATTCCTTGTGGTGTCCTAAAGCAGTGCAAATGTACATAGTATTGTAGATGTGTTTCATTTAAAACATTATAATAAATAAAACATGTTTTGAATGTTATTGTGTCAAGCATGAACATTTCCACCAGTTTCAATGAAATGGTGTAAAGACTGCTTTGTACTATTTCAATTCATGAATTTAATTAATTTTCATGAATATATTTAAATTCTAGAGAAGGTAGTCACAATCCTTGGTGAGGCTACACATAACAAATACAAAATTATTTGGCAGGCATTTTTTAACTAGCAAAAATAATGAATAACTATACATGATCATTTTTTTTAATATAATATGTTTTTGGTTTTTTTTATTATTAAGAAATCTTGTCACTAGCTCTCCCTTTTTTTTACCAACCTGTATATCATATATTTTTTTCCCTTCATGCAAAAAACTACAAACTGAATAATAATTTATGAGACACAAGCTTTTCTATAAATTGAAGGCAGAACAGAGAATATTTAACATATTTACTACAAGTTTTTTGAGCCTTAAAAAATGTCTAAAATGTGTTGTTGGCTTGTTATCTGCACATAACAACTTATCAATTAATAGCTTTTACGTTTCTAGCTAACAACAAATCTCACCAAACTAGTATCCCCAACAAATTAAAAGTTTACATTACCTTGAATTTTTAAAGTTTTTGGTTTCATCCTAGACTGTGACATTTACAGCGATAAGGCTGGATGAATAGATAAAGTCATGTGTTATATGTGCTTCATATTTAGCTTGATCATGAAAGACAAAATAGTGTGTTTTATACCCTCCCCTTTTTTACAGCGTGAAAACTTTTTTCTTTGATCAAGGGATTACGTGGCAACAACATAAATTAATTTCCAGTACACTCAACTCTACAATTAACCCTTAGATGGTGAACACAAGCAGTCTTCTAATTTTAAAATAATGCCCTTCTTTAAACTGCAGTTAAAATGCATTATGTAAATCTGAGTAGTTGTTATTTTTTAAAGACCATGCATAAATATCTAAAGTTTATAAATTGAAATATGATAAATATTGTATATATAGTTAATTGTGTATTCTATATGAGGGCACATTGGGCCTGATTTAACTACCTATCTTATTTCTAGACTATTGCAGGAGAAAAAGAACAAATGCAAGATTGTTACAAAAAATAGTTAGTGATTCAACTCCCAGTCAAGTAACATGTACTCACACGTTTTGTGCATAAACTTAACTTTGTAAAAATCACTTCTTGTCAAATCAGATCAAGGCAGACCTGCAGACAATCAATCAAAGCAATTGAACAAAACGGTTCAGTGAAACTAAACTAGCCATAAAAATGTGTCCAGATCAGGTTGATACAAAGTTAAACTCATATAAGGCAGACAGCATTTACTGATGTATTTAAAACCCTACAAATTAACATCAAATGCCCATTATAACTGCTTTGCATATATATATATATGGGTAGTAGTTAAATATGTGTCAAATGTTACTAGTAGAATTTTCTTTAAGGACAGCAGTTGAGATAAACATGCATCCGAGTATAAGTGAGAAACACCCTTTTGGGCTTTGTGGAATTTAAGAGATTTAATAATTTCTGCAACTTCTGTGAGAAAGGCCAACAAAATTGGTTCCATCTATCTTCCCTCAGAGACTGTATGGCCATTTTGTCTAAAATGCCTCAATAATGGCGACGGAAGAGTAGGCTGAAAATTTGTATTCAAATTTTTGAGTTATACAATTTCCTTAAAAAAACCCTATATAACCCCTTGTGTGTCAGGTGATATTCACTTCATACACTGATAGGTATGTGACAGGGTGGGCTTCCCCTGTCCTGGCGCTGTCAGCTTGGTGTATTACTGGTTCCCTGCCTCTGCTGTCATGTTTCCTGTGTTCGTGTGGCTTTATGACCCTCGTTATAAAGACTTTTTTTGGACCCTCTTTGTCTTCTGTGATACCGCTGTTTGCCTTCATCCAACTGTTTCTTCGTGAAGTTATATAATTTCATTCCAGTGCCCCTTTGACATATGGGACACAGCCCAGAGCTTATTAAGTGGAGTGTCTGTACCCATGTGTACCTTGTGTCCTTTATAGATGCAGTTTTGATCACAAACATGATAAAGTGACATTTTTACATCAATTCTGATGATATCATGATAGTTCAATTCCCTACCCACCAGTGTCCTTGCTCATCCTTGTTCAGTGGGCTGCTTTTCTATACTCTGAGTGTACTCTCTCCTAGAATTCTAGAGGTCTATGGAGCTGGTGGTTGCACAGACCTCCAGCCTGTGGTGGCTGGCAAGGGGACCCAACTGTCTCTAGTCCAAATATGTCCCTAATTGGGTGTTGAGGCCCCAAGCGACACCTCTATTGATTTAAATTCCACAGGTGGAAAAAGGTACAATTCCCAGGCTTCCCACCCACCAAATGTCACCCTTAAGCTCTGGATTCCATCTGTTCACTGTCCAAAAAGCATTGTGATCTGTCACAGGAGGTCTGAGCTCAGGAGGTCTGAGCTACACCTGGTAAAAGTTTCAGTGGTTTGTGGCAATGTTCCAGTACACTCAGGAGTTCCACATGTTCTCTATGTTTGTCCCAGTCAGGTGAATGGAGCATTTCAGGCCATGTAGAGCCCCCATAGCCAGCTAGTCAATGGAAGTCTGGTTAGGGCAGACCATACAAGGTGACTTAGACATAAGAGGGGACTTGGCAGGCAGACAATGAGTCTCCCCATGAATCTGTCATGGTCCCCTCCCAAACTCAGACCTACCTCCATGTGTCCCCCTTCAGAGGGTTACTGTGACATACAACATAGCCAAGTTTTCATTAAATAGTAAAACATGGTGTATATAGTTTGATATAGTGGTTGTCCAGTCTATATATGGACCTCTGATATACTGCAAAATTATTAAAGAGCATCCTAGAATAATTTGTTATTCAAGACATTATCTCAACCTCCCCTGTGAGGACCACCTGAAAACATAGATATAGCAAGATCAGCCGTCTCACTCCATGGCTGCTGGCATTCGAACAACCACTATATAGGTTAAACATGGTCTTTAGATCATTTTCTGCTTGGAGCGTATTCGACCCAACTGCAGGTTTCCTTCTGCTTTATCTTTTTTGACAAAATGCCCCATAGATATATCTTACTATCTCAGAAAAACCAGACTACCAAAAATACCTTAACCCGTTTACGACAATTGACAACCTGGCACGTCATGACTTTAAACGGGTGTAGAAAGCAATCTATGATCGTTTTCTTCATCCAAACAGTGTTGCTGTAATGCCGCGATGTCTGTGTGGCCCCTCCCCAGACGTAAAGGTCCGCCATGTATTGTATGTGACAGATGCTGGATTTAAAACAGCTAAGGAGGAGATCTACGAAGGATATGGAGACACTGGTAGGATATGATGTTTTCTGGGTTGCCCTGGGTTCATGTATTTTCACTGCTTATTTATTGCGCAGTGGAATATAAGGGTTTACACACTGAGAAACTGACAGGTTGCCCAGGAACATTTGGGTATTGTGCCCTCATCTCTTCTAAAATAAGGAAATCAATAGCACTAGTGGTCCCTTATTTGTTGCTTGCGTCGCTTCATTCACAACATTTTCTTGTGGTCTCTGTAACATTGAGTTAAACAGAGTGTTAAGACATAATGTCATATGCCAGTACCCCAAGAGACCACAAGCATGAGGGAGAGCAGGACCTCACTTACCCCTTTTTAAGGAAAAATGGGTCACGCAAACCCCTCTTGCCTTGTACTCCTGCAAACCATTAGGTTTAACCTGTCAATGTTCAATATAAGCTCACAGATCAATAGACAGATCGATAGATTAGATAGATAGATAGATAGATAGATAGATAGATAGATAGATAGATAGATAGATCGATAGATAGATAGATAGATAGATAGATAGATAGATAGATAGATAGGCCTAGATAACAAAACATTACATTCTGTTTATTGTTGTTATTAAAAGTTTTCTAGTTTGTTTGTGTGGAAACTTTTAATTGAAGCTAAAACATATATGCTTATATCCCAGATGGATTGTGACTGCTAGTTTGATATTTCCAACTTGCGTGTCACCTTGGGCTTTATTAGTGAAATGGTTTTCAAAACAAGCGGCAATTGGGAGAACCTAAAATTTACTTTAGGGCATTAATATCACCAAGTATCAAAGGTGGTAATTAAAACGTATTATTCATCGAAACCAGTGGGAGATCTACAGTATGTGTATAACTTGTTTTAGTTGAATTACTAAAAACACTGATACCTCTGCTTATCAGATCTAATAATTTGTAACTTCTATTATGATTTATATTTGTGTAGTGATTTCAAAGATCAAATTATGCAACATAGATATGGTGTTGAATGTACTCACCTCTCCAATATTACAAAACAAAATTGTTAGTAGGAAGCTTAAATATATACACTATGTGGAAAAAAGTATTGAGACACACACCTCTTAAATTATAGAATTCGGGGGTTTGAATAAAACCCATTGCCACAGGTATACAAAATCCAGCACCCAGCCATGTAGTCTGCATTTACAAACATTTGTGAAAACATGGGTCGTTCTAAAGAGCTTAGCGAATTGAAGCATGGTACTGTGATAGAATGCCACCTTTGCAATAAGTCAGTTCATGAAATTTCATCCCTGCTAGATATTCCACGATTAACTGTAAGTGGTATTATTGGAAAGTGTAAGCGGTTAGGAACAGCAACAACCCAGCCATGAAGTGGAAGACCTTATAAAGTCCACATAAAGTGGAATGGACTAGGAGGTACATTTTTACATCATCTAACAGCTCTATCTGACTGATAACAGTATTCTCATTAAGACCCGGGAGGGGGGGCATTGTGGCCAAAGTAAGTATTGAATATGATTCTCTGTGAATCAAAAGTTGTACTCTATTGCCTCCTCTTCTCAATGGTGGGATGTGATTAATTGGGATAAATCTCAATGAGGTCAAAGCATGTAGGGCCACCAAAAAATGTTTTTCAACTGGTTTGTGTGTAGAGCCATCGCGGTAAGCAGTTCTGATCTCTGATCTGTGTCCCAATATTCTGTCACGCACTGTTAATTGCCAATATATGCAAGTCCACACAGACACATGTTGTGTAACGTAAATTATATGAACCCCCAACAAATCAATTTTTGTAGAAATAGGAAAAATGCCATGAGGGGTGAATACTTTTGCAAGGCACTGTAGTATCCAAGCATCTGCCATCTGTGATCTCCCCAAACAGTACTGCAGGCTGCAGCTGCCGATCAGGCGGCTGTGCGCCCTCTCGCAGCTGCGCCCGAGGCGAGTGCCTCTCTTCCTTCCTTCCTACGACCCCCGCATGATTTCCTGAGGAGGATCCGTCGCCCTCGTCACCCCCGGTTCCAGCGCCCATGTGCCCCACACAGGAGAACTTTGATTCATTAGTTTTTATTTCTGACTGGAACACCATGTGTCGCTAAGCGGTAGCTCTGTTTCTAAAAATTGTCATGAGCTTTATAATGAAAGTACAAAGTGAGATGAATAGACACCTTGTAGGTGCTGAAAGCTGCAGGAGATTTTACTTCCTGATGAACAAGATGCAACGTTAACAGGTGAAAACACATGGTAGGTAAAGGTCCATTTGGGACCCCACACACACCTACCAAGGACACTAAGAGGAAAATACTTATGCCAAGTAAAAATTTAATTATATTTGCCCCTTCAGGGGTCTGCTTTGCCTAAACTACCATCTTAGCTACCTTTTATGAAATACACATTTTATCCTTTTGCATCGAAGGACATAGACATAAAACACAATGAAGTGAAAACCGCATGAATCTCCTAAAAGTAAAGATTTGTTGTCATGCACAATCTGCTATATACACACAAGGTGGCAGTATTGTTCAACCACTCCCTTTAATCAATTTTACATGTATATATTTTGAAAACCATCCATCATCCAATTAGAAAAGCAACGTTGAAGGGCATTATAATGGATACCCATCCACTAATAAAAAAGGTTTTTTCTTAACAAACTGCTAGTCTTCCCGGTTTCTCTGTTGACTTCTCAGTTGTCCTGTAGAGATAAGGACAGAACAGTTTATTCACTAGTGTGGAGGTGTATGGTAGTTAATGGTGTCACGCATGAAAGTCTCTGACACTTTTTAAGCTCAGTGATAACAGGGAACTAAAAAAACTCCTGCAAAATCCTGGGCTAGCGAGTACCCATGGTTTAAATTACAACAATATCATAGGTTCACTTGCAGTCCTTGCCATTGTAGACTGCTTGCTGTGACTGTCCAGCACAAGCCATAAAAGCCAACAAATTAGAAAGACAACATTAGAGGTTTTAAAGGAATTCTATGCAGTGTTATAAAACCTCCAAAGGAAATGATTGACTAACTCTGACTCATACTGATTGTTAATTCTGCAAACATGGGATTATGCAATATTGAATGGAATGATAGTTTTCTAACCCTACCACCAAAGGCTGCAGCCAAACCTTTTAAATATTTTTTAACCAATCCAAGGGTAATAATAACAGAATTCATCATATGTTTGTAAGCCATCTGTGTCAAGAAATCATAACTTTATAAAGAAAATAAGTATGTGTGTTGTAAATGCTATGGAGACACTTGGTTTATATTTTTATCAAATAAGGTTGACTGATAAGCTGATTATCATAACCTAAAAAATATTTTGAAGATTTGAATAATAAAATCAAGAGATGGATAATATAATTGCAATTTTGATAAGGGTGAGCCTTGCAGTCCCTGCTGCTTCCCTGTATGTTTTTATGCAGTCTGCAAAGGTGCTTGCATTCAACTCTTGAATGCATGTTATTGTGCTTAGCAGGATGAGGTGCCACTGGCATAAAAGGGTGTTAGTATGGTTTAATCCTGAAAGAACCATGCCACTGTGGGGGAGGGCAGCAGAATGAATGCATGAGAAGCAAGCATTTGTGCGCAGCTCTGGTTTTACCCATCAAAATATCAATACTATGCATGCTTTTAAAGGGACGCTCCAGCCATCAAATACGCGTTCATGCATGACAGCTCTATGGTCTCTGTCTTTTCATGTGCAAATGAACAGAAGGCTTCTGCAGAATCTACCTATATGTGTTTGCTTCTTTTCCTGCCCCCCCTTGTGTTTGGCTGAATACATCTCCTGCTGCCTGTTCCTGCATGGCACACTTACCTCCGGTGCTGGCCTGGGGTCAAGCAAGACCCCAGTGTGCATGTACAGAAATAATTCCCATTGATTTCAAAAAGAGCTCTTTCTTGCAACTGATTGGAAATGGGACTATGGATGGGGTGTTGTGCTGTAGCTCTGAAGCTGCAGCTTCTCCTATAGTAAGGCCTTACAATATGCATTAATATGCATTCTTCATTGGTGAGGCTGTGTGAGACAGTGGGTGTACTAACTCTCCAAGATTCATGTAACAATGGAAACACTTTTTATTAAATACATTGGGACAAGCTAATATTTGTGTGCTGTGCATTTGGGCTGGATTGAACCATTTGTAGTAATAAGACCACTTTTAAGTTTTGCACTAGAATCACATTGTATGCAGAACTCCCCTTAGGGCCTGCATAGCGGTCAGAACTAACCTAGGAACAGAATGTTTGATGCCCTTCTCCGTGCAGGATTGAAACTGCCCTTACTTAGAAATGCCCTCAGTTAATATGTACACCACACACATAAATGTTAACATGTGGTTTACATTAATGCAAGATTACAGAATTTGCTTTGAAAAAGTTGATCTGGCGTGATGCTTATTTCCTTCTCGGTAAAACCAGAACTGCACACTTTAGTTTGTTGGATGGACACGCTCCAAATAGCTTTCAGTTTTTTAGTTATGACTCAGTCTGAAGAAAGAGAACAACTTTTTCCTTTAGTTATAGTTAGGATGTTGTGCATTTCTTATTTCATCCCCTGCTTCTGTGTCTTTTCTTGTATGCTTCTGAAACAATAGCATCTTTATTGTGTTTACTTGTAGTTCAATGTTTCGCCACAGTGGACAGGCCCACAAATATGATCATTGTCAGTGGTTTTTAACACTTTGAGTTCCACAACAGCTGCTGTGATAAAAGCACATGGTTAACAGACACTAGGATGTATTACAACATATGACATATATAACAAAATGCTTTAGACAATAATACCAAAAATGCATAATTTCATGCTTGCTAGTTAAATTATTTGAATATTGTAGGATTAACAATTGACTTAATGCTCTGTAATGCATTCTTCATGCACAAATGTATATATTTTTTTGTCAGTTGAGTTACATAGGCAGGGCCACACCAAGACAGGTGCACGGGTGCACAAAGCCTAAGTGGCAGAGTCGCCACCCATGTTGGCACTGCCCAGACTGTGGTGGTGACAGCATGAGGCCTCTGCCTTGATCATGGTGCCGGTGCTGAGTTACGGAATATAACGCCATATCCCAGGGCTCAGCAGTGAAGCCGTGTGCCCGGCGACAAACTAGTGAGACAGAGACCTCGCGTTCCTACCACAGGAGTTCAGGAAGGTAAGTGAATAAGAAAAGGAGGGTAGATAGTGAGGAATGGGAGAGATAGATACAATCAATATTTATCTTTGCACCCAAACAGCTTGTTTGTGCCCACAAACGGCTTATCTGTACCATCTTTGCCACCAACAACCATGAGTAGAAGACTAAATCCTGGTGGTGTGGAGGGAGGGTCATTTGGAGAGGGGGGTCATCTAGGGTGGGGATCCCAGACAATTTGTTCAGTAAGGGGCCCCAAAACTTCTGATGGTGGACCTGGCCAATGCAAGTCCTTTGGATGTAACTTGGGTGCTGGGCAAGCCCTATGATTGCAATCTGGGCGCTGGTCAAGTCCTATGAGTGCAACCTAGGTGCTGGGCAAGTCCTATGTGCTCAATCTTGGTGCTGAGCACATCCTATGAGTGCAACCTGGATTCTGGGGCAATTCCTGTGTATGCAACCTGGGTGCTGGGTAAATCCTATGAGTGCAAAATGGGTATTGCAGCACATCCTGTGTATGCAAGCTGGGTGTTGGGCAAGTCGTTTGCATGTGACTTGAGTGATGAGCAAGTCCAGTGGATGCAATCTGTGTACCAGCGCTGACCTTTGGCACGTGAGACCTGTGATCTACTCCTGCTACGTGTGTAAATGAATACTACTGTATTTCCCCATGTATAAGACGCACTTTTTTAGAAAAATTTGGGCTCTAAAAATTGGGTGCGTCTTATACAGTGGTGGCAGATTAAAAAGGGGAACTGCTGCTTACCTTGATCCGCTGTAGCTGCACAGGAACCCAGTGGAGTCACGTGAATGCACATCGCATCACATGACTCCACTCAGTTCCTGTTCCTGCTCGAGCAAGGCAGAGGGGAATCAGTGGCCCCCATGGAAGTAGGCGAGTGGCAGCAGAAGATCTGCAGTTCTGGTAAGGCGGGGGAGTAAATTAATGTATGTATGTATGTATGTATGTATGTATGTGTGTGTGTGTGTGTTAGCATGGATCCATGTGTAGGGGGCACGGGGGGGCAGGGAGGCTGCAAGTGATGTGCATGTACTGGCTGCCTGAGTATGATAGGAGTGCGATTGCTAACAGTTGCTAGCAGCCAACATCAATCACACTCATATCATGTCCAGGCAGCCAGTACAATAACTTTATGTATTTTTTTTTTAATTTCGGCCCCCAAAAATAGGGGTACGTCTTATACTTGGGGAAATACGGTAATGTGTATTTTTCAATCGCACTTAGGTAGCTTTCTGTTTGTTCTTTCGTTCTAACTTTGATTACACTATAAAAATTGGTTGATCTGCGATGATATATCTTCTAAATTAAGAATGTATATTCTTAATTTTAAGGCAAGACAGGAGGCTTCCTATTTTGCATATCTTCCTTTACTCTCACCAACAGCAGCAAAGAAAGAGTTAATAACACAAGTGAAAACAACCAATAGAAACAGTACACAGGTGGTATATAAACCCCTTAACTATCTTCCTCTTCCTCTTTCTTTGCTGCTCACCAAAGTTGCAGGACAGTCCTCTTCCTATCTACAGTTATTGCTGATTTATTGAATAATATCTGTTTATTATTCATTACATATTGCTTTTTTCACCTAATTCTAGATAATTAGGTGGGTATGCACATTTATATACAGTATAGATTTCTGGTATATATATATATGTGTGTGTATGTATATTTTTTACTTGTCTTTCATTATTTATATTCATTATTTCTTTGCATCTGTGCATTTTGGGGGGATTTTTCCCGTCTCTTTTCCCTATCCGGGACCCCTTTTTTCTATGACTTCTCTGTGCCTCACTGGAGTGGCTACAGGGTGAGCCCTGCATTATTTTCAATATTTGTTGGGAATTTTCTGGTTTTGCTCATTATATACAGGCTGAGTCCATGTGGTTTTGCACATTTATATACAGGCTGAGTCCATGTGGTCTTTGCACATTTATATACAGGCTGAGTCCATGTGGTTTTTGCACATTTATATACAGGCTGAGTCCATGTGGTTTTTGCACATTTATATACAGGTTGAGTCCCTGTGGCCTTGCACATTATATACAGGCTGTGTCCCTGTGGCCTTGCACATTATATACAGGCTGTGTCCCTGTGGCCTTGCACATTATATACAGGCTGTGTCCCTGTGGCCTTGCACATTATATACAGGCTGTGTCCCTGTGGCCTTGCACATTATATACAGGCTGTGTCCCTGTGGCCTTGCACATTATATACAGGCTGTGTCCCTGTGGCCTTGCACATTATATACAGGCTGTGTCCCTGTGGCCTTGCACATTATATACAGGCTGTGTCCCTGTGGCCTTGCACATTATATACAGGCTGCGTCCCTGTGGCCTTGCACATTATATACAGGCTGCGTCCCTGTGGCCTTGCACATTATATACAGGCTGCGTCCCTGTGGCCTTGCACGATATCAGGGCTGCGTCCCTGTGGCCTTGCACGATATCAGGGCTGCGTCCCTGTGGCCTTGCACGATATCAGGGCTGCGTCCCTGTGGCCTTGCACGATATCAGGGCTGCGTCCCTGTGGCCTTGCACGATATCAGGGCTGCGTCCCTGTGGCCTTGCACGATATCAGGGCTGCGTCCCTGTGGCCTTGCACGATATCAGGGCTGCGTCCCTGTGGCCTTGCACGATATCAGGGCTGCGTCCCTGTGGCCTTGCACGATATCAGGGCTGCGTCCCTGTGGCCTTGCACGATATCAGGGCTGCGTCCCTGTGGCCTTGCACAATATAAGGGCTGCGTCCCTTTGGCCGTGCACAATATAAGGGCTGCGTCCCTGTGGCCGTGCACAATATACGGGCTGCGGCCGTGCACAATATACGGGCTGCGTCCCTGCGGCCGTGCACAATATACGGGCTGCGTCCCTGCGGCCGTGCACAATATACGGGCTGCGTCCCTGCGGCCGTGCACAATATACGGGCTGCGTCCCTGCGGCCGTGCACAATATACGGGCTGCGTCCCTGTGGCCATGCACAATATACGGGCTGCGCCTCTGTTCTCATCACCTACCTTGTACAGACATAATGTCTCAGGATACTGTGCCATCCCAGGATGCCTTTATGGTCTGGTTAGGGGCAAAGTTTTCTAACTCAGTGGAATCCTTTTTCTCTAAACCGTCTGCCAATTTGCCCCAAGGGCAGCCTCCTGCTCCCTCCAGACCAGAGGCAATACCATCAGAGTCAGAATCTGAGAAATCTGAAGGAGAGGCGTCCAGCTCCAAACGGCCTTGGAAGGGCAGTAGTGTTTCAGTCGGCAAGGGTTAGGTACCTGCCAAACGCCCAAAACCCTCTGACACTCCTTTGCATGACCCATTATCTATAGTGGACGTATGGCACGCGGATTCATCTAGTGAATCAGAGGCTTCAGCAAATCTGGTCTCGCCCAGGGATTTTGACTCGCGCTTCGTCTGTGAGTATTTGGTGGATGAGCCCCACCTAGACGATCCCCAGCAGAACTTGGGAGCAGTCACCCAAATCCTATCCCTGGCAGACAGAGCAGTTTTACAGGAGACACCCCTTTATCCCAAGACTATCTGAGATTGGGCACTTCGTGTGGTATGCCTGTTGGGAAATGCAACAGTTTCAATCGCTTCTGAACGTCGCAAAGCGGCTTTACTCCTCATGGATCCCAGGTTGGCGGAATTGGGCCCTAAAGACCTAGGAGCAACCGCTTACTGTTTGGAGACACATTTGTCAAGGAATCAAACTGCCACGTATCCTAGATGACATCATGGAATAATGCCAAACTGTCAATGAGGAAGGTCTTTCAGACTGGCCCTCGTTTTTCTGGGAGGGCTGGTCGACCGCCGGGCCACCAGCTGTTCATCCCAAGGCTCCCGGTACTTCCCTCAGAACCAGATGCCCTACAGAACTCCGTTCCAACAGGGGGCCTTCAACCCACGCGGAGACAGTAGAGGCGCTTCCGGATTTCCCAGGGGACGCTCCGTTTTCGGTAAGTCCGAATGTTTATTTTCCTTCTTTCCCTTCCTTGGGTTACGGGCCATATATCTTTTTCCATGACTGGGTGTGGATTTCGTCGGACCCTTGGATCCCCCTAACGGTACAGGTTTTCCAAATAGTTTTTCAGCTCTCCCCCCTTTCAGGTACGCTGACCGCCCACATCTCGGAGGGCATTACCGATCAGGCCTTATGGAAGCAGAACTCCGCACCTTACACGACAAGGGGGCTATCCAGTGGGCAAAAGGATCAATCGGTTTCCTCAGCTCCTTTTTCCTAGTACGCTAATGCACCGGGGACTTCCACCCAGTGATCAGTCTACAGGCTCTCAATGCTTTCGTTTATCGCCACTTCAATATGGAAGGGATCCGTCTCTTCTGAGACCTTATGTTGGGAGGCGATTGGTTTACACGGTTAGACCTCTCGGACGCTTTCTCTTTGTCCCGATTCACCCAGATTCCGGGCGATTTCTTCAGTTTCGCTGGGGCAGGCAGGTATGGCAGTTCAAGGCCCTTCCCTTCGGCCTAAGTTCAGCCCCTTGGTTCCTTACAGAGCTCCTGAAGCCGGCCATGGCTCTCTTCAGGTCCAGGGGTATCAGGTGTATAGTCTATCTAGGCATTCTGCTCTTCTCTAGCTGCCGGGAGACCCTGCTCGTCCAGACTGATTTCGTGGTGCAGACCCTTCACCAACTAGGGTTTCTGGTCAATTCTCTCAAATCCGAACTAGTCCCAAGCCGCTTTCTCTTCTTAGGCTTCTTAGACAACATGTCGGTGGTTCGGTATATCAACCGCTTAGGGGGTTCTCGGTCCAAGTACCTCAGAGGTAACAAAGGACGTTTTTCGACTTTTGCCTTGCGTGCAGCATACTCTGCAGGCAGGATACCTCCCGGGTGCCGAGGTTCTCTTGGCGGACGGGTTCTCCAGACACTGGTGGGATGCGAGCGACTGGAGACTTCTCAGTCAGGTCTTGCATCTGGACCTATTTGCATCCAGGACGAATCACCTGACGGTCATTTCGAGGGTCATCCATCACCTGTGTTGGGACGGGGGGTCTTTGGTTCTGGTGACCCCCCCCGTGGCATGCTCAGCCGTGGTTTCCAGCCCTGCTGCAGGTATCGGCCCAGGATCCTCTGGAGATCCCATCTCTGTACTATCCCCTGACGGGCCCGGAGGTCCAGGTTCATCTGCACTTCCTGGTGGTATGGATGATTTCAGGGGACCCCGAACGGTCTTGGGCCTATTGGAGGCAGCTCAGTCCTTGCTCCGCAAGTCTTAGGCTCTAGGTACCAGTATATCATACCGGACAGCCGGGCTCCTTGGAGTTTGGGACGGCACATGGATCCCCTTGGCTCCCTTAGTCTGCCACCTTTTGCGTGGTATTCGTTTATCCCGTCCTCCGGTGCCACACTACGGTTCTCTGTGGGAAGTAGCTGTCGTGTTAGATTTCCTTCGGGATGGCCAGACACCGATTCGCTCTCCCTCCGACAGTTGTCGGCGAAACTTACCCTTCTGTTGTCTCATCATTTTGTAGGGTTTTGGATGTTAGCGCTTTGGATGCTCATGCTGTCTCTATTCTACCCTGAGTTGTTCTCATCTGTATTCTAGCCGTTTTTCTAGACGACCCAAATATGTGTCGCCAGGTGTGTCAGGACTTATCTGTCACGCACGACGTCGATACGTCCGGTCTTGACATCTCAACTCCTCTCCTTTGTGAAACCTTTCAAGGCTGTTTTCTTCTCCTACAAGAGCATCGGTGCTCGTTCCATCGGGGGGCTGCGGCCTCCTGTGTCCTTTGGGCTGGTGGAGCTTTAGTGGTTATTCTGCGGCGGCAGATTGGTCCCGTGCCTCCACCTTTCGGGCATTTTATTTCGCCCGTTTTCTTCAGGGGCAATGGCGTTGGTTTCCGGCGTTAAAAATGCAAAATAGGAAGCCTCCTGTCTTGCCTTAAAATTTGAAATTATTCTAGCTTTGGTGCCCGAATAATTATAATTTTAATGAAGACAGGAGGCGAGTATTTTCCCTCCCTGCCCTCCCGATGGATAGGTGTACACTCTGGGTAAGTAGGACAGGTTTGAATTCGTTTTTTGGGGGGTTTTGTCTGCTCCGTTACGTTTGATGATTTGTGATGACAGTGTCCGTGATGCTCGTTCTACTGTGTTTTACCATGTTTGTGAAGAATTTGGTTCTGTTATGTCTCTTTGTTTCAGCTTGATACCATCTCCGTGTCAGCGGTTCTGTTTCCCAGTTGGAGTGCATTGTTGCCTTGCTCTTGACTTTGGTTCCAGTTCGAGTGTTGGGTTCGGTTTTACGTTTGCTAGACTGTTTGCTGCGTTCTTCAGTTCCGGTTCACAGCGGACGAAAGAGGAAGAGGAAGATAGTTAAGGGGTTTATATACCACCTGTGTACTGTTTCTATTGGTTGTTTTCACTTGTGTTATTAACTCTTTCTTTGCTGCTGTTGGTGAGAGTAAAGGAAGATATGCAAAATACTCGCCTCCTGTCTTTATTAAAATTATAATTCTTCGGGCACCAAGGCTAGAATAATTTCAAATTTTGCATTCTGATGTACCAACCTTTTATAGTTTTGTATGCATTCATGGTGTAGCTGTTTCTTTTATGTATTTTAACTGGTCATTCATAATTATTACCGTATTTGCTCGATTATAAGACAAGTTTTTTTCCAGAGCAAATGCTCTGAAAAATACCCCTCGTCTTCTAATTGAGGTCATCTTCTAATCAGACCTCATTCTGCTTCGGCCGTGCTGCTTACCGGGCCTTGATCGCGAGCAGCGTCTCTGCTATTAGCAGCAGGAAACAGGAAGCTAGCACAGTCCTCACATAACTCTGCCTCCCCCCTCCTTCCTCTGGGGGGCGGGGCCAGACAAGTTGCTCGCACAGCCGGGCCCCTGCAGAAGTCTGCGAGTGGGAGATCTGCAGTTCAGGTAAGGGGGTGGGGGTTTGAGCGTGTGTGTGTAAGTGTGATTAATGGAATGAATGAGTATTTAAATGTTTGTGAATGAGTGTGTGTGTGTGTGTGTGATAGCATGGATGTGTAAGGGGGGTGGGGGTGGTAGCATGGCATAGGGAGGCTGTAATCACACTTCTAACATCCCCAAGTTCCAGCATGTACTGGCTGCCTTGGCTTGATAGGAGTGTGCTTGCTGTTAGCAGTATATATATATATATATATATATATCCAGAAATACATTTTAACCCCCTATATGCCACTCAGCCCCATGATATGCCTTTTAACCCCCTATATGCCAGAGTGGCATATAGGGGTATAAGGCATATCATGGGGCAGAGGGGCATATAGGGGGTTAAAAGGCATATCATGCGGCACAGTGGCATATAGGAGGGTATAAGACATTTCTGGAGGCAGAGTGGCATATAGAGGGTTAAAAGGCACATCATGGGGCAGAGTGGCAAATAGGGGGGTATAAGGCATTTCTGGGGGCAGAGTGGCAAGCCTGGGGGCAGATGTGCATAACTGGGTGGGGCAGGTTGGCAAATAAAAGGAAATAAAAAATATATTTTTCTCAATCATAGCTTTTATTAAATATGAAAATTAGTTTACATGAATTAATATTTACTGGTAAAACTTTTTTCCTATAGGGTAGTCTTATATTCAGGCTTTTTGGTTTTTTCCTAAATTAATATATTGATTTTGGGGGTTCGTCTTATAATCAGGGTCGTGTTATCGAGCAAATACGGTAATATTTATTGTTTTTTATATAGCGCCATCAAATCCCGTAGCGCTGTACAATGGGTGGACAGGACATAACAAGTAGTATGTAACATAACAATTTGACTCTGGCTCAATATATAGTGATGGGAGTTTTGCTGTACCACTGTCTGTGTCTGTCTTAGTATATAATTATGAGATAGGATAGGATTCATACTGTTGTGTTTGTTGGTGATGGGAGATAATGTATATCACTGTAAGGCCCATTATATATTGACAGGAGTTATGCTGTACCACTCTCAGTGTCACAATTTTAATAAATCCCTGGGTTTGGAATAATTTTAACTCTGCAGTTCTAAAATCATGAATTTCCTTGTTATTTGTTTATGTTCAAAATAACCTCTGTAAATATATAGTGGGTCCGTCTTGAGAAAGGACCGGAGGTGGTCCGAAATGTTGGCCGTGCTGATTGAAATAAACTAGTGCTTAATGCACTTTGCTACAAAGACCCGTAAGTGCCCATTTTTCTTTGGTTACATATGTATGTATATGTATGTGTGTGTGTGTGTGTGTGTGTGTGTATATATATAATTTCTGAAGCAATGTACTAATAAAGACTTCGTATTGAGGTTGATTCAGGAGAGCAGCAGTCTTTCTGTGCATGTATGTTTGTGACCTTTTACCTGCTTATAATTATCTTCAGAATACAGACCTTGCATTCATCAAGTTTAAAAAAACAGCATGGTCAGAACATAGCTCCCCTTGTACAATGGCAACTTCAAATGTTTGGACTAAAAACTGTTTACATTGTTGAAGCTGTCATATATATGACAAAAAAAGGAATCGGCCGAAAAACATTAATCCAGTTCTGCACTGCAGAATAGATTTTACTAAATTATGTGTTATCCGCTTTAGTAATAAAGGTTCTGAGCAGAGAGCAGAATTGTGTCTTGATGTTAGAAAAATAGGTGGTTATTAGATGTCCATGACCAAGCATATTTGTAACATTTCCCATTGATATGGGGTTTTATTGTCACTAGGGAAACATATTATGGGTAACTCAACAATATTATTTTAACAGATCATATGCAAAATATGCATTTACTGGACAGGCATATTCCACCAAACCACTAAGTAGAAGATAGCTTACATGTGCAAATGCATACTTATTTAACTAGGACTGGCATTTTTTAGCACGTTACAGTATAATAAACGGTACAATAAATCATATAGTAAGTACAGTGGTCATACAAACATTTTGATCAGGGTAGTGTCACAGACACCCCAAAAAAACAACAACAAAACAGGCTCTCACCGTAATGGTAAGGGGTATGTAGATGTGAAAAGGCTCACTCGCCACTCTCTTGCCAGGGCCCAGAGCAACTACACCTTAACCTCAAACCTGTTCACCCCATGAGCCCCAAACTTTATTCGCTGCCAACACCAAGATCTATTTACCCCCCTGAACTACTCAATTTAGTTAAAGAAGTAACAATTCAAAATAATTAAAAAAATTATAACGTGATAACTCTGGCTATCCCCAGAAGCTATGAATTCAAATTTACAAAAATAATGGTAAAAGAGACATATAAAACACCCACACACAAAACAGTATCAAAAGAAACAGGGATATAACACAGAAAACGTACACAAGACAAAAGTAAAATCCTTAATGCCTCACATTTTGCTGTTATGGTACTATGTGCATTAATAACTCTGGGGTGACAGTGCCCACCATGGTATTACAAGCACACTGGTATCAAACACCCCCTACTTACCTGATAGCCAGGTGACCTATTCATTCTGTCAGCACATGGAACATCTTCACTATATTTCTCTATGGAAACTTAACTTAACTTAGTTCTCAAATCATAACCCTGAAGATGCCAGGTGCTGAGTCCCCTGTGTGACCCCAGTGCCTGTAAAAGTTCATGGCACCCAGGACAGGACATCTGACATCATTTGAAGATGCCCTGCTTGGTTGCTCTGCCTGTCCCATTTGTGGCAGGATGAATCCTAGGAAGATTATTTTTTCTTCTAGATGCCTTGTTAATCCAATAACATAGGATATAAATAAATAGGTCCCTGCCCTAAAGTGCCTACAGCCTAAGTCATTATAGGGAGGGGATGGACATACAGATATAAACAATAGGAAGAAGTAACAGTAATTACGATAGTTCTGAAAAAGTACTATTGTGCTACAATAACTGTAATTCTAGGACACAAATGTGTAGAAGTTACCCCAGGGTACATAGTGGTACCATCCATGGGAGGGCCCCTGGAAAAAAAAAAGTAGCTCAGTCTTTGTTTTTGACATGTTAAGTTTTAATCTGTGATGAACCATCCAGGAAGAGACAGCTCTAAGACAAGTTCATACCTCCCAATTTTTAAGTGTCTAAATTGGGACACCAGTGTTGAGGGGGTGTTGGAACTTTAATTATTAGAATGATTCCTATAGATGGCAGCAATCAAATATTGTGCTGCTACAACTCTTCTGTGTGACAATATATTACCTGATTGATGTAGGTGTCTTAGTTTTTCTGTTGACTTTCCTTGGCTAATTTTGATTGACTCTTCAGGATATTTAGACTGGAATTTGTTCCAGTACTCAAATGCCAAGTCTGACAGAACTTGATCTTCTGACCCCCTGACCCTAACCTTGAAATTACCTTGCACTTTTGTGGTATTTTTCTAATTATTTGTTTTCACATAGCGACTGCACGATCCTTGGGGTTTCACGTCTGGAGCGCACACACACAGCACAGGAGTTATTCACCCTGATTAACCTACCAAAGGGACAGCTCAGCAAAGTACAGCTCAACAAAGTACAAAAACGTAGTCAAACAGGCTAGGAGTCAAACATAGCTTCAGGATACATATTCTCCCGGAAATTAGATGACCACACTGGGCCCTTCTGTACAGCATTTCCATTTTGCTCAATCTGGTGAAGTGCCTTCCCTGCCCCTCGCTGCACATCACGGGCGCACCCCCTAGTGTAGAAGACTGCCATCGGGTAGGGACCCTCTGCAAGGAGTCCTGCTCGTGGTGGGTTCATCGTGTGTTACAAGTACAATACCTGCTATTTAGTGTCATCTCTCTTCATCATCCTGATATAGGCAGAAAAAAACCTTTAATTAATTAAATCAAACTCATAATAAACAATTGTCAGGGAGCACTCTTTCAAATTTTCTAATTTCCTTGTGTTTGAGTGCAAAGCCAGCCATTTCAACATGAATGCAGCTACCCTTGGTATAGTGAAACAGTTCATTAATAGCCATCTTGAGAACACAAAGCCATTCTGGTGAGTACATTCTGAGGAAGTTGCAAGAAATTAATTGCCATTCCATTCAAGAGTTCCAGACACAACCAAAATACTCCAGGGTATTAACTAAAGGCACACCTGCACTAATTGGCCTTTTCCTTAGGGATACAGTAAGAGATAATACCCAAGGGCATTTAAAGTTATAGTCTATTACTAACTTTTTATAACCGTATTTAAGAAAAAAATAACACCTGATCATAAGATTTTAATAGAAAAATAGGATTTAGCAGTTAAATTATGAATTTACTATACTTTTTGTTAAGTGGTTTAATTTTGTCATTGTTTTTAAAGTATGTTTAATTCGGCACTGTTTCCTCATTTACGGGGTCTACATATTTATACAGTAGTTTAACTTTTAGAGGCAGAGGGGTATGAAATACATTACTTTTAATATCATGGTTGTCCATTTAAATGCTTGCTTAAATATTTAGGTGAAGCAAACAAAGCAAAAAGCTCTTAAATTTTGTCAGTATAGAGATGCCAAAAAGCATACTTGGGAGCTCTCCATGTTTGACCAG
Source organism: Spea bombifrons (assembly GCF_027358695.1). Taxonomy (NCBI): domain Eukaryota; kingdom Metazoa; phylum Chordata; class Amphibia; order Anura; family Pelobatidae; genus Spea; species Spea bombifrons. Next base: position 84,827,666 of record NC_071090.1, on the reverse strand, counting down.
GAGATCTCCGTGTGAAGCACATCTTCTCCGGGTCAAGACCCGAATTCTCCGGGTTGTGGGAGGTTTCCCCAGGGGTTTTTTCCTCTCTTGAGCGCTAAAGAATGACCCTTAACAAGTACAGAGTATTTCACTTCCTTTGACGTAAATGTGTACCTTTTTGCCTCTGTCCACGTGTTTTATTTATGTATTAACAACATTTAATAAGCCTTATATTTCTTTTCGGCTGTGAGTTATTCTAAAAGGAATATATAGCCTTATGTATGAAAAAATATGAAGTTAGTTGTCTTCTTGTTACTGGTGGAACCAAATATAAATCTATACTAGCAAATAAAAGTGAAGGTTCTGAATGGCCTCATGTCTCAGATAGGCTATGGACAAAAGACCAGAATGCTGACAGTAACACATTCATATGTGGCTGTATGATTATATATATAATATATATATGCCTTATCCAGAATTGTATGTTTGGTAGGTTGTGGTTAGAGGCAGGGGCCTAACATAGCCTCTCCAGTGCAGTGGGGCACCAAGTCTTAGGGATCCTCAAGGTTTCGTGGTGCAAAAGTGGGATGTAGATAAACTATAAAGACTCCATGGTCTTAGATTAATCAAGGATCAGGCTTGTAGAGGCATAACACTATCAATTTTACAACTAGGGATGAAAAAAACAAAAACAGATCCCAGAAAAACCTGAAAAAAAAACATATGACCAACACATGTAAAAGTAGAGTGACAAATGTACTTAATAAGAAAGCAAAATAAATTAACACAGCAGTTTTTTTTATTTTTTGTACCCTTTCTGACCAAGGCTGTTTGAGCACCTTTGCAGTGCTCGTGTTTAGCTGTAATTTTCTCCACTCCCATTTAGTGAACCCATTATATATTATATTATATATATCTTGTTTTTTTCAGGAGAAGAAGGGCTTTCTTCATATACTATTTTTGATCATTTCATCTAATTTCCTATAAAAAAAATATATGAAAAATCGAAAAAAACTTTTTTCACTTTTATTTGAAAAATCTTTTACTCATCTAAAAAAACCAATGCTAAATAGATTCTATTTGTCCTGAGTTTAGAAATACCCAATGTTTTTATATATTTTTTTGCTTTTTTCTGCAAGTTATTGGGCAAGTAGCGTATTACTATTTCAAAACCATTTTTTCCCAAATCTGGTAATTCTGCCATGTGCTATTTCAAATGTCTGTATTTTAACCCTTTCCATGCACAAGATTCTTCCAGTCTTTGCCAAAGTTTGTGGTAGTAATTTTCTTTCGTATTTTTTCACACAAATTGTATTTCAGGTATGAATTTATAGCTCCTGGTAAATGCCACTACCAAACAACACCCCAATATGTGTTCAGCAACATCTCTTGAGTAAAGTGATACTACACATGCATGGGTTTGTCTGGTTGTTTGGGTGCTAAAAGGCCGCATTTTTTTTTAACCCAGCCACTCCAATTTTTTTTTTTTTTTTTAGGTAGACACCGCTTTGGGTATATAAAATTTTCCAAAAGGGTCTCATGGGCCCCTGGAGGGGACTGAGTGCCGACCTCCTTCCTAAGGACTAGAGACTCTAAAGACTGTGGAGCAAGGACAGATTTGGGGTTCCTGTATTTTGGGAGGGGGGTTCATGTGTGGTTGTTGTTCTCCCTGTTGTATCACATGCCTTTTTGCTTGACCAGGTCCTGTCCATAATCCTCTGGAACTCTTTCTCGGCTAGGACCCGAGCAATTGCCCGTGGACTTTAACCCCTCATAACCCGGACACCATTGTACAGTACAGACTAGGGTTTCTTTTTTGTATTTAAGTTTATTATACAAAATTATGATTATGATAAAACAGACATCAACCTGTTTTAGCAGAAATACATTACATCAGTAATATTGGTACAGATAGTCGATAAGCAGTACTGCGACGCAGCGCAGGGCAATACACGTTACAGTACAACTTCAGTTTACGTAAAGCTTAGTAGAAGCAGTGTACACTTACATTCCCAGACGTGGCACATATGGTTAGCACTTTAGTGGAACATAACCTGGGGAAATGGAGGGAAAGGGGGCCGAGGAGAATGGGGCTAGTCTTCAGCCTCTAGACTGTCCTTGAGAGAGTAGTCTCTCAGCAGGCTGTGGATAAGCCTGCGGCAGTCACGGACTGTGGCCTGCTCCCTCCTCAGCACCAGGCGGTTCCTGGCAAACCATAGAGCGTCTGTCACAATCCCGGCTCCGGACGCCGCCGGGAGTGTCACCATCCCGGCTCCGGACAAGCCGGCTGTGCCTTTCACCAGCACCCTGTTGTGGTCTTACAGTTTGTGTATACGGCTCGTGCTATCAAGTTTCCTGTTTTGACCTTTGGCTTGCCTGATTCTCCCTTGCACTACGATTTGGTACCTTTGCTTGTGATCTCTGGTTTTGACCCCTGGCTCGTCCGACTATCCGCTCCGTGCATCTGACCTCTGGCTTGGCTGACTACCTGCTCCGTGTATCTGACCCCTGGCTCGTCCGACTATCCGTTCCGTGCATCTGACCACTGGCTTGGCTGACTACCTGCTCCGTGTATCTGACCCCTGGCTCTGCTGACTACCCGCATTGTGCTCCTGTCTCGTGCTGCGCCTTGCCGCGGCTGCTGCCGCTCAGAACCTATCTCCAGCTGGTGGGAGGTTGTCCACTGTTGGGATCGTCTAAGTCCTGGACTGCTGCTGCCGGGAACTCCCCTCTCAGTAGCGGTAGTTTGGGCAGAAGAACTTCTGCGGGGACGACCTTCCTTAATAGTCCAGCGAAACAGTGACAGCGTCCTCTACGCAGCACATGAGGCGCCAAGCATCCTCAATGGCGCTCTCCGTGTGTGTTCCTGGAAAAAGTCCGTAAAGTACCGAATGGTAGGACAGGTACTTTCTCTCGATAGAGTCCTTTAGATCCAGCTCCAGGGCTCTGAACAAAGCCTGTGCAAACGGGCACTGCCAGAACAAGTGAAGGGAAGTCTCCTCCACTATGCGCTGTGGGCAGTCTATATCTGCACAGCCCCCTGGCATGCATAAATGTCCTTAGGGGGAGGCTTCCCTGAATGGCCATCCATGCAATGTCTTTATGCCTGTTGGTTAGCCTGCTCGACGACACGTTAGCCCAGACAGTCTTGGCTGTGGCGTCGGGGAGCCCTGGGATGTTCTCGATAGTGTCTTTGGCTCTGATGAGCTTGTGGATCACACGGGGTAACCACAAATCTGGTTTAACTCCCTCCAGTTGGTGCTCCCTTACAAATTTGCCCACGTCCGAGCAGAACCAAGGGATGGTCCAATTGTAAGGGACGGAGCTGTCCCACTTTTCCCACTTGAGCTGCCTCCACAGCAGGAAGAAGCGAGACATGGAGTTTCCAGCAGAGCCTTTCACTACGTCTCTGAGAGTCCTGCGCACGCAGTTGCACACAAAGAAGGTCCTCAGCATGGTAGGGATGTCAGGCACTCCTTTGCCTCCCTTGCCGGGTTCCTTGTACATCACTGTGCACTTTACTCTGTCCATTTTGGAGTGGAAAACTGCTTGGTTGATGGCTCGGTGAATGGCTCGGTGGATGCCTCGGTGAATGGTGACCAGCAAGGGCCAGGCCTGAGCCACGTACTGCAGCACGGGAAGAATCTCGTTGCGCAGCACCAGCACTTTCCCTTTGATGGTAAGGTCTCTGAGGCTCCACTGCCCAAATTTCTGCTTTACTTTGTTGAGTCTCTCCTCCCAGCTTTTCAGGGCCACGCCGTCTCTACCGAACCAGACTCCCAGGATCTTTAGGAAGTCGGTTTTGACGGGAAACGGGATCGGCTCAGAAGTCAGGTCCCACTGCCCGAACAGCATGGTCTCCGACTTCCCACAGTTGACCTTTGCGCCTGAAGCTCGGCTGAAGTCCACGTACGTCTGGACGAGCACTCTCACCGACTGGCGATCCGCGCAGAAGATGGTCACGTCGTCCATGTAGAGCGAGCACTTTATCTCCTTCTTGTCTCGGCGCGGTGATCCCTCCGATCTCTGGATTCCGTCTGATGCACTCGGCGAAGAGCTCTATAGAACAGACAAAAAGAAGAGGTGAGAGAGGGCAGCCTTGTCTGACCCCAGAGAGGACAGGGAAGGGGGTCAGTCTTCCAGCCGTTCACCAGCACCGAGCTGCGGATATCAAGGTACATCAGGTTAGCATAAGAACAGAACATCTTCCCCAGCCCAAACCGCCGCAGTACCTGACCCATAAAACCATGAGCCAGTCGATCAAATGCCTTCTCCTGGTCCAGGGTGACCAGAGTGGCACGGACGCTGCGGTCCTTGATGTAGTAGATCGTGTCCCTGATGAGGGCCAGGCTGTCCGCGATCCGGCGTCCTGGGATGCCGCAGGCCTGGTCGGGGTGGACGATCTGCCCGATTACTTTCTTCAACCTGGTGGCTAGTACCTTGGCGAAGATCTTGTAGTCCACGTTCAGGAGAGAGATGGGACGCCAATTTTTTTAGGTCTCATCTCTCCCCCTTCCGCTTATACAGGATCGTGATCATTCTCTCTCTCAGCGTGGGGGGCACCCTGCCCTCCACCACCATCTCCTCGTACAGGTCGAGGAGGTCCGTGCCGTTGAGGTCCCACAGCGTTGTGTACAACTCGGCTGGGAGACCGTCACTGCCCTTCCTGAAGGATTTGGCAGCAGAGTGCAGCTCCTCCAGAGTCAAGGGGGCGTCCATGGCTGCACGACCTGCGGGATCAATGGTGTTAGTGATACCTGACAGGAACCGTTCAGCAGCCTCCGGGTCTGTGTCTTTGGGGGAGTAGAGATCTTGGTAGTAGTCGATGACCACTTTCTGGACCTCCTCCTTCTCCTGTTGTACCACGCCTCCGCGGTCTCTCATTTCCGTCAGGGGCGTGTGGGCGGAGTGGAGCTTCCTGAAAAAGAAAGAGTTACATTTCTCACCCTTCTCCAGGTTCTCCACCTTGGAACGGAAGACGATTTGGGGTATAGACCAGGGGTGGTTCAGAGAAGCAGCCTCCTATGGATCCCCAGTCGCTGTGACTTCCAGGAGACCGGGGGTCAGCCGGCGCGGTTACGGAACACTTGCCTGGAAACTTTAAACTGCTACCTCTCCGGGTCCCCACAGCAGATCGTGTTGCTTTTTGGACAAAATATTCTAAGGATCCTAAGTTATCCATTGGTTCCCCCGGGATCGCTGCGGCTCCCTCGGGATCACCCCGAAAACAGCGGTTTGCAGTTATGCAAGGCTTGGTGGCCAAAGTGTGGCACCGAGCTGTCTGGGCAGGGCGTGGTTATGTTAATGTAATTTATGTCCCTTTCATTGTTGGACTGTATATTCGGCTGTGTGTTTCCAAATAAACGGAGTCCTGTTTTCACCTCAACATGAGTGTTGTCTGATGCTTGAGGTGGGCTGCTATGATCCTTTATTGTCCTTTTCAGGACAATAGCCACACTGTGTAGCTAAGCTTCGGCTAGCCACATTGCCAACACAGCTCCGGTGCAGCAACGTCCCCCCTTCTATCTACAACGCTGGTTTTGTCTGGTGCTGAACGGGTTAATTATTGGTGTCCCGGCAGGAGGAAGCAACGTTTGGCGGGAGTACCCAGTCGAGGGTACAGGTCATTCCCGTCACAATAAGTAAATATTAAATAGTTGAATTTATTCCTACAGTAAGTAAAGGGCCAGAAAACAGATGACCAAACACACACACAGCAGGACAGGCTCTGCCACACCGACACCCAAACACACACACACCAGGACAGGCTCTGCCACACCAACACACAAACACCAGGACAGGCTCTGCCACACCGACACCCAAACACACACACCAGGACAGGCTCTGCCACACACACATCCAAACACACACATACCAGGACCGTCTCTGCCACACTGACGCCCAACACACACACACACACACACCAGGACAGGCTCTGCAACACCGACACCTAAACACACACACCAGGGCAGACTCTGCCACACTGACACCCGCATCTGTTCAGGCTAAGCTAACAATAATTGTTTTGTTTTTATTTTCCACACTGCTTATGTCATTTGTGTTTTTGCCCCCTTTTGTCTCGCCCCCAGCCAGCCCTATGTGTATTTATGCCCCCGGCCTACCCCTCCCTTTGGTATTGATTTATGTGATGGCCCCAACTACCCCCCTTGTGAATTAATGCCCCCACACCCTTGCGTATTGCCCCCAGCCAGCCCCACATTGTGTATTAATGCCACCCATCCAGCCCCCCTTTAGTATCAAATCAGCCCTGGCACCCAGATTGCATCCACTGCCAAGCACCCAGATTGGAAGCATAGGACTTGCAATCTTTGCCCCCAAACAGCCTCCCTGTGGCATCTTTGCCCCCAAAACAGCCTGCCTGTGGCATCTTTGCCCCCAAAACAGCCTGTCTGTGGCGACTTTGCCCCCAAAACAGCCTGCCCGTGGCATCTTTGCCCCTAAAACAGCCTCCCTGTGTCATCTTTGCCCCCAAAACAGCCTGCCTGTGGCATATTTGCCCCCAAACAGCCTGTCTGTGGCATCTCTGCCCCAAAAAAATACTGTCTGTGGCATCTCTACCCCCAAACAGCCTCCATGTGACATGCCGCCCCCAATTACACATCCATGCTATCACACACATGTTCATCCACTCATTCACAAATATTCAGTCACTAATTCACAGATACTCATTCACTCATTTAGATATTCATTCACTCATCCACAGATTCTCTCATTAATTCCCTCATTCAGATACTCATTTACATATACTCATTAACAAATATTCATTAACTCCTTCACAGATACTCATTAATTCACTCATTCATTCACTCAGTCTCACATACTCATCCAGCCTCCCCCACACCCCGTTACCTGAACTGCAGATATCTCGCAGACTTCCACAGAGGCCCGCTGCTTCATTCTGTGCTGCTCACACTCTATGCGAACAACTTCTGTTTTACCGCCCAGGGGAAGCAGACGCTTCAGGGTCATGTGACATACGTGAAGTGACCCTGCATCCCCTTGGCTGTACAAGAGCGCTCGCACAGATAAGTAGCGGGTTCCTGCGGAAGTGATCATGTGGGTCGCCCGGGCCCCCTTGAGTGATGGGCCTGGTCACTGTTGAGACCCCAACAACTGCGGTGCCTATTTTCAGGTGGGGGCCTGGAGCTGCGGCTCCATCAGCCCCTAGGTTAATCTGGCCCTGGTTTAGTGGGTAATGGTTTGGGGGATGGGTGAAATTTTGCAAATCAAACATGTTGCCTGACTCAGCTGAATGCAATTTGTAACTAGCAAACTGAGAGTCCTACCAGGTTATATGCTACCACAAATCCAACCTGCACATCTGGAGTGATTATTTAGAATGACATGCAGTCTTCTACAATTAAATAAAACATTATTATACATATGTTTACTGTAACCTTGAGGTTAAGGGAGCAGCAATAAAAATATTAATATTACTGCAAATTATATAATGACTCCAAGCAAAAAAAATACTGATTTAAGCTTCATCAGGATTATTCTTAAACCACAAAGAAGTACTACATTTAAACTCTCACACCAATTATTTTGACATTTAGTTTGACATTGAACACTTACAAACAATTTTATGTAATCTGTTCGCAAAGCACAAACCATCTCAACACAAAGACACATTTATACACGAAATGTAAACCAGAAACAATGGACCACTGTTAAAATTATGTGCCTTGGCTAACCCACATTATCATTATTAAATAAATCTGAATTCTGTTAGATATTTCACAACAAAGAACCTTTGGGGTAGACTCATTGTAAGGATTTTGTTGCAGAACTGATAAAAATAAATAATGATCATATGTTTATAACATTTTAATGTATATGTTTTAACCAAGATAAACCAGAAATTAGTATTGGAATGTATTTTTGGGGGAAGAATTGTAGGGATTATGTAACATGCTATTATTATGAGTATAAGATTAACCCCAAATATACTATTTTCTACATCAAGTAAACTTTCTGTTTTTCCCATTAACAAATACAAATGTTTTTTTTAAAAAAAATGAGTATATACACATTCTCTAAGGATCTAGCAGAAGATTAGAGGTTGCCAGAAGATGGTTTCTTACCCTACCGTTATATATATATGATTCTAAAAGCTAACTTTGGCACCAAATCTACCCAGAAGAACATTTAATATACTTATGGTGCCATGTATTAACATACACTGCCAGGCCACATCTGGCAGCTTTATTATTGTTACTTAATGATGCTGTATGTTCAGCTCCCTATTGAAGTGGTACACTGGGCTGTAAGGCAGCCTCCAGCAACTCACTGTTTATAATAACAAAGTCTACCACAGTTTCTATTTAGCTGTTGTTAATGATATTTTCCAGTCCTGTGGTAACCATGGCAGTTGCCTCTGTCAGTGTGTCAAATGATTATTTTGGCAGCCTGATCAAGGTATAGTCCAAGGGTTGAAACTACTTATGGCTTATGTCATCTAGGTTTTCTGTTACAAAATCTATAAGACATTTTCAAGTTAATTTGGGTTATATAAGTTATAAAATAAAGGCACACATAAACATTAGCCTTTTTTCTCAGTGTAAATGCATAATACTGAATGTCCAAAGGTTAAAAGTACATACTGCTTTTTAAATTGGTATAATTTCTGTTATAGAAAAAGGGAGGGCACATTAAAATCTACCTCTTTACAACTGTTCTGGTTAATGTAAACAATTTCAATAATTGTCTATCTGGTTCAATGCAGAATAATGTGGTTTTCATATATAATGCTGTTATTTAACCAAACTTCTTCTAGACACTTATTTTACGATTATAACATTATGAAAATGTCTACTTTTTAATAGAATACCATTCTGATTACTAGGTAAGCATTTTTTCTAGAACTCAAGACAAGAAACATCTAAGAAAGTGGGTCTCAAGAGAATCTATTTTGACATTACTCAATGTGTATAGCTTTGAGGAAAGAAGAGATAAAGGAGATATGATAGAAACATTAAATTATGCAAAATGATTTAATTGGAAAGAGCCAAACTGGGGTTTTTGCCTTCTTTTGGATCAACAGCAACAAATGAACAGATATAGGAAAGGCTGAACTTGACGGACACTTGTCTTTTTTCAGCCTATGTAACTATGTAACTATGTAAAACTAGAGGGTTAGAGGTTTAGATATAATGTAAGGAAGTTTTAGGGTACTGACAAGATGGTAGATAAATGGAATACCTTCCTATCAGAAGTGGTAGGGGCTAATACAGTGATCAAATTTAAACATGCCTGGGATAGGCAAAAAAGCTAACCTAAATCTAAGCCAAGATCCAGGACTGATAAAGATCTGAGTCTTACATCAGGATAAATGGGCAGACTAAATAGGCCAGATGGTTCTTGCTGTCAAATTCTATGTTTCTGTGTTCTTAAATAAAAAAGAGTTAGTTAAGATTCCTTTTTGTTTGTTGTGCATTGTCTAATTGCTCACTTAAAGTGCTAAAACTAAAAATGTTTCCTTTAAGCTGTGTGTGTGCAAAGGAAAGTTATGTGTGCCGAAAAGGTTAGCAAGGCTAGTAGGCCGGCCTCCCCTGGGGCCACTCTTGAGGCCAACCACCCAGTTATAAGTACGGCCAATGCAGCTGCCACCGCAAAAAATACATTTGTGGCTATTGAAGCACAGATCTTCTCTCACTGCGCGTCTGCCAGTTAGTGCTGCAACGCATATGACATCATATCCGGTAGGCATCGACTGGCAGACCCCCAGAGGAAGACCGCTCCGCAGACTGCCAGACTCAGAGGATGAAGGGAGAAATATTTATTATAAATTTAAAGGCAAGTGTACTAAGGGAAGGGTATGGTGCGTATGGAGGTGTTAAGAAGTTACCTTGGGGGGCACAAAGATGGAGGGGTGATTGTGATGCAAAATGGTATGACGGTATAGAATGGAAGTTTTGGTGGGGGCCATGAATGAATTATGATGTGGCGGTATGATGATGGTCAGGGGCAGCTCTACACATACATACCTCTACGTGCTCACTCTTACACCTTACATATACATACATACACATCTGCTCACTCTAACACCGTACACTTACCCATACATAGATACCTATATAATTACAAAAATACACACATCCACCTTACACATATGCACGCACACACTTTTACAACATATCCTTACACATATACATGCATACATATGTACACAGCCACTCTAACACCTTACACTACACCTAAAAACAAACTGAACAAAGTTTTTCAAACATCAAAGTATAGAATAAAATATTAACTAATTATGTAACTTGATAGATTGCCTTTATATTTGTATTATATTAAAACACGGCAATACAGTTTTATTCACTAGATTGTAAGCCCGTTTGAGCAGGGCCCTCCTCACCTGGTGTCTCTGTAAGTCAAATTGTTACGTTACATACTACTTGTTGTGTCCCGTCCACCCATTGTACAGCGCTACGGAATTTGATGGCGCTATATAAAACAATAAATAATAATAATAATAATTAGCCATTAGAGAGAGGCTGTGCCAGAATTATCTTGAAACTACTTTAGGTTTGCATTTGCACAATCATTCTGTACACTCAAAATAAGATTTCTGCACACGTCAACTTCTTAAAATTAGAGGGGACATTGGTAACAATCTATGTTGTTGCAAATTATAAGATATATGCTGCGTAAAAAATGTGTATAAGTTATATGTTGGGTTAAAAAGTATAGAATAAAATCTTAACTAAATATGTAACTTGATAGATTGCCTTTATATTTGTATTATATTAAAACATGGCAATACAGTATTATTAGCCATGAGAGAGAGGCTGTGCCAGAATTATCTTGAAACTATTTTAGGTTTGCATTTCCACAATCACTCTGTACACGCAAAATAAGATTTCTGCACACGTCAACTACTAAAAATTAGAGGGGGACATTGGTAACAATGTATGTTGTTGCAAATTATAAGATATACGTTGGGTAAAAAAATGTGCTGGTCCTGATAATGTTAGTTTGATGTAATGTTCCTTTCTTAAACACACACAGACATTATTCACTCAGCTGCCTGGAAAAATTTTATGAAAGGCGTTTTCTTCCCAGTAAAACAAGCAGAAAGAAAGATTTTTTTTTTCTTGAATGACTAAATGAATCACTTCACTTTTAAGCATGGTGTGTAGGTAATGATTAGCATCGCAGAATTATATAAACAAACAATCAGCCAGAGAAACCGTGGTCCCAGCAAACCAGAGAGAAAAGGAGTTGAAATTGACATTCATTTTTAACTACTTCATTGCCAAATTCTTGTTGGTGTGGGCTGGTTCCATGACGAATGGTCTAAACCTGTTTTTCCCACCCACAGCATCCAAGAAAGTTGGAGGCACTCTGCTTTAATGATACCCAGTCTGAAGAAGTCCATAAGGAAAGTCTGAGGTTTTACATTTCTCCTGGCGGTATAGGAAGAAAGGTTAAGACCAGAGCAGTTTCATTCAGCGAAATAACATCTCTTTTATGAACATCTCCCTCACTGGGCGGTATTTTAAATGCAAAGACTCAGGCAATTATAATTTACTGGCAAGCGTCTGAGCCATTCCAAAAAGAAGAAAAAAAAGCGAGAGACTGTGCTATGGAACTACTGCTGTGATGGTGCCTTAGAGCACAGAGAAAGGGAATACTTATACGATTTAATGCATGACTGTCTGAAACATGGAAGGACCACTTTTTAAAAGATTTTTTAAGGAATGAAGATATTTATACTTGGCAATGGTAAGTATTTTTTTTTCTTCTTTTTCGACAACATTTAGAAAAAATGTTTTAGTGACTTACAGAATGGAATACTTTCCCAGATGTTTCTAATTTACAGTAGCTGCAGCTAGCTGTATGTTTTTTTTAATTAAGGCCATCTAAAGAAAGGACTTATTATGTTACTGCACTACGGGTTTGTGACAGAGACGAGCAATGCTGTGAAGGAGACACAGAAAAGTTTAATTGAAATGCACTACATAAAAAGTTACTATGCCTAGTTAGCTTTCCTAGCCGATATTGAAAACTACAAATGTAGCAAAAAGGAGAAATATTTTGGTGAGGGTTTTAACCTTTTCAAGGCCAAATTGTGTTTTTAGCTCATATTATTAAGAATTGATTAGTTGGGTTTTATAGGTAGCAGATGTCACATGGTGCATGTTAAATAAAGTTTAAAATAGGTGTAGTATATTATGGTTACACTTTCAGATTTAACACACTCATAGAAGGAAATTACATATTGGCACACCTGAGCTTCCCAAGTCTCACCTAAAATTAGACCATATTAAACCTTGCAGGCCATTCATCAAGGATTGTCTGATGAGTAGGTAAAATGTGAAATATGTGTGAATTTACATACCATGTTTCCACAACTTTATATGTAAACATAGGTGGAGAAAGAGAATGCAATGGGGGGGGGGACTAAAAAGGTGGATACTGATTCAGTAGAAAAAAAAAATAAATATTTAAAAAAAAATAAAAAAACAACATATATATATATATATATATATATATATATATATATACACATATGCACATATATAGCAAAACTGAAAGACCATTGAGGATCAAGAAGGTTAGGTCAAAAAGTTCACGGCACGGTAAAATTTCTCTAAAAGGCATTAACTAAATAAGTATAGCAGAATGTGGTGTTTCCTACAGTTTCCAGTCCCTTGTATGAACCCCGTTCCTTGACGTGTTTGGCTCTTGTCACCTACTCTTATTCCAGAAATCTGAGCCTTAGCTCAGTAAAGGCTGAGGGCATAGTTAACACAAGGAGACTCCAGTTTGATGTGGGCCTGAGCTGAGCAGGGTATGCCGTCCAACAAAGTGCAGTAACTCTACACATCAAAGCACTGTAATGTACCTAGAATTTAAAAGAGAATAAATAAAGAAAGAAAAGAAAAGTTAGTAATATGTCAGCTATTTAGAAAGCCCTGACCAGGAAAATGTCCTGAAATGTGGTTCATACCAGAGAAATTCCAGTAGGCCTACTAATTGGAGTAAAGCCCTACTGTACTGTTTTGTTGATGAGGTAATCAGGTCTGCAGGGGGATTAACATTTTTTGCCAGGATCAGTAGAAATCAATAGTTACAAGTATGGGACTAACAAGAGCACATCTAGAACACCATATAATATCCTTGCTATTGGCCAGTGCCACTAGCACAATTCACACTGTCAAAGCCTGAGAATGCATTGATGAAATCTTATTGGCTTTTTTTTTTTGGAGACAAACATCCTTCCTCTTTCTCACAGCCTGATTTTAGGTCATTGTGGTTTTTTTTGCTATCACCTGCTTTTCCTCTGGAGTCAGATTCATAAACATTTTCCTGAAAACCAAATGGTTCTGTCTCGAAATCCACCATGGCAGGTCTGGCAACATTCAGTCTGGGGGGCAGGTGGCCCAGTAATTAAGAAGTATAAAAAAACACATCTGAAAGAGAAGACGTTCCATGTGCACTAATCAGTGCTGTCCAAAACAGCAATAATAATAATAATAATAATTATTATTATTATGATATATAGCACAATCATATTCTGCAGCATTGCACAATAACATGCACTAACTACATGAGAAAAAGCTGAACCTTTGTGTCATACAGCTCCGTATCTCTCTGACCAATTTTCAGATCATCATATATTTAATTTATAACTGATGTCTCATGACTTACATCAGTAAGTCACATCAAAAGAATTGTACTATAAAATATATAAAATGTGTGAGACATACAGCAACTGTTTACCTTTAGTCAATACAACTGACTCACCATCTAATGAACTAATTTTTTTAACACTGTTCAATTATGAAATTTATTTTACAGGCTCAATTAAACATTTTATAGTTTTGTTTTATGCTGTGACTGACTCCTGCAGCTAATGAAAATTCCAAATGCATGGAGCATGTTAAAAGAACAGTGATGTCACTTTTTTGACTAGATTGCATCTTTAATTTAATCGGAACAACCCCCCACATCCTCATCAGAATGTCTCATACTGAGCTGTTGGCTATTCCCCTATTTTACTTAGCATTTTAGCCTGATGCATGTTGGAAAGCATTAATCCATAACCCCTAGGGTAGAAGGAAATTCAATGCTCATGTGTATACCACTGCTAGCTAGGAGGTGAGCAGCAGCTGCCTATTAACAAAAAGAGCATTCTTTTAGCGTAAAACACAAGTCATTTATGGGAATAAGGGCATCCACAGGCAAAAACTTTATAATGCCTAGAAAAAAGCTAAGCAGTAATAATGGAATGATTTCAGTAAGGGGCTATTGTACCCCAGCATGTTTCACTCATTTATTTGGAGACCAACCCAATTTTCCTCGCAGAACATATCAGCCTTAAACATTGAGGTGGAATAAATAAATGGGAACAGGTGAAGATGCCACCAGTTAAGCAAGATTTTCGAAAGCTGACAGATCCATTAAAATGTTGTGTTGTTTTTGCTAATAAAATGACCACAGCATTAGTCCACTATGTGATGTATTATTTATATCTTTTTATAAATACCTCCCAGTAAAACGGACTTACTTGTAGTTTGAATCATGGCGTTCTTGATTTATGGTGTCACAGCACAACTCTTATTATCTGTTCTGGTTCATCACTTCAGGCTGACTTCTTCTAGCTGATAATGGAATGTACCACACTGATATTGCGGGTTATGCAGACATTTGTGCGCTGCCTTAACTATACATATTGGTAACAATTTGAGGCTGTATTAATCAATTCATTCATTTTGTTTTTTGGAAAAAGACCCTAGAATATCCCCCATTCATATATTCCATGGTAGCATTCATTCAATTGTACAGCATACACTCTACAATCGGTGTATTCATATTTGGAACTGGGACCATGGTCTGTACTGACTTCAGACAACGTGATAACTGTCATATCAATAATATTATACCATTATACAAACCCAATGTTATAAAACAAGACACTTCTAAGGTGTGGGAGAAGCTCAACTCAACTGTTCTGTGAATGTTGGTAGCTGATTATTAACATTTTTGCACTAACCACATCAGTGAGGCTGACACTGAATATTTTTCATGTTCCCTTTTATACTTAAATACCAGACACACAGCAATTGTATATTACAATTAGATAAACAACGTAGAAAATAGAACTTTTGTGATGTGTTATAAAGTAGGGTATTGATGCAGACTGCTGTGCCCACTCTAGTCCTACCACACAAGAGCTGAAACCCAGCATTCAGCCTCCTACAGCCTGTGGTCTCAGAAGTTCAGATTCAGAATGTCGTTACTGTTATACAAAGAACGGTCTTTGTTGATCATGAGATTGTGTGCTTTCTAACCTTATGACAACCAGCTAGAGATTAAAGAATGTTAGAACTTCATGTCAGAACAAGGTTTGATTTACTTATCATTGCAGAGAAAATAGTTGGCGTTGTGAAAACTATTTATCAAATGTAATGATGAAATTCTCATTCATTGCATTTTTATTATAGCTATATTTTTATAATAACTTTTAAAAAGAACACAAGTATTCAACTCAACCTGTATTGTCTGTTTGTGAGAAGAATTTCAAAGTTTATTTGCAGTGTTTAAATAAGGTATATTGTCCATTAGAACCTTCCAGAACTGCCTCGTTCTGTAGTTCTTGCTACTTCCAACCTTTTATTGATCTAGGAATTCAATGCTGTTTTATATTGGTGGAAGTGAGGTCAGAGTCAACCAACAGTGATAAAAACATCCTATTAGTATTAGTAGTGCTGACTTGAAGTGGTCTATCTCTTTTTCCAGACGCCAATTCAGACACAGCTTTCAGATGAGATACTAAATGCTATTACTTAGTAAGTACCTTCTAGGGGAGTGGGGTACCTGGCAAAGTCTCTGCTGCCTTTGTGAGGCATAAGTTGTATGTCTTTGTATACCTGCCTTCTTAAGAAAACAGATAAAACCTTTCTGGGATCTAAGCACCTCACAATGTTTGGTGGGTATGACTAAATCAAAATATTCCTAGGTATTGCCATAATCTGTATATCAACACAAGAAAGTGTTTATAAACTCAGTTGTGTAAACACAATATAACTGTTTTTTTTAAATAACATACCCTGTTATGTATACTGTTATTAACAGGTAACAAAATCACATAAAACCCCCTACTCCCTTGCCACACTTCCCGAAACCTGCCAGTATGACCATTTGAAATGTTGGGAGGTACGACTTGGAAATTATTGGGAACTATTTGTTCTGGGTGTTGGAAACCGTGCAGAGTATATAAAAGGCTGCTGACTGTAACCTGGGGAACACAACAAATTGTCACATGCTACTGGAACATCTGATTCATATATAACTACGAGACCAAACCTCATTGATGCATTAAAAAAGCCTTTCTTAACTAGTTATTAACCAATTTTCCCTGCCGCTTAATATTGTCACAACCATTCAGTCTATTCTAGAATTTCTTAAAGGTACACTATATGACCAAAAGTTTGGGACACCCTTCCTAATTATTGAGTTTATGTGTTTTAGCCACACATGCTGATAACAGGTTTCTCCATAGACAAAATTTCTGCCCTGCTAGATCTGCCCCAGTTCACTCTAAGTGTCTAGGAGTAACAACAGCTCAACTCGCAGAGTGGTGCAGAAGAGTGCTGAAGCATCTAGTGGGTAGAAATCGCCTGTTCTCTGTAGCATCACTTACCACAGAGCTTCAAACTGCCTAAGGAGGCAACATCAGCACAAGCACTGTGTGTCTGGAGCTTCATGAAATGGGTTTCCATGACCAAGCAGCTGTCAAAGATCACTATGTGCAATGTCAAGCACACCGCCACTGGACTCTGGTGCAGTGAAAACGTGTTCTCTGGGGTGATGAATCACTTAACTATCTGGAAGTCTGATGGAGGAATCTGTGCTTGGTGGTTGCTGGAATTACATTACATTTATTTATAAAGCGCCGGCAAATTTCGCAGCTCTGTTACAGATAGTAAGACAAATTTAACATGCAAAAACACAAACAATAACAAACTGGTGCAAAGGAGGGGAGGGCCCTGCTCTTGCAAGCTTACAATCTAGTCAGTGGTTGAGGGGGAAGTGAGACAATAGGAGAGGACTGCTTGGATGAGGATGAGTTGATCTGGTTCCGATGATGTGTTGAAGCTGCTTTCTGCAGTGGTACTTGGTATGTCATTTCCCTCCAGTTTAACTCCAGTGTAACTCTTAACTAACCACTTATGAGGAGGCCACTAGGGAAGAGACTACAGCAGCTACATTTCCAAGCAAGCTTGTTTCCAAGTGAGGCCTAGGAATTTATAGGGCTGCCTCACAAGTGGTCAGATAAGGTGATTGCATAAAGGAGGCAGATATTTCACACCTTGGCTAACAAATGCAATTAAGCTATACTAGAGGGCACCAAATGTAACCCTTTGAGAGCAGCAGGGTATGGAGACATGCAGGATACATACCGGGTGGAAAACAGGGGTAACAGCAGGAGATGAGGGGTTCAAATGAAAAATGTTATGGTCATACCGGGTGGAAAACAGGGGTAACAGCAGGAGATGAGGGGAATGCATAGAACCTACTGTAAAGTTTGGTAGAGGAACGAGGGGGCTGTTTTTCAGGGTTTGTATTAGGGCCATCAAAGCATGGACTCCACTAGACCTCTGAAGGTGTGCTGTGGTATCTTGCACCAAGACATTAGCAGCAGATCCTTTAAGTCCTGTAAGTTGTGAGATGGGATCTGCATGGATGTCATCCTGGTGTCATGTGTTCTCCGGGTAAGCGACTCACACGCACCCCGCCATCCACGTGATGTAAAAAAAAAGTGAATCATCAGACCAGGCCACCTCTGCCATTGCTCCTCGGTCCAGTTCTTATGCTCACGTGCCCATTGTAAGCGTTTTCGACAGTGGACAGGACAAATGTACTACATTTAATAGCCAAAAGCAGCAATATTATTGGAGAACAATGGCTTATTGAAACATAGAATTTGATGTCAGATAGAAATCAATCGACCCATCTAGTTTGCTCATTATTCCTGCTGTAAAGACTCAAACCTTAAGTGGTTCTTAGTCTTCTTTGTGCTTTTGTATTTAGTAAATTCTGTTTTAGCTTCATTAATGCCTGAGGAAGGGACCTAACAACTTGGTCTTGAAAGCTTACAATTAAAATCTCAGTTAGCCAATAAATGATACCATTTGAACTATACTTTTCTCCTGTTTTGCATGGCCAACATGGTACAAACCTTTTAGGTTTTTGTCTTATGATCAGGATAGCCATATGCCTCTCCCCAAAAAAATTATCTCTCATTATATTAATTTTGTAGAACTTCTGCTGTTCCACTAAACGACCATCCTCACAGTAGAGTAAAACTTTGTTACATTACCGTATAGCGAAACCTCTAAACCCTGTAAAAGCCTATCACCCATTTTTTTTGTTGTTTACTGGCATTGGTGATCTGCAATATTTGAAAATTTCCCAAAGAAAGAATGCCATCTTCACAGGAGCATTTCATAGCTCCCTGTTATCCAGCAATAGCACGGTATCCCTGTGTGTTCTGCTTTGTACATCTGCACAGTGTCAATGTTATACGCTTTATATTATAAGCAGTGAAATTTGACATATCTAAAGGCACAGCAATGCACAGTGTTAATCTGCAGTACTAAAACACTCAACTGAACTGAACAATATGTATGTTGTGGAAAGAAGGTTAATCAGTTGCTACTTATCATCATTTACCTGTCTATTGGGTATTGTGTAAAATATGGCATTTTAAAAAGCTAACAGTGAAATTACAAATACCATTTTATCATTTGTCTTTTACAAGGGCAACCAGTTTCATCTAGACAAGTCAGCATGCAATAGCATGACACAGGCATCTAAAATGCTTTCCTCTCACTCCAAAGGTAGGTCCACTACACACATAATGTCTATATACTGTATATATATATATATATATATATATATATATATATATATATGCATGCCTCTAAACCCATTTAAACATTTTTTTTGGTAAAAGTCAAATTGAAATGCAGATTTTGTTTTCTGGACATTTTACAAAATGAATGGTGGAACACCTTGGAAAGTTTTTGTCTTATAACTGCTTGGTTGGAGCATTGTTGGAGCAAGATCTACAAAGTGAAAGCTTTGAGGAAAAAAAAAACTAAAAGCATTAGTTCACATATCTCTTAATGTCCAACTGCTTAAAGTTTCCTCATAAAAACCACATAAAGTATGGGGCATAGACCCAAGAGATCTGGCAAGGGTTTGGTTTCAGCCATTACAAGAAAGTTTGACATCGATTATCGGTCTCAGCATGGCTTCCTAATCGGGGCTATATACAATACTCCCACTCACAAACCAGACTGCACCGCCTATCCTAATCTACTTGGGATTCAGTATTTTCAAAAAAGATTTATATCAAAGCTATGTACTGAGAAATACCCTTTTAATAAGAGGTCACGGACAGGAAGGCAATGAACCATTGAGACAGGCTGAACCTCGTACAAACATACTGATACCATGAGGTCACAGACTGTTGCCCTAGAGGCATTGTGCATCCATACTTACTTCCATTTACATAGAAACTACTTAACTACTTTACTGGAAGAAAATGCAGAATGCAACATCAGACTAGAGATGGCAACAAAGGTAAACACTAATTTCCATAGAGGAGCTCTGAGATACGTGGCCTGAGTGACCCTTTTTCCCCCAAAGGAAGAACCCAGAGAAATAAACCACATGCTATATCTAGAGACTAACTAGAAATGCACACAAAATGTACATAGTCAAAATGAACAGGCCAAAAAGTTCATAGTAATTATCAGGCGCATAGTCACAAGGTACAGTTTCATCAGATGCCATAAAGCCCAGAGACAATTTGCATTCTATTATGTATTTCACCATCTGGTGCAAATGTATATATCATGACCCATTGCAAACACGCTACATGCTTACATGAAGCGTTTCAGTTAGCATGACTGCTTTAGGGATAATTCACAACAGTTGAGACTATGGGCATCTGTAAACTGTGGCAAAGAGGAGCATGTGCTTCAGCATGAGTCAAAAATCAGCAATGTATTTAAAGTGCAATTAAGAAGTGGAGGTAATCAGGGGCAATCAAGCAGTAGACCAGATCAGCAATTTACGTTATGAAATAGATTTTGTCTGTAGATGCTTATGGTCTTTTTGTGGAGTAAATGCTCTGGTTCTGGACTTGAAGCATTGATTGACATTACATAAGAATTTAAAACACAGTGGGTAAAAAAATCTCCCAGAACAAATGTTAATTTTAATATATTCTTTTATTTGCAGCGATAATGAGATGCTGTTGAAAAGATTATAAAAAAGGGAAAAAACTGACATGCCTATTAGACATGATCATGAGAGAGGAAGTTTCTTTCACTCCTCTCTTAGGATGGAACGACAAGGCAGTACCAGTAAAAAAAGCAAGAAGACCAAAAATCTCCGCTCTATCTCAAAGTCTTTGATGCTCTGCAATGCCAAGAACAGCGATGATGGGTCAAGTCTGGAGGATAAATACACAGAAATAACCGAGATTTCACACTCTAGTATACGAGAATCTGAGTCACTGGCAGCTGATGCTTTGCAAATTACTAACTCTATTCAAGATCCAATGATCAGGAAAATTATTCTGTCAAAATCTGCTTCCAGTGAAAGAACTTCATGTAAATCATCTTTTAAGGTATGTGGATGTGTTATATTCTGTAGTATAAACTATATATAATAAAAGTAATTCTAGTGGGTGAAATATTCCAAACAGCTTTATTATTATCATTCTTGCATTCAACGTCTTCAACTTCAAATTTGGTATTAATAACTGATAAATGTGTTGTAAAGCTTCAAGGGAGTATTTTTTCTGTGAATGTGGTTAGATGTAAAGGTACTCTAGGCCTGAAATTTTAAATGGGTCAACACACCCCAAGTTTAAATGTAGACACAAATGAAATGTAACATATTCCGCTCATCAGGCATTTATCAACTCGCCATAGTTATTTACATTATGTATTGCAAACGAGGATGGCACATGTTTACATAACTTCCATGTTCTAAATGTACATATAAACCTACTGATTTATGGGTTACAAGTAGCTACCAGAAATTATGTAATGACAAACGGTTATATGTTCTGTTCAAACTGGAGACCAGTTAGTACTATTATAAGTATGTTTAGATATTATCTCTCCATCTTTCCTAACATGTTTATCCTGACTAGAATCATTTTTACAATGTTAGCCGTGTAACTTGGCAGCACAGAGGCCTGTTGCCTTTAAATCTTGCCCCTGGTCAACCCCCTCCCCTGCAGCTTGCAATCGGAGGTTCGCCTATATGCTAGTCTCCTGATGATTTATTTGGAAATTGTAGACCCATATTTCAGTCAGATCTCCTCATCAGTTCAAATATCATACCTCTCAAGTATCCATGTTTTGGAAGGACAGTCCTAATAGTCTTTCTTTCCTCCCCCATTCTTCCTCTTTTACAAGAACAAAGAACGTTTGCTGCGTATAAGTGCATCTAAGTGTTTAACAGGCCTAAAGTTTGCAATAATGTGTACCAAAAAGAAGCTGGTTTCTAAATTGAATCGTGTAACAAAATGATTCCTTTTTTTTAAATGCCTTGCTCCGTTACATAAATAGCTGTCAATTGGTCACAGTTGTGTAAAAAATGTTAGTAAAGCCCTGCCCCATTGCCATGCCTCCAATTATCCCTCCTTTTCCCTTTGATTCATACGGCTTGCATGAATGCTAGAATGTCTTTTAGATGTTTCATGAGTTTATGTTTTCCTAACTGTCCAAAACACCAGTGCCACAGTTTAGATGACATATTTCCAAGAATAGCCCGTGTTGGTTTTTATGGCACAGCAGGGTTTAAAACTGTTTTCAGCAACATACAAGATTTGAAGTCAACAATGCACAAAAGTAATATTTTCATCATATTTGTGTAGAAAGCATCGGAATCAGAATACAAGGACTAGGTTGACTTAAAAATATGCAGAAGTTACTTGGAGACATTAAGATCTCAGTTGGATACTTTGCATGAATGTAATGAAATGCCAGGGGTCCTACTTGTGTCTGACTGCCCTTTCTGTATCTGTAACCTATCTACATAGCATCTAAGGATATTTTCTAATAGATGGTTCTGATAGAAATCAGCATCTGCACACAATTATGGTTAATTAGCTCAATATAAAAATCCAAGACTTCCTCCTCCCAATCGCCAGTCACTGCGGCTTGGCTTTGGATCTAGCACAATTCCTGTTTTTTTTCCCTAACAGTCAAGCTGCTGAAAGACTCTTGTTCCTGATCTTTTTCTAACTTGTCTCCGGTTGTTTGTGTATCTTGTTTTGACATGATTTTGATTTTGTGTCCCTGTCCGTATTCTGTATATCCTCTTAGTCCAATGCTATTCTTTCTCTATCTTTCATTAGTTTATGACTCCTGGCTTGTCTTTAATATTATATCCCTGCTTATCGGCCGCTCAAATCATAAGTTGATTAGGATAGCTAGAGTCTTTCTTCATCTGGTGGTGTATGTGGCTTGAGAAATCCATACATAGGATGTGCTAGGCCACATGATGATGTAATTGTCAACTCGGTCAATCAGACTTATGCTCATTGAGCGATGGAATATAGCTTGTAAGAACTGTCAACTCAACAAGGAAGGTATCAGGACTAAGTGTGGGAGAACAAAAGCAGTAATAAATACAAACCTCAATAACTGTGACAAAAATATATGCTTTATATATAAAAAAAACTTGAATAGTTGAACCTTGGACAAAGAACACTCAATATATGAGATACCAAACCTAAATTCAATGTGATGAATTACTTCACAGTATAAGCGAAGATCCATGAACACCTCCACAACACACATCTGTTACTGCAATTAATTCATTGGGCTATGGTCTATAATGATACCCAAATTTCTGGCGCAGCAAACTGCAATTTAGATAAACAACTCAGACTTAAAAATAACATATGAGCTTGTTTCCCCTCTCATCTCCCAAGAACCGTCTTTTTAGTCACTTGTGTTTTTTATAATATTTTTTCTCTATGTTCAGCTTTATATTTTCCACTTGTGATATCCAACAGGCACTGCCAGTGCATTTAGTGCAAATTTCATTTGTTTCCCATAGCGATTCAATGGTATCCACTGGAATGCTCCCAAAAGTCCAAACAGGACTTTTTGCAAGTTATAATGCAAAATGTGGAAGAATGGAAAGTGGGCCCTCACCACAATAATAGAAAAAACGTATAAAAACATATCTTAAAATTCCAGTAAAACGGAGAAGCAGGTGGTTTAAAAATAAAGATAGAAATAATGTTCCCTCTTCTGTCCCCAAACTGCTTCTTCTGACCTAAAGGGAAAGCTTACTGAGGATAATCTGATGTAACCAGGAGATCAGTGGCAAGAGATGTTATGAGGTGTAACTCTTACATGCTCGTCTTGTGTATAAAATAATAAATCTGAAGTTGATGTGCATCTAATGGAAGGAGTTTTCACAATCTTGTAGCTGTTCAACATCTTAATTTTAAATTATGAGTTATTTCTTCCTCACGTGGTTGTAGTCCCTGTACCAGATGCCTGTAAAGATGAAGCAGTTGTGGAGAAGCCAGGAAAAATATGTAGCCAACTACAGGAGAACCACCGTGTTTTATGCTACAGTGACACATAATCGTTGCTCAATGTCTGGTGTACTTCAGACAGAAACAATTTTGGGAGTTGGACCTGAGAAAATGTACATTTTTACTGAAGAATTGTGCATCTTAAGTGTAACTGGGTCTGAAGGAATAACCCTGTTTAGATTTTTTGAACAGTGTTTTTAACAGTTTTTAAACCTTAGCATCTAAGGCGGTGTATTATTTTTAAGCATATTTTTGAATGCTTTTTATTTTGATGTGGACTGCCGACTGTTTGCCGCATTTGGCAAACTGCTTTGTTCCAAAGCCCACTTTGGATTTCAGTGACCTTCATTTTCAATTTTGGTTTGGAGAGTTTTACCCACCACTATTAACTCTTCAAAGCCATCTATGCAATATTGATTTCTTGCTTATTACTGACACCTACTGGCTGTTATGACTATAGCAACATGATGCATTTTCTAAAATAATATTCGCTTCAACCATAGAAAATATACTACATACACACACTTCTCATACATACATTGTGGGCTTTCACCCTACCTATCATAATATTTGGGACTCAAATTACACTGCCCCGTGTTCTTTCATGGATGTAGTGTCCTATAATTCTTAAAGTCACAAAACTTTGTATACAAATACGGAAATAGAAAATACAGGAACAATATATAGATTTTTTCTTTTTAAAGGGGCTGTTTTTAATGTTATGGATTGCATCAACAATGGCAGGAGAAATCAGAAACAGCAGAAAAGCACCCAAACTGAAATCATGTGTTGCCTCCATTGGAAATAGGGTTTAACTGTGCATAGGAGTAGTGTTAGACCCATGCAAAGCTGTAACTCTTTGAGTGCCGGGACACATTTTTTCAGTTAGGCAGTGACTTATATACAGCACATGCTTTATCTAAGGCAAACCATCCCCATCCCATGACATAATGGGGAGAAAATGTGGGACATATATTTCCCCATATATGCCAAACAAATATTAACATTAACAAAAGCTAAGCATTTTGAAAAGTTCCCAAAAAGCAATACAAAAATAGCACTTATCAAAAATATAAATGTGGTTGTAGTATGTTGATCTCCGAATAGATTAATAAACTATAACTTTTTTAATGTAAGCATTTTAGTCCAGTAGAAAAACAGATAATGATAATACTAGTAAATAATACATGTACAAAATTATATAGTAGAAATAAAAATAATAAAAGAAGAATTATTCAAAAATAGCAAACGTACCTAAAGCCCTTAACACTGGTGGTTACCTATTCATATTCTCTTCATTTCTGAATAAGTTATTTAAATGGATCTAACAAGGGAGTTGTATTGCTATGTCACTTATGCAAATTACATAACATATAATAATATAAACTTGTCATATAAACATGTTACAGAAGTCCTAGAACACTGTTGTATTAGGTGTATGATTAGAAGCATGAGAATGTTTATGCAACCGTGTAAAGTATTTAACTTATTGTATATATTTTATTTTAATGGTAGTTTTGTACTCCCACACACTAAATAGAGCTGAAACAAAAGACTTGCATTAAGGAAGGAGGCAACAGCGGTATAATTTTGGGCCCAATGATTAAAAGCCTCAAAGGAACCGGAACCTCACTATACAGTATCCTTAAGGAGAAAGGATCTGGAATATCATGGCTGATACTGCCAAACAAAAGTCATACCCCTGTATCTGAATACCTTGTCCTCTTATGCATATTTATTTTAACCTTTATGTTAAGTAGAGAGAACATGCAAGGTCAGGGTAAAGTTGGTATTTTTTTCAACAAATATTTATATATTAATTGCTTACTTTGTTTATTATTGAAAAATATTATAATATTTATAATTTTTACCAAAGGAACCAACTTTTGATGCCTTTGTTGACAATGAATATACACCGGAAAACCATTGTTTACTGCAGATGAAGGCGCCATGTTTCAGGATACGAAGCAACTCTACAAGTATGATCTGCCACTTTGTTTACTGCTTGAGATCTGTTAATACATTTGGGTCCCAGAGGTTCTTTAAAACATAGAGTGACAATACAACAAATATTATTGCACCTAAAAGGATATAATGTCACCATACACAATATATTTCTTATATGTAGAATATGCAATAATGTTCCAGGGTGTGGCAAACATTTTATTTCTTGGCCTTGCCACAAACCATTTACAAGAAAGGAACAATAACCCCACTTGTGGTTACTGGCAAGTCATATTTCTGAAGCCTTTGAATAAGATTGTTATGGTGGCCAGTGTTTTGTGCCATAATGTATCCTTTATCTGTGTAGTGACAGCTTTTGACTTACATGTTTTCCCCATAAAAGGCAGGCTAGGTCATTTCTAGATGATAGGCCCATGTTAAATATTTTACTTATTTTCTGGATATCTCCCCCAGATATCTCCCCCAGCGGAGATTGTCATATTCCAATATAGTTATAGTGTTTTTGTAAAGTCCTGTAACTTTGTGTTCATTTTATTATAGTCTGTGACTAAATTTACATTCTATTTTAGAGACTCTTTTTTCTTAAGTCACTATTTAAAGTTGTATTGGCTATTATTTCTCCTCCAATCTTGTCTTTAGCTGTTAACCCATATTGGATTGGTGAAATAGACCCTCCAGTACCTAAGAAACCTGCTCTCTTCGAAGAAAGACAACCCCTGTGTAATAATCGCAAGTCACTATCTCAGCAGTTGGACTGCCCAACAGGGCCTGTACAGGTATTAACTGACATTTGTGCTTTACAAAACCATAAAATAGTAAACACTAACCTATTTCAGTAAGTCATTATTACATTATTTTTAATTTATAGAGCCTCAACTGTTAATCACAATATAAGAGATGTATGTGCAAAAAATATTGAATGCACAAATGGAAAATGATCACTATATTAAGTTCAATATATAAATGTAGCAAAGTCACAAATTCAGAGCTATGGCTAGGACTGTTGGCATCTGGGACGGGGGCAGATGTCCCTCCCTACTCTGACATCATATCCGTTTTCAGGAGCTGAATGGGGTGCATGGGCATTGTCACCTAGTGGCTCAAAAGCACCCCTCACATTCTATCACCTGAGGCAGCTGCCCCTCCATCCCTATGGAAGATACGGCCCTGCGCCAATTTAAAAAGACAAGAGGGTGTTAATCTACTTTGCATTCTATCTAACTTTACACACCTGCCCAGTAATACAATATAAGATTTTTCTGTGTAGAAGGAGACTACTTTTATGAGACATTGCAATTAACTTGTAATTAAGGTCCCCAGCTTTAAGGGTCCTTTCAACCTAGATCTGCTTCACCCTTGCATATTTCAAAATAGGGTATGACAAAAATGGCAGATAATTTTATGACATAATAATAATAATAATAATTGCACTGCTGCTCTGGTCTACATGCATCCAATAGATACTTCCCAAAAATGGCAAAAACATATCAACAAGCTTTGACTGTGAACAAAGAAACCATTACCACTTGACTCTTGTGTAATACAACCCAACTCATTCTACATTATAGGCTCATTTGTGCAAGACACTCCTTACGTTTTGCTTCAGTTAGTGAAAATTGTTATATAGAATATTATGTTGCTATACATATATATATATTTTTTTAACATTTAGATTTTATATTATCTGGTATTGTTCGGAGCAGTGTTTCTATACTGAGAAATTGTCAGTGTCTTTTGGGAATTTCTTTTAGGAAAGTGAAAAAAATGATGATACTGTTATTTACAGGCTGTCACCAGATCGTCACGGTCTCTGAGCTCGGCACACTTAGTGAACATGCGAAGTCATTCACAGGCTTCTGTAATTTCCAATATCATTTTGATGAAAGGTCAGGGTAAGGTAAGATTTCTATAATGTTTTTGTAGTCTTTGAAGCAGTTTATTTGTAAAACATATAAATATACCATGAGGATTATTAGTTGCTATGGGCCTACAACTTCCCAGTCTGGATTTGGATGGTGTGAATCATTAGAGTTGTAGGTCAACAGTTGAAATATAACCTAGTAGCCACCCTAATTCTTATCTGATATAGTTTACGTCATTATTGCACTAGAAACAGTAAGAGCATAAATTAAAAACAGAGATTTAAAACAAAAGAAAACGTTTTATTAGTTAGCATTCTTAAAACCAAGCACTTAAATGGTACATTGTTTTCTGTGAAGATTCCCATTAAAATGTATAGGGTATTCCAAGTATATTGATGATTGATTTGGTTCTTCAATAGGGTTTAGGCTTCAGTATTGTTGGAGGAAAGGATAGTATATACGGACCAGTTGGCATCTACGTGAAAACGATATTTCCAGATGGAGCAGCTGCGGCTGATGGGAGGTTGCAAGAAGGTATCTTTCTTCTAAGTTTTTTTCTGCTTTAATGCCTGAACTTCTTGCATTGCAGCTACTTATTATCATTGTAGGCAGCTCCTATTTTTTACCCAATATTGTCTCTTGTATAATCTGTCAACAAGCAGACATTTCAGACAGTTGGAACTGTGGTGGCGCCTATTTTGATGTCATTTACTAGGAATTTATATTTTCATGTATAACATGTGTTTCAGCACATAATACAAAGCAAATGACAAAAACAATTGCATCTATGCACCAAGAAGCCAAGGGTTAAGGGTTAACTTGTCTGACCAGACTTGACTGATGTAACTCCGGCTCCATTTATAACTTACTCTAAACTGATTTCTGTGTAAACAAATTTGTAACCTGTTTAAAATAACCATCTCTGTGTAATTGAGCCTGCATGAGATTTTATAGATCTTTGTGTCAAGTTTGTTATGCAATGATTGTAGAGCATAAAATGTGCATAATGATTCAGATGATGAGTTCTTATATAATTAACTTTTTAAAGTGTTTTATCACAGGGGATGAAATTCTGGAACTTAATGGAGAGTCAATGTTTGGCCTTACTCATCAAGATGCTTTACAAAAATTTAAGGTGTGTATTTTCGTTGAGTTTTCCCATCTGCTGAGCATATACAGTATACCCCCTGTTAAAGTGAACATATCATCTTTTAAGAGGTTAATGGGAACAAAACTTTTTTCTGGGTAATGCCCCTTGGCTTTGTTTGTAGATCCCTTACTGACCAGCTAAATATCCATGTGCATAAACTAAATGTCAGCACATAACCAATTACCAGTCGGATACAGCAGTATAAAAATAACTCTTTACATATAAGCTGCTTCTGTCACTGATAGACACTGACACACAAAGGCATAATGCACATAGATACACACTTAATAGGCATACATGCAGTCATACAAATATATCACCAGATAAATACATACACAATTGTGTATACACACTGACTGCCATAAACAGCTCTTATCTGCAGAGTATCTCTCCTCCTGTAGCTGTAGGTTGATGGCTGGGAGATCCTGACATTGATGCCAGTAATGGAGTCTGTCTATGTCTATGCAAATAGCCCTGCTGCAGGAGAGAGTCCTTTGCACCATGTGGACCCACATCACCCAGCACAAGTACTATATTAAAGCTGTGCAGTGCAGGCCAATACAGAAATTGCACTTCAGCATGCAAGCAGAAAGTGGGGTCCCCTTTTAGAGACACTAGTTAAGGTGACCACATGTCACAGATTGCCTGGGACAGTCCTGCATTTTGAGGCACTTTTCTTTGTGCGTAGTATCCTGGAATGAGTCTTCCTTCTACCTTTTCTGTCTTCTTTCTTCATCCCCTTCTTCTTGGTATCAGCTCTGTTGACCAGGCCTTTTAGAGCATTTCCACATAATGATAGGATTCATGCTGTGCCACTGTCTGTGTCTGGCTCATGATATAGTAATGGGGGTAATGGTGTACAACCATCAATGTCTGGCCCAGTATATAGTGATGTGAGTAATGCTGTACCACCATCAATGTCTGGCTCAGTATATAGTCATAGGAATCATGATATACCACCATATGTGTCTTGCTTACTATATAATCATAGGAGTCAAGCTGTATCACCGCCTGTGTCTGACTTGCTATATAATGATAGGAGTCATGCTGTACCCCAGTCTGTGTCTGCCTTGCTATATAAAAAAAGATATAAGTAATGCTATACCGCCATTTGCATCTGGATCTCTACATAATGATAGGACATATACTGTAGTACCCCCAGTGTCTGGATCACTATAAAATGATAGGAGTCATGCTGTACCACTGTTTCTGTCCAGCTTGCTATATAATAATATGAATGATGCTCTACCACCGTCTGTGGCAATACACTCATGAAAGTAAGTAAGAAAATAAGTTTCCCTGAATGGCAGTTATAATGAGGTCACCCTTACACTAGTGTAATTAATTCTGATGGCATGTGGCATCACCATTTTACAGTTCTTTTTTAGCAAATGAGCTATAACTTGATGACTGCTGAGCAGGACTCTCTATGGATAAAAGCTGTCTTCTATACAAAAAAAGCTTTCCTTCAACTACAGCAGTCTCTTAAACCTCAAATTTGATTTAGTATTTATATTATTTATTAATTAAACATTAAGGGGCACACTACTCACACAGATGTGGATTATTTATAAAGTTCCGTTCTAATGTAAGGTTTTCAAAATGGTCTTTTCATCATAGCAGCACATGGAGTGGTCCTTTCTGCAGGAACATTCCATTGAGGACAACTTTTAAAAATTTGCACCATAATTGCACTAAAAATATCCACCAATCTGCCTTATCTATTACTTATTGGGTATGGACCCAAACAAATCCATTATCATTGATCCCACAATATGTAAGTTCGCCACTGATTTTTTAGAATTGAGGATTTGTAGTGTGATTCCCCACATTGCTGCTGAATTCTTGTTGAATGTCAATTGTGCCATGGTGAGATTAAATGAGCAATGCAGATAGACAAAGATTTAAGCTTATATGCATCCCTCTCTTTTGATATTTTAAATATGTGATACTGGCTACTTACAAATGCATTAATTATAAGCTACCCTA
Organism: Spea bombifrons; assembly: GCF_027358695.1. Classification (NCBI taxonomy): domain Eukaryota; kingdom Metazoa; phylum Chordata; class Amphibia; order Anura; family Pelobatidae; genus Spea; species Spea bombifrons. The sequence continues at coordinate 84,797,104 of NC_071090.1, read as the reverse complement.
ATCACAAACATGATTATACTAAGTGTGAATGTTTATTAAGTTTATTGCTTAGATCATGTGTAGGATGCCAAATTGGTTTAAGTCACCACCAGGTTTTTAATCGCTTTAGCAAACAAATATATTCAGGAGGAGGCTGCTGGAGACATAATTTGCACTTAAATTTCTACATCTGTTTCTGGGCATGCCGAATAGTTTCTTGTTTTATATGTGATTATTGTAGCCTGTTCCACTTTTGTTTTTTTTTTTTAGCAAGTAAAGAAAGGAGTGATCACTCTAACAGTAAGGACAGGTCTCAGCGCTCCAGATATGAAGGCTGGCCACATCACATCCCAGATGTCTCGCTCTAAAAGTTCCAGTACTTGTGCAGTGAAAGAACACTGTCCCATCATTCAGTCAGAAAGCCCTGTCTTCATGCTTAGCACCAATAACCCCAATGACCGAGTACTAATAGAGGTGACATTACACAAAGGTAATGAACAGGATTATGCCGTATAGTATATGAATGGCTTTTAGGACACGTAACATCATCTGCAGATTAACACATTGTAAAGTACTCTATGTATGTTCTCTTGGGCCCATATAGTATTTGCAGAATTGTACTATGTACTATCTGCAGTCCCTCAGCTTTTGCACTTCAACACTCACTGATGATCCTGCCAGGGGGACAGATTGATATTATGGTGGGGCATAGACATCTTGCTGTGAAGTGAGATGATAACGAGCAGGGTGGAATGCGGCTAACATTAAGTGATATCCTCATGCCTAGAATCCTTAAAAGATGGTGGTCTGGGTGAATTTGTTATAGCATATTTTTCATTACTGGTGAAGTATGATATAGACAAGCAGCAGAGGGTAAGCTTCATTATGCTCACTGTCTGGGCATTAATTCTGGTAATTTAACTCTGTCATTTCCTTTTTCAGAGTCAGGTGTTGGTTTGGGGATAGGGTTGTGCAGTGTCCCACAATGTGGTGGTATCTCTGGAGTATTTATCCATACACTATCTCCAGGCTCTGTGGCTCACATGGATGGACGGCTCAGGTATGTTTAGATTCTAAAATGAATTCTTAACTTTATATTAATAGACTATAAGCTCACAAGAGCAAGGTCTCCTTATTATCAGTATGTCTTACTGTAATAATGTTGTCAGTTCCATATATTAACAATTTTGTTAATATATGCTATTGTTAAATGTTTTCACTGTCTCATAATGTAACAGTGCTACAGGATCTACAAGAGCTATATAAATACAGTATGTGTAATGTGCACCGTTCAGCCATAACATTATGTACACTGATAGGTGAAGTGAATAACACTGGTAATCTTGTAATCATGGCACCTGTCAGTGGGTGGGATATATAGGCAACAAGTGAACATTTTGTCCTCAAAGCTGATGGACAAGCATAAGGATCTGAGCGTCTTTGCTAAGGGCCAAATTGTGATGGCTAGATGACTGGGTCAGAGCATCTTGAAAACTGCAGCTCTTGTGGGGTGTTCCCAGTCTGCTGTGGTCAGAGCCTATCAAAAGTGGTGCAAGGAAGAAGAAGCAGTGGACTGGCGACAGGGTCATGGGCGGCCAAGGCTGATTGATGCACGTGCGAGGTGAAGCCCATGTGGTCAAATCCAACAGACGAGCAACTGTAGCTCAAATTGCTGAAAAATGTAATGCTGGTTCTGATAGAAAGGTGTCAGAACACACAGTGCATCACAGTTTCTTGCATATGGGGCAGCATAGCCACAAACTAGTCATGGTGCCAATGCTGACTCTTGCCCACTGCCGAAAGCACCTACGGTGGACATGTGAGCATAAGAACTGGACCACGGAGCAATGGAATAAGGTGGCCTTGTCTGATGAATCACATTTTCACAATGCGGATGGCCGTGTGCGTATGTTTAGCTTACCTGGAGAACACATGCAACCAGGATGCATTCATGGAGGCCCCACCTCACAACTTACAGGACTTAAAGGATCTGCTGCTAACGTCTTGGTGCAGATACCACAGCACACCTTCAGAGGTCTAGTGGAGTCCATGCCTCGACGGGTCAGGGCTGTTTAGGCGGCAAAAGGGGGAGCTACAGAATATTAGGCAGGTGGTCATAATGTTATGGCTGATCAGTGTATATTACTTGAAAGGTACCCCAGACTGAGAATGTGACATTACTCCCTGTCTCTGAGGTAAAATCTTCATTATTTAGATTTAAAAAAACAACTAGTTTGAACAATAAATGGTGGTAAATGGATGGGGGTATTTTTTGCTCCTTAGTGGAAACCTCTAAATGCATAAGTCTTCTTGAAGATGTCATAGTGTCCACTGCTTTGCAATTAAGGAACTCTCAGGGCCATCAGGAACACTAAATCATTTGCACAGATTACCATATGATCTAGAACACACTGAACATCTAGATGCAGACTCCCTCTGGAATGTTTACCAGACTTTAAAGCTGCTTAAGAAGTGCAATTATATGTTTTAACAGAAGCATACAGAGAGCGTTAAGAAAATGATGACGAAAGGGCTGACTCGCCAATTGTCACTTCCTAAAAAGTGTAGCATTGTTTAGTTAGGTCTTTATAAAATGCCAGTGACATTCATCTCCAGAAAAGGTTTCCTATTCTTCCTTCCTTCAAAACATGTACTATGTGCATTTAAGAAGGTCTTTTTTAGTTAACTATTATATAAACTGTGTATGTATATGTATAGCCACTGTGAAATATTTTTTGTTTCTAAAAAATCAATTTATGCAAAATAAATGTTGCTGCTCTCTGATATGTTAAGTTTATATTTAGAGGAGGCGATGAAATTGTGGAAATAAATGAGATCTCTGTCAGTAACAAGTCACTAAATGAAGTGTATGCACTCCTAAGTCAATGCAGCCCTGGAGCAGTCACTATCCTCATCAGCCGACATCCTGACCCACAGGTAATATAGCACGTTACGTTAGCACTGTACATTCAACAACTTGTTTTCACTAATGTTCCAAACATGAATCATATTCACAATATGCTTGGAGTCTGATAAATGAATATGTTAAAGTACATTACAACCATCATATGCACTCTAATGTATATGGTGGCTGAGAGGTCCCTTTACATTTTCGTGGTTCCCCCTTGAATATTAATTATGCCCTTACCTCACTCCTTCAGCTATGTATTTGGCCAAATATGCCACCTTTCATGTGATATACTTAACGCCAGTGAGCTCCAGAGATGGCTTGGCAAACCCTACAGGTGGGAGTCTATTCAGACACCCATGCTCATGCACAGAAAGCATTCTCATTTATTTCAATGGTGAGCCATTGATAAGGTGGGCTGCTGCAGCTCTGCAGCTGCAGTTTCTCCCTAAAGTAAGTACATTTTTTTCTTCCAATTTGAACAATGCATATGAAAATGCTTACATGTGCATTGTATGTTTAGAGGCTTCCTGTGACACTGGCATGTCCCTTTAAGTTTGCCATGGTTACTGGGTTGCATAAAGAAGACACCACCCTATAATTTACCTTTTTAATGGTAATATCACTTAAAGGAATTGTGAAAATACAGATTGTGGAATTGTTCTGGTGAGTAAGGTATGATTTATTCGACATAGGAGATAAACAAGCTGCTGCAGTTCCCATTATGGTCCAGGCTTTTCCTAAAAAAATATTTTTTGCATTCTATAGTAATACTTTTAAGTGAATGGAGAAATAATTCAGTTTCTACATCGTTATACTTCCTGCAAACATGCATTTCAGTTGAAGACATTTTGTTTTTAGTTTAACCACTTGACACATACTTTACTATGTTGCTGGCATCTTGCTCGAGTACCTGTCATCTGAAATAAATGTATAAATATTTCTTAGTAGATTTAAATATATGATTTGGTGGCCAAGTATGACTGGTTTGAATTGTTCTAACCAACGTCTGTAACCTTAGCTCAGCTTAAAAGGTAGAAGTGGAGCCTACAGTCTAGCCAGAACATGATATAATTGCATTCTCTGATAGACATTCTTTATTATGTCCTTCTCACTGCTTAGAGAAAATCTGCTTGGCTGATGTGTCATCTCCACAAAAATGACGATCGTCTGGCTCAGCTTAACTCTGCTTAGGCCACACTTTTCCCTCTCTCCTCTGTGGGCAATTGGGCCCTCCACCGGCCATAGTCTAAGCCACAAATATTGGGGTTGATTCACTAATGGCCAGATTTCATGTTCCTGAGTTAGCTTGGATAATGTGTATACTTTTATCTAAGCACTGAGCAATCACTATTCACAAAAACACTCACAAAAGTCCTGAGGGTGTCCAAAGTGAGTTCATGTTCAGTTTAGCGGAGATTCAGCAAAGGGGATGAACTTTGGATAGACTAACTTGAGAGGGACAGAGGTAGGCAGTGTTAGCATTTGTGTTTAGGGGTTCTTTGGAGTACATATGACCCTATGTAGATCCCATCATTAAATTTTTCAAACTAAAAACCTCATCTGCTACAAACCTCACCATGCAAGTTACCCTTGTGTATTTTGTCGTCTTCCTCTTAGGAACTGTTCAAGACACATTTTCCAACAGTGTCCATCAAATAAATAAATTAAGATATGTTTGCCATACAAGTAGCCCTCAATAATGTATTAGGCCAGTTGTCCAACTAACTTGGAAAATTGTGCATAATGTACCCATTACGTTGCTATACATGTTAGTAGCTGATGTCTAAATGTTCTTTAAATATTACAGATCTCTGAACAGCAACTCAAACAAGCTGTCTCTAAAGTAATAGAAAAGGAATATCCACAATGGAATTTAGAAGGTATGTTTGAAAACATAAAACCTAGAGGCAATTGTCAGCTTCACAAAAACAGAAAAATGATCCACTAAAGAATGCTTCTCTTTACTTTGTACAGATGTTATTTCCTTTTGTTATTATTTTTTCTTTCTATATTTAAATGTATCATCATCATCATTGGTTATATAAAATCTATGAGGTTGTTAAACTTTTAGAATTTCACTTTTACACTCATTGGGATTGGTTGGTACACACACATTTTTGGTCCCTGTGCTTGACTCGGGCACTTTCTATAACATACAGCTGAACACGTAAATAAAAACAAGTGAGAGATGAGGTCGTTGGAAAAAGTGTAAGGCCACAGCGCTTTATTACTGTGACAAATGCAAGAAATAAAATAAGAAGATATGAGATCTCAAAACATCCGCCATAACTAAAAATAAAATAAAGATGGAGACAATTATAGGGAAGGGAGGGTGGCGATTCACTGCTTTAAGCGCTGGACAATAGTATCTGACCAGTGGCGGGAAAAACGGTCCCCTAAATAGATAGCCAAAACCCCACCCAATCAGTCGAGGAACCCCATAGGGTGTCCCTTACATGACCCCTAAAACCTGGCCAGCAAGCTTACTGTTAATCTAGGCCCAGTCATGCAGCCCTTCCTCTTAGTATCCAGGGCTTGACTTTTTTAAGTCACTCTAAGAGTATGTTCAGACTGGTTGTGGAACATTTATATGTGTTATTGTACCTTCTGTTTTATTTATGAAGATTTAAAAAGTCTATTCTCTATCTAGTCGAGTTTGTTCATATTGGGAACACTAAGTGTATGAGTTATATGTATTCCAATTGCAGGTGACAAAAAGATGGCTTCTTGCTGTCATGGTAAATATCACTGTGAGAGCTGCATCGAGAAGCACGCCGCATACCTATATGAAAGTAGGAGAGCGCAGAGGCAAATGGTTCGCTCTAGCAGCGACAGCAATTATAACCCCAGACCACACTGCGATAATTTGGACTCCTTACAGCTGCACGATTTAAAAAGCAAGGTCCACAGTGTGGATGCTCCTATTAGAAAAGAACCCACTTTGCTGCATTATTCCTCACCGGTAAAGCGGGAACATTATTCACCTGTTGGCAATGAGTCGCTGACCATAACACAAGACTGCTGTAAGAAACCTAGCAGGAATTCTGGAGAAATACTTGTAAAGAAATTAAGGACATCTAAACCTATACCGCCTCCCAGGAAATATTATAAAGAAGATGCAAAGGAGGATGTAAGTGGAGTGTTCATGTTGAAGCACTGTAGATCTTACTAAAAAATAAACATTTAATAATGAAGTAATGGAGGAATTGGAACATTTTACCAAAAGGCATTTAATCACCCAAGTTAAATGCAATATGTAAAAGATAATAGATTTTTCCAGCGCAGAACAAAAAAAATAATAGAATGAGAAAAACATCATCATTTTTTTCATTTGTAATATTTTATTTGCAGGACATAGTAACAGTCTATTTGCAGCTATAAAGTGACAAATTTCCTTAAAAAAGGAAATTGCATCTTTATTTCTTTTTTTTCTCATGAAATACTTGATACAATGCAACTGAATACTTGCATTATAATGCAACTATGAAATACTAGTATATGTGGATTGTATATTAAAGGTTTCAAATAGAATTGAGTAGAGTATACTTAACAGTTAAATTTACCACTTTTTTAAGCATTGATGACAGAATATTAGAAAAAAAAGAGTCAGGATGTGGTTACAGAGAGGAAGTTTGAGTTTGGCAGCATATATCACAAATAGATAAAAAATTGAAGCACATCTACTCGGCAGATTTTTATGGTAGATCAGGGAGATTGTTTTTCATTTTACGTATTAACAACATTCTCTGCTTCGTGTGCATGTGTACTTTGCCATTTTTTTTTAATGAATCATAATTTGCATGGCTTGCAATAAGTGTTTAAACTATTCATAAATAGTATATTATTGCACAAAGTAGCAAATAGGATACAAAATAGAGCAGAATGTAATTGTTATATATAAAAAGGTGATTTGCCATTGTACACTGCTATGGAATATGATAACGCTATATTAAACAATAAATAGTAATAGAGCATTTTTGGAAAAGTGGTCTTGCCGCCATAGCTAAGAATGGAATAGTCCAAACAGAAGTAACCTTCACACTTCCTTGCACTAGGATCGTATTTTAGTACTAAAGTTTTTTTTTTCTGTTACACATTCTGATTACCAAATTAACATGACCCAGTGAGTGATCTCTATTTCTTTAAAGTGACACTCTAGCCACTTTCATGCATACGATAACCGAATGGTCCCTTTAACTGGTCCCAGTTGCAGAATCCCCCATATGTATTTGCCCCAGCTCTTTACCATGTTGAGTATTCACTGAAGGTCTTGTGGTTACACATAACTGCTGTTTTTGACGCGTTTGCATTGTTTCTCAGGAAGCAGGAAACTTGCAGCTAAAGGGAAACCAACAAATTACAGCCAACAAGTCATTAGATACATCTTTATACCCCAGTGAGAACTCACAAACAGCAGCTTCTGAGCATGAAAATCGCACATCTGCAGGTATGTCACTAGCCACCATCGCTTTGAGCACTAGGATTCGGGAGACATTATCTTCTATCACATCTATGTACAGATGTGCCTATTTAATTTCACTTTATGCTAGCCCTGTCAAAAAAGCCTGCTGAGTGAGAGGATTTACTATAAAAACTGGAGGGTGAAGTTGTACGCCTTTAACTTGCCTACCTCTGGTTCATGATTCATTTATACATTGTTCTGAAGGTCCAGTTGTAGAGTTGTCCAAACAGATCTTGTTTTTTTTTTTATTAAACACTAGTATGCATAGTTTATGTGGAAGTCTGTATATTGATTTCACGTCACTGTTCTTTGGCTTTATATTCTAATATAAATATTCATATAACATTTTGAATAATTTACCTCTTACAATACATTTTGCTGCTGCCATTTGATGTCACTATACGTTGGGAGTCGGTTTCTTTTTTCTTTTTATATAAGTTGTTCACCTTTTTTTTCTAGTTGGTAAGAATACCTTACGAGTCATGTTTTTCTTGTTGCTTAATGATCCCAGGGCACCTTGATATTTTTGTTAATTTTATTTTGTTTTGCAACTGCTAAACATTTTATAAACAATAAAGCATGCTAACTATTATTTGATCTAAAGAGAAATGATGGAAACTGTAAATTCTATAACTATGTGTTCTAAAGAAAATTAATTTTCATGTCAGATGTTTAGGAAGGTAATGATGGTTCCCAGGAGGCTGGTCAAGCAGATGTTATTGTATTAAACCTATTGTTCTATATGTTCCATAGGAAATCCTATCATATCACAACACAGACCATTGCTTAGAAGACAAGCACAAGTTGAGTACTGCTTTGATCCAACAGTAGAAGATCCGTGGATCCGAATTTCTGATTGTATTAAAAACGTATTCAGCCCCATTATAAGCGAGGACCGCACTCTAATGGATCTTGAAGGTGGTATCAGCACAGAAAATGATAATACAGCAAATTCCCCCACAGAGCAAGTTAGACAGCTTTCTCAATGTGAGGAAACCGGTTCCCAAACCTGCAAACCAGAAGACATAAACAACTTGAAAAAGGGTCCTCCCGTGGCACCAAAGCCAGCTTGGTTCCGCCAGAGCCTGAAGGGATCTAAGGATGTTGAAAGAAAATCATTTGATAACTCTTATCTGGCAAAACCCAAAGAGCTGAATAATACTTTCAATGTACCAAATATCTCCACCAGATCATCAATAAAACAAAGAATCAGTTCTTTTGAAACTTTTAGCACACCACAGTTCCCTGGAAAAGGGAATGATAAACTAAACATCAAACCTCAAACATCGCAAAGAAACTCTGCTCACACAAATGAAGTTGAATGTGTTACAGTTGGTTTCAAGAAGATTAATATGAACACTGTTGAAAGTCCAGTGCAAGAAAAGAGTATCCCCCTAGTAGATCACTCCAAAGCTCTGGAGAAGAATGAGCTGGAGCTTCCTCAGTCTCCACCAAGACCAATTTGTATGAGTATGAGAAGAAGCAGTAGTACGAGTAATGAACCAAAGTACTATTCCTCCTGTATAGAATTGACTGAGCCTATACCGTATAAGGCTCCTAGTCAGAGATCTAAAAGCTACCCACTGACAACCTCTACATTGTCTGATATCACCACGTTGAGTGAAAATTGTAACAAGTTATATTCCATCAGCGATCAGGTGTCTTCTGCTTTGATGAAGTCCTTTCTAATTTTTCCTCAGTCTCCACAGTCTCAGGCATTTGAATCATGGCAAGGTGACATAGCTACAACAGATGAGTTCCAATGTAGCCCATCAACTGAAAACTCCCACACAGACTCTGGGTTTTCTGTGAAGTAAGTAAACCTATGGCTTTAAGTCAAACTTACATCATTTTAAATGTACTTTTCTGTTATCTGACCTGAAATGTCTGCACTGGCCAAAAGTAAAAGTGGACAAAACAGGTATTATGTGTTAAAGCTAAGACACCCATACCACCACAATATTTTAAGTCAGTCCCTTCTTAAAATCAGGGGAGTAACCCTGATGGGGTCAAGAAGGGCAGGAACTGCAATGTGAGGGGTATACTTGAGCCACCCGTGTATGTGAAAAAGAGATTGTAGAGTTGGATAATTTATATTTGTTGTATTTTAGAGGAAGGGTGATTGGATACACTAAATTATTTTTTAGAGTGGGGGTATAATAATACATTAGAGGGTACTGATGAGTAAAACATAATGGCTTGGATGTATTTAAGAGTTTCTGTGCATTTAGTAAAGACACAATATGGAATGTCAGAAATATTTGGGTTTTAATGAGGTAAGTAGATAGCCACCTGGCTTCTATTAGCATTTGATTGAAATAAAAATATAGTTTGTAGCGTTTGTGTGTATTACATGCTGTTTGTTTCCTTTTGTTTTGAACATTCTGTGTCACTACCTCAAGCTATTATAATTTTTGGGGACCTGGATCCTTCGTGTGCTCATTTGATGAGTTTTCTATACAGTCAGTTTGGTGAATGTGTGTTGCAAATAATGCTATGGGTCATTTAGACGTGCATGTCTTCTGATGTAATGATGTCTTTGCACCCTTGATTATATTTCAAATGAAGGGAGATTATAGAAGTAAATGTACATTCATATTACCAAAAGACAAAGCTTTCTCTTTAATGGTTTATTCACCTGGAGTAACTGTGTGTAGGCATCTATTTTGTTTACGTGAGAGCCATCTTTGTATAGCCACAATGCATTATGTATTTTGGGTATATTTAGAAAGCCTTTGTTTACCATATTTTGACAAAATAAAATTTCCTGCCCACGTAGCCTTTCAGAGTTAAGGGAATATGGAACAGGTCAACCCAACAAAAAGGAAGAATATGTTGCAGAACATCCTCCCACCCTATCATCAGCTGCAACATCTGCTGGTCAGTCTGTCATATCATTACTTCCCCTTGAAGAGCTCACACGACTTGTGGAGGAAGTCAAAGGACTCGATGAAGAAACACTAAAGGTTGATATTTAAAAAAAATATTTTAACATTGTTTTGAAATATGTGTTTTAGATAAAAATGAAGAATGTTAATAACATTTCATTATATTATGTCAACTTTATTCTGTAGTAATATCGGTAGAGTCCCACTTTGGCAGACGTAAAAAATGTTTTTATTGATATTAGAAAGTCACCATTTTCCACAGTCCTGTACAGAAGACACAATATGCAAATTAAATGCATTAAAATCATGCATGCTAAGAGCAGTTTTAATCAGTAGTCTCAAACCATGATCCCTGATCTGTTCTAGCTCCCTGTTTTCTTTCGTTTCTAGCAATTTGATGAAATTCATGTTGTGGTCTTGCACAAGGAAGAAGGCACGGGCTTGGGATTTAGTCTTGCTGGAGGGCTTGACCTAGAGAACAAAGCCATCACAGTATGTACTGCTTTTCTTGATTGTGTTTATATAATAGAATTTATTTTATCAGAGCTCCTCAAAGCATGTTCACCACTTTTGCTTCTTACCTGCATCCACACACACACACCTTTACCCCACACTGTCCTACAAATTACATGATCCGAGGCACACCCCATACTCACCCCAGACTCCACTATCCACTTCCGCCATTTACCTTCTCCATTCACGCCATGTCCTCTACAATGCCCTAACCATTGTAAAAACCCTGACAATTATTACTTATGTATCACCTCTGCATCAACCCACAACATCTTTGAGTGGACGATCCTTGTAGCAGTTGTCCCTCATAAACATCCAATGAGACTACAGAACCTCCACTCTGATTGTACCTTAAAACATGGCCAACATGTCTGACGATTCCAACAAAGACAAATCTTTTATATGTATAGAGATATTATTAGCATATGGGTCCATTTTAACCATGTATCCTTCTTCTTTTCTATATATCTCTCCTTTTTCATCACAATAACAAAATACCTACCACCTTCCTTACAAGAGGAATGCAAGTAGGAGCATGCATCTACAGCTCACCCTGTGGGCTCCAACCGCTACATCATTCTTCCAACGAGAACCCTTAGTGGGGCAACATCCAATCACATTGCAGCCATTGCACTTTCATTGGGTCCTTGCTTTAAGCTCCGCCCAGTGTGAAATGCCTTTTATGTATATTGAGATACTACGTGCAGTAGACAAAGGGTTTACCCTTGATCTAATATATATAGAATCTTTCAGTAAAAGACCGTAGCCCTATATGGACAAATACTTTACAGCACTAACTGATTACTATGCAAAAGATTTCTTAACCACAATAGTGTAGGTTAGGCAAAGTCTTTTTGCATCTGGTCATAGATTACTGCAGCTTTAGCTTTAATAAGCAAGTAGAGCATATGGGTATATTTGCCATAGCTTCCTAAAATACACATAAAGAGTTGCAGTTCTGTTAAAGTCTGTAAAGTATTTACATACATTGATCTATACTATCCAGTGCTTTCTTTTTTAGGGTTCACATGTCTAAACATTATATAGGGTATATAGTATTATCTTCTGATTTACAATCCATGTGGAATACTTTTTTAGGTGCACAGGGTATTCCCAAATGGCCTGACTGCACAAGAAGGAACCATTCAGAAAGGTGATAAAGTCTTGTCTATCAACGGGAAGTCTTTGAAGGGGCTTACTCACAACGATGCGCTGGGGATATTACGCCAGGCACGTCACCCAAAACAAGCGGTTATAGTTATAAGGAAAGAAAAAGATGGAGTGCAAAGTCTGGACTCTTCTGAATCTGCTATCTGCCATGTGACTAACAACCCCATGGTCTCAAGTAAGAAACCTCAGTTATACTTCTTGAAACCAAAACAACATTGCTTTTAACAGTAGAACATATAACGTTAAGCAGCAACATCTCTTTGTTGATATTTATTAGAGTGTGTTTATAAAAAGCTATTAGAGTGTGTTTATAAAAAAGCTCTAGAATGCCAATCATAAATTGATTGTCAATCAAAGTCAAGCACCTCTCCACCTTTAACCAGATGAGCACAGACAAGCATTTACTTTGTACCCCGTATTGACTTAGCTAAACATATTATCAGACTAGTACTAAAAAGGAATACAATGTAAAAATCACTTTTTGTGAAAGACTAAGATGTTTTACTTGAGGCTACATGGCTACAAGCTACAAACCACTGGAAAGAGAACAAGAAATCACAGTGAAAGGGAGACATTATAAACACTCCTGAGGACTCCCTGGAGTGAAGGGCTGCTTCCAGGGGTCTCCACTTTAGCCTTCTTTCTCTGGGAAGGTGAAGCTGTCTGGTCGTGCCTACTCCCTGCCCACTTTCCTCTGCTACCTGCCCAGTTCCCACCCACTAAGGCAGTCTGGTGCTAGCCCCACCCCTGCATAGTTATAACCCCGCCCCTTCACACAGCCCATCACCCAGAATTTATCAGGTATGATTATTATCAATACTTGGCAGAATTCAAACACTGCATACTTTACCATATACTTTAATTTACTGAAGCCTTATCTCATAGTTGTTCTGATGCCACTTAGAAGGTACAGAGCAGAATAGCATTTTGGAAATGACTCCACATGAATTAACATTTATGCTATATAGGTAAGTAAGTACAGAATTTACGTACATAGTTTTGTTTGCCTAATATTTGTTCTTTGGTCACTTTTTATCAACAGATTCCGATGATGCAGGAAACATAGTGACAGTTACCCTTGAAAAGTCACTGGCTGGTTTAGGATTCAGTCTGGATGGAGGAAAAGGCTCTGTTCGTGGTGACAAGCCAATAATCATCAACAGAATCTTTAAAGGTGTGTAAAACTGGAGGTGTTAAAGTTTCACAGTTGTTAAAAGTGGAAAGCTCTGTCTCTATATAGAAATGCCTACGGTAATGATAATTTACATTGGTTAGCTTGTGAGGATGTTTTATTCACACAAGGGGGCAGTGGTGCTTTGTTAAAAAAAAAACAGTTCTGAATATAAAAAAAGCATGAAGAAGGAATGAAACATTAAACAGTAACTTGGCAGTTTTATTGGTGTAGTTATCAGGTCACTACCACAATCAAAACTGCAATTTGAATCCCTTAGTCACTTAGAGCACATTTAACGAAATGGTATTGGAGTAAGAATCCACAACAAGTTGCATTAGTAAACACAAACAGTAATTTAATGGAAGGGGGGAGACTGAGAAAAAGAATTTGGTACTCTCATAATTGATCTCAAAGCGAAAAGACCTGGCGCGTGTTTTGCTAGTTACATAGTAGTTTTATCAGGTGAAATGGCCACAAATATCAGTATGGAAAATGTAGGCTGGCAGCTAATCACAGAGGGTAAATACAAGGCTATAAATATGAAAATAAATACACATCTGGACCAGAGACCTCCCTACGAGCTTGGTTTTTTTAGGTTTATACTGGTGCTAACCAAAGAGAAAATACCTAGTCAAGAAGGCGAAGCGTGCCTGCTGAGTACATGTCAACCTACTAACATTTCCATTGTGATCAGGAGATGATGAGCAAAGGGGCACAGTTGCCCTCTGGGTTGCTCTGATCTTTGTGTTTCTTACATACTTTAGGAAGAATGTCCGAGTAGACCCTTATTGCCTCCTGATTCTCTTTAAGAAATGTTCTTTATATAAATCACTCAAGCCTCTGATATTTTGCAGTTAGACAATAAACAAACAACAGTTATGCCTATGGGCTCCCGCCAATAGTATTTTACATTTACTCACTTGGGCCTAATATTTAGCTACATTATTTTGTCTTTCTCTTAATAGTGGGTGCCACAATCTTAAAATGTATCTTTAATATAGAAAATAATTTTTAGATATAAGGTACATCATATTAAATCAATGATTTCCTTTGAACAGCAGACTTAAGAAATACCTTGCAGAAATTGCAGGTGTGAATTTCATGGTTCTGCAATAATTTGTATTCATGTTTATTTTGTTTCTTATACAATATACGTATGTACTGTATATTTGTTTCTGTAGGTGTATCAGAAAAGAACAGTGCCGTGCAATCTGGTGATGAGCTACTCCAGCTGGGAAACATCAGTTTACAGGGTCTGACGCGGTTTGAAGCCTGGACTGCCATTAAATCTCTGCCTAATGGACCTGTCCAGGCTGTCATTAGAAGAACCTACAGTAATGTTATAAACCAATAAGTAGTGGCATTTGATAGCTCATCAGAATTATGCTCAACAGAATGTGTTACTATCGCATCCATTTGTAACAGTTACATCTTAAGGCTGGTCTTTGGCCTGAAATACCTGTAAGGTGGCTGATTAGCACTAAAGGAATATGCTATGGTGGATATGATATGACTCCATGCCATAGACTACTGTATATAATCAACAACAGTGTGTATTTAGGGAAAGGCAAACAAAGGGTAAACCCACTCCATTGACATCATTGAATTGAAATGATTCTCCACCTCCGGTACACACAGCAGTATTCGCTAATCCTGGTCTCCTGGTTCATGATGCCAGTCATCCCCTGCTTATTTTAAGATACTGTTAGATTTTCACAGCTGTTTATGGGCGACAAGGTTTATTTACTAAAGAGAGTAGGTGGGATACTCTGAAGGAGAGATGTGGTTTTAATTCTTCTCACTTCACTATTCTTTATGAAGGAAGACATATTCTGGCATGGGAGGGCAGGGGGGCACCAGGAGCCAGATTCGACGACTTTGGCAGTCAGGCCCTTGCTGTGTCTCTCCTCAGTTACAAGGGAAATTCCTGAACCTTGCTGGGTTTGGATCTTCATAACATATAGTAAAGTCAGGAAGCTGAAACGCAACTATCCTGCAAAGTCTCCTTTAGTTAAATAAAAACCCTGTTGTCAAATGGGCAAGAGGGACAATGTGCTGTCATTAATGTCAGGTGACTAGATGTCAGATCTTTTATGTATTAATGTATTAGAATGCTGTAAAATGTATGGATATACCTAGAACTGTAGGCAGTAAGAATGATGCACCCATCCGGCTGCAGATCTATAAACTATTATTTCCTGTAGCTATATAGCAGTTAGGGACCTGATTTTTTTTTGGGGGGGGGGGACGGGGTAAAGGCAAGTATAAAGCCATCACGGCCAGTGGGAGCTGAACTTGTCACGCCAAGGGGAGTATAAATCACCCAATATATGTTAGAGGGGATCATTCTGTATTGAAATTAGGCCACTGTAAAATCATCACTGTCATTTCTTGCAAGAGAGTTGTGGTTTGAAATCCATAAATTATAAAAAGCCATCCCAGGCTAATTTCTCTGCAGGAAATCTGCGCTGGCCCTGCATAATATATCGTTCAGTCAGTGTGGTGACTTTCAAAGGAATCTCAATTAATTATGGTTTAAAAAGAGCCATCCAAGCTCTTCTTGGACTAGAAGCTCAATGGGGTTGGCCCTTCATAATGTTACCTTAAGTGAATAAATCGCAACATTGTCTAAATTTAACAAGATTCTTTATTCAACCCTCTACCACAGATGCATACAATTAGTTCTCACACAATTTCAACATTAAAATTAATTCATCCCTTAATATTCAATGCTCTATAAGAATTCTAGATTTCCAGGTGGCGACAAATCAAGTTAGGGTGTGTATTTTGTAGTGTCTCCACTTACCGGAGTAAGCATCCCTTACAAAAGCAAGCAAGTGTACAGCTATTAGATACAGATTAGGGCACATGCTAGTGTAGTTACTTATAGCATTCTTTTGAAATACATGGGCATTAAAGATCTGAAGAGTGCATTAAAGGTGCTGTTCCACCTACAAGCTTAATAACACTTTTATAACGCAACATATCATTACAAAAATCACCCCTGTTGTTTACAAATAAATTAAAGACAAATGAAACAAAACTGATTTGAAAAAGCCCCTTAATACCTTGTGTCCCTGCTAGCAGAAGTAGCCTGCAACCAAAAGTCCCCTGATTGCCCTCACCCGACCAAAAATATATAATTTGTGTGGGTACTCTAAACAAGTGAGAAGGAGATCATTTGAACAAAGATATAGCAAAAAGCCTTTTAAATTAACATATCCTGAGTTAAGGAAGTAAACTGCACTTATACTAAAATAGCTTTAATTGAATCAAGAGACTAAAAATGTGCCATTATCTAATTTTGTGGCATGTATCTATTTAATCAGGTTTAATGTTGGCATTCTAAATGTATAATAACTAAATAAATAAATACATGGTATGTTCCTATAGGGGACGACTTGCTTGTGTTGCTGTTTGGTCAAGGACCGCGCCAGTATTTAATATACTTAAACTAATCAGAAACAAATCCAAATAATATACAGGGTTATATCTGCCTGTACCAGTGACTTTAACCTTTTGCCATTATCTAATGTGGACCCTAAAGACTGTATGGGGTCCGGTGGAATTAAATCAGATAGTTGTGAATATATTTACTGGATGTGTAAATCAATTAAAACATAACTTTTATTCTGTAATACATTAAAAAAAATATAAGATATATTTTTCTAAGGCGCTTAAGAAAAAATAAAATAAAAATATACTAAGTGGACGCCCTACTGTCCCATATAACAGCTTAATGTACAATATTTGTAACCTGGTAAAACTGGACAGTGATGAGTGTTAAAACAATTCCATACTACTTCATCTAATTACACAGCCAGTTAATATAATCTAATGTAATGTGGACCAAGAATCTCCAGAGAACATGGGGACAGTGTTAATGCATTATTATTTTGCCTTATCTTGTAAATAGTCACGCTGTGTGTTTTATGCTATGTTTGTAAATAGACATTTAAAATAAATGCTAATAAACTTGCTGGACAACTGTTTGAATTGTGTTTTACTTCCCATAAACATGTCAATACACACATTTTTATTAAAATTAGTCATCGGACACTTTTTTAATAAAAGCATAATATATATTTCAATATTACAGAAAAATAGGTATATTATATAATATTTTTGGAATTTTGGCAATTAACTCTAGTTAAGTGCTGAAAAGTCTAAAGCCCTCCAGGTGTTCTTGGGATGTATCTCACCTGAAGGTTCCTATAACTAATGATCCAAAAATACAGACAGCAGGTTATTCACCGTTGCTCTAAATAACAAGGTATACAATTATCTTATGGTTAATAAAATATTATTCTTTTAATGAATGCTATGTAAAATATAACATAAGACCAGGGGAAAAAGGAGTGTATTTTTCAATAAAAATAATAAAATCAATTTCTGTATCGTGTGCCTACCCCCACACCAAAAAAATATTTGTCAATCTCTAGAACATAAAACAGCTACCTACATATTCTTAAAAAAAAATCTTCCATTGTTATTTCATTGTTTTTATATCTGGTTTGCATGTTTTCATATTCTGCATGCTTTCAACATATTTCCCAATGGGTACATGAACTCCTTGAGTTGATTGGCACCTGATGGGCAAACTAGGTATGACTTTTTTCCCAAAATTTATATGTACTGTACACTAAGACCTCAAACCCAACTTGGTCCTTCCCTTAGACAAACATAAAAAGCATTAAGAAAGAAATCCTAGATGTGTGATCAGCCCATAGCAGAATAAAGTTAATGTTTGAATGTTCTAGAGAGTTTTTATGTTCTACAGATCTATTTAAAAGTACCTTTTTATGGAACTTAATGTAAAATACACATAGATACATGCAACATACACGCACATTATAGACTCATTTCATATAAAACTATACATGAAGCAAATGAAAATACAAGCAAGCATTTTTTCAGTTAATGAATCACAAGTGCTTGTCTGCAGCTTCCATTTGATGGTTTTTACCAGGAGCAATGGTTTTCCTGTGGATGCGTGTTCTTCTTTATTATACTCTGTACGAACGTTAATGGAGCTGTGGAATCTTTTATATAATATATCATTACGTGTCATACTTTCAGGTTTTTAACAGCTTTTATAAGATTGTTGTAAAAATGTGTCATGCTGTAGGGAAAGAATGATTCCACCACTGACTTTGGAAGATACCCGCTAAGATCTGTTTGGAAGAAGCTTAGTAGCTGTGTCTTCTCTGGCTCTCTGTAACGGTAAAAGAAAAGAAGCACACGGTTACTTTACAAAAACAGTAGTCGGGTCTGAGACTGTAAATTGGAACTCCTACAAACATACATCTATTCCAACCTGAAAGACAAACTATTATGCTCCAACATCTTCTAGGAAGAACCTAGAAGAGCAGCCAGAGGACCAACAGAGTCGCTCTTACGACTGCGTACTTTTACAGTGTTAACCCAGTATTAATCCCTGCTAGAAAACAAAGAGGAAAACAAATATGAAGAACGTATACGAATATTCACCCGAAATGAACATGGGAATGGGCAACTATCGTTAGAATACGAAGATTTTTTTTTCCCAAAGACAAACACAAAGACTTGGCCGGCGCCCAAACCTAACTAAAACTGCATATAGTACATGTTTTTGCAAATAGACCTTAACAAGCTACCTACACAATCAGCAACTTAAGAATTGGATACATTAATAGTATAATTGTAATAGCATTATATAGTGCAATAATAATGCAGCTCTTAAGAAAAGCATAGTATTTGGGTCATAGAAAGTCATAGTTTTGCATTAAATCAGTTGAGTATGTAATAAATACATGTAAAGGTGTCAGACTCGGCAAATCTGTGTATTTACTGCTGTTATCAAATGAAAAATACAATACAAGACCAAATTGATGTATTCTTACCCAGGAACCGGCACACATAAGCAACCACATGGATGATTAAATCCTCTAACAAAATTTCGTTGAGGTGGACAGCCTGTGTGCTCTACATTGGTCGCTAAAAAAGCATGAGAAAAGTAAGTTGTTTATCTGGCATTGCAAATCGAACTGAATGAACTCATATTCCAAATTCCAAATAAATTATAGGCAAAAACAGATATTTATCATCTGAAGAAATACAAGTATTTGGGTTTCCATTGTACTAGAATTATGATTTAAACTTTCAACTCAAACTCATGGAGTCAACCTTGTACAACCTTGCCTGAACCAACAATCAACATACAGAATCTTAACAACAGGATTAAAATGAATTTATGGGGAAGAATAATCATACAGATCCTGAGAAAAGGAGGCTAAGACTGCTTCCATGATATACACGTGACACAATATTTTTAGTAATTAGTATTGCTCATTCCAGTCCATAATACACTTCATAGTTTGATTTAGTGTACTGAACTGGAAGATGTAGGGCATGGAAAAAAGTGACATATATGCTTTAATAAAAATCTGATGTTTACATGTACCTTTATATCTATTATTCTGTAGATCCTGTCTCTCAGCCTGCGGGCATCGGCTCTTTAAATATAAGTATTACCAAATTACCAAGGCTGATTTTAATCCCAAGAACTCTATACAATATATGCAACCAAATAACTCCCCATAAACATAAATTCTTATTCTGAGATATTTTTAACATGGCACATTGAGGTGGTTTTGGACAGAACAAGAACTAAAAACATTTTGAAAATCATACTGTCAATGAATATTTATTTAATATATCTCACTTGTCAGGGCTTTACTCACCATTAGATGCAATTGTTCCATCCTCATAACGTTTAATTAGCACTACATCTACAAAGTCGCGTGGAGCAATAATTCCCATGGCAGCTGAAGGTGTTATAGTCCGGCATACAGAGATATCCTAAACATAGCAACACAATATATATCATACATAATTATTTAATATAAGTCAGTGTTTATAATAACTTTTTAATTTGAAATACATATCACTAGCATGCTACAAACCCCACATCTTGATTGGCTGCTTAATTTGAATCTCTTTATATTGTTGAAAATATAGAGAAATCAGCAAGATAATTGAATAACATGGGTTTTTTTGCTTCATATTAAGGAATATTTTGTATTAAACGTGTATCGCTTAGTCAAGTGCCTAGAACTCAATAAAAAAAAATAAATACAAAAGAAACTTCTGTTACTTTGACATTTTATAGAATCGAATATTTATATTGTCTACCAAGGAACTTTTCTGTCTAATTAGTATTGTACTAAACAAACAGTAACGGTAGTAGCTGTTAATCATTGATTTGAGTGTTTGTGGGGGTGTGCAAGATGGCATTAAGCCATTGAAACCAACTACTCCGCATAGCATATTTAGGTCCTCGAGTGGGTCTATGAGTGGATTTGGCTCAACCCAGCTCAACCCAGCTCAACCCATGCAGTGCTTGACAATATGTCATTGATGGTCTCTTTCGTATTATTTTTATGTTTCATAGTTGTTTGTTAAAGAGTTATGGATTAGAGCTGAAAAACAGGAAAAAAGCCAACCTATCAATTAATTACTTACATCAGTAATTGCTTCAATAATTTGGAAATCTTCAACATTACTATCCCATTTGACTCTCAATCCATGAGGCTCCGGCTTCAAACATTTCCAAACATGTTCTGAATTTGCATTTATGATTGCTTCTCCTTTATATCTGTAATTTAAAAGCAGTATAAAATATCTTGCATTCCCAATTAGTCCATGGATAGTCCAATTTGCATATGCTTACTATAACCTATACCCCATACTATGATGTCATATCAATAAAATGCCACAATAATGTATTAAGAAAAAGGAAAAGTAATATGGCCATATTGGTCGAAGTAAGGATAGTAAGGAGTAAGATCCTTCGACTCTCTGAGGAATTTAGAGAGGTGATGTGATAGAAACATTCAAATACTTACATATTTACCAAAGTACAGGAGATAAGTTTATTTCAGAGGAGGAGAAATGTTAGAACATGAGGTCATAGTCTTAAACTTGAAAGTCAGAAGTTTACTCAAAAAAGTTTTACCGAGAGGATGGAAGATAAACAACCTAACATCAAAAGTAGTTTAGGGTAAGACTAGTTGAAAAAGTGCTTTAGAAGTAGGCATATTTATAATAGGTATGATCTCAAAAAGTCAATGTCATTTTCTAAGGTATGTATCATGAATGCTATCTAGTAGGAAATACAGGTAATAAATTTCAGGAGATTGCAACTGAGTAGATAAAAAAAGATTGTTAGCTAGTTTATGATTAACTGTAACAATAGTGCACAGTAGTTTATAAGTGACTAAGCTTTAACCGCCAACTATGACTGATCATACTTTAAATATATATACATTATATATTGTACCAAAATGAGAGAAAAGCCAAACATGTCAGTGAATAGAATGTTTAGAATCTTACAGCAAAACTTACAGATTTCCAGAAAACTCACACGATGGCCTCCAATGCACAGCAATTTCTCCCTGGTAAGCAACACCAAAAAAGTTTTTTTAAAAAACAAATGTTATGGGTGTATATATATATATATATATATATATATATATATATTCACAACTGCTGAGAATTACCCATTGATTCTTATTGTCTGTTGACCAATAATCATCAAAAATCACCATCAGAAAGTGTGAGGGCAGTTTAAAGACATCTGTTGCTCGTCACACCTTAAGGTTACAATGCAAGGTTTTCAGACTATATCTGGGGGTAAGGATATTTATATAATGAAGTAAAAAGGCAGGGGCTTAATGCTAACCCCACCAAGTCTTGCACGTGCTCTGCCAATTCCAGGACTGCCCAGTTTGTCTTATGACCTGCTCATTTTATGCCTATACAAAGCCTTTTTAAAGGCCTAGGGGCACCTGGTAAATCTAGCCCTGATGTAATAAAGAAAGAGCAATTGTCTTTACACTAGAATTACGTGTAATACATAACTCCTATTGCATTTACCCAAGGCAGTGCCCCACTACATCCACCATCCTCCTATAGGAGTGACAGGATATGATGTCATACCCCGGCGCTCCATGTCCTAAAGGTGCATGCAGCCTTGTAAAGCAGCCCATGGGTAGTGTAAATGGGTCGGTTGGGTATAGATCCGAGTTCTCCCTTTAAACAGGGCCATTGAGTAGCAGCACAGCAGCAGGGCAGATTGCCCCTCTTGGGATCCCCAGTTTTGCGGCAGTGGGAGCACAGCCATAGGCCTGGTCAGCCTAGACTAGAATATGCTGCTGCCTATTGGGGTTTATTAAGTAATGCAGGTGTTGACAGGAGCATGGTTTCAACTCCTTGATGTCACGAAACATTATGAAGGGCCAACTCCAGCGAGCTTCAGCTGTAGGAAGAGCTTGGCAGACCCTGCATAATGCATAGTTAAATCAGCAAAATTCTAGTCTCTTTAGCCATTGCACTTTGCATTACATGAGGGCATCCCAGTACTGCCTGCTGGTGCTGATTCTTTAAAGCTTTTAAAAGTTTCCTACCTGAATTCCCATGTTGGAAATGTATTTCAAGAACACCTGGAGAGTTACCTTTAGCTAATAACTGTTTACGTGAACAGACTGCAAACACATCTGGTGTATGTTTATTTGTCTATTTCCATTTCTCTGTTTTAGAATGTATTCATTTCATCTGAATTTGGTTTGTTATAGTTTGTTTGATAGTTTGTTTTACACCCGTGGATATGTAGCAAGTAAAGATTTATGACTCCAGATCTGATACTTCAGCCTATTGCTATCTATTCCTAGCTCCTGTTTGATAACTTATCAGTGGATTCCTGCCAGAGGTGATGAACAATGGCTCAGATTCTACTCCACTCTATTACAGATTATTAATATTAGATTATATATTATATGCACACATATTAGAACTGTGTCAACAATGATAAACTAATACATACAAAGGAACAACTTGAAACTTGCTTTTAAAAATATATATTATTATTAAATGTTTGCATTGTGTTATGTACATATATCTGTATTCTCATTACAGTAAATTTTCACACCCACAGTACGACCCAAAAATAGCCCTATTTCCTTATTTCAGCGAGAATTGCGTGATATTACGTCACGGACAACTGACCAATGGCAGGAGTCCAAACACCTTACCTAGTTACACCTACCAGCCAAATGACAGCATACTGCAGCTCTATATATACCGGCAAAATGACCACACATTCTTTACTGAAACCAGGGTCATCCAGATTTTTTTGTGGACTAAAAGTCCCATCATCCCAGCCACAGATTTGTGGCTGGAGGTTGTGAGCATTCTACTACCAGAACGTCTCGCATGATCAGCTTCCAGTGTAAGCAGCAAGCGCTTTGCGCATACAGCACGGAACTCGATGAGACGTGACACGGAGTATTATAGAGGATAACTGATTGGTTTAACCCTTACGGCGCTGCCGCAGCAGCCCGCACTCAGGCCAGACATTTACTCACGGATTTTTTGCACAGTTTCCAGCCGCTCTCGTCCTTGCTGTAGGACAGAAGCTTATCCGCAGCGGACCTGGCCACCTCCGTATACTCCATGAATGCTGCAGGAGACAGGGTAAGGGTGACCCGCTCGAATGCTACACGGCACACTGACAGCCGGTCGAGCTCCCTGACAAGTGCGCAGATGCTGATTGGTTAGGATTGAAGGATGGTCCCTCCCCTCACCTCATTCAGGACCCGCCCTTAAAGATGTGTCTGCGGTTTAGTCAAATAAATATATATATATATATATTTTTTTTTGTTTTGTTTTTGTTTGGTTTTCTTTTCTTTACATATTACACACACACACACATATATATATATGTGTGTGTGTGTAATATGTAAAGAAAACATGTTCTATAAACATGTATAGAAAACATGTTCTATAAATGTCTCTACTTTTAATCTTTACATCGGTTTGTACAAATAAATGTGATTTATTATTTTTCTTTTTATTACATTTTAAAATAATGTTTTTTAAAAAGAATCTTTTGTATATCCTGGATAATGTCTTAGTTAAAGATATATATATATATTATACATATATATAGATTTTAAAATGTTATGAATCATTTTTAAACACCATAAATTTCATTCCTGTTTATTTTCACGTATTAAACGTTTTGTGTGTGTAAAATGTATATTATTATACACTATCTGGACAAAAGTATTGGGACACCTAACCATTACACACGAGGACTTTTTTTTGCAGCTACTGTATAACAATTTGCACTCTTCCGGGAAGACTTTCCACAAGATATTGGAGTGTTTCATCCAGTAGAGCATTTATCAGGTCAGGCACTGATGTTGGAGGAGGTCTGGCTCGCAATCTCCGCTTTAGTTCACCCCAAAGGTCTTCAATGGGGTTGAGGTCAGGGCTCTGTGCGGCCAGACTTCCATACCAAACTCATCCAACCATCTCTCCATGGACCTTGCTTTGTACACTGGGGCACAGACTGTTCCCACAAAGTTAGAAGCATAGCATTGTCCAAAATGTCTTGGTATGTACCCTTCAGCATCTAATGTATGTGTATTTAGAATGTGATATAACAAAAGTCCCGGTTGGTGCAGTGGTCAGATGTCCCAATACATTTGTCCATATCATGTATATCATGACACTGTCATAAATTTATACAACACAATCCAGTTTAAAAGCCACCTTTTACAGCAATGAGAGGCTTAACACCACCAACAAGAAGCGGTCAGACGTCCATCGATGAGGCTCCTGTAGCAAAACGCGTTGACATAGACATAGGAAGTAAGAACATGGATAGGCGGCACCAGCACACACCTGGAAGTAACATTTACCCTCTGTTGAAAATACACGGAATAAGGAACTAGATGTTAGCATTCCTGGCTGGCTAAATGTTCACATATTGTTACTACTTTTAAAATAAGCATATACTATGCATTTTATAGTAAAAACAAATACACTTTAGTTTTGGCCATCTTTTCCATTATCTGCTCCTAATATATCTGTATACCTGGGAACTCTCTGGGTTTCTCAGGAAGCAGAGCTGCTTTTCCATTTTCCCACATCCTTCGGGTCGCAGGAACAGGGTCCTGACACACCTCACGCCCCGCCCATTTACCCTTTAAATGGGGGTGTTTCTTACGATGTCAGCAGGACTGCCCACTGACGTCACGGGGCAGTCGGGGCTGGTCCCGAAAGAGTACGCTCTGGGTGGATGGGGCTGCATTGGGAGGCGGGTCCCACGGGACCCACCAAAAAACTTGCGGGCGGTCTTGCTGGTGCTGCGGGCGGGAGCAGGCGGTCAGGCACCATACCTGCGGGTCCCGGTAATCCCGCAAGGTTGCCTTCTCGCTTCTCCCTTACATTGTCTCCTCTCTTGCTCCGCCCAGGAACAAAACTGAGTCACGTGAAGAGACGTCACTTCCCATGACTCCGCCTTGTTCCTGGGCGGAGCAAGAGAAGAGACCCTGTGAGGGAGCAGCGAGAAGGCAGCCTTGCGGGGCTGCGCGGGAACTCTGCAGTTCAGATAAGGAGGTGGGCGTGATTGTGGCAGGAGCGGAACACCCACGTTGAGGGAGCGGGATTAAAAAAGCCACCACGCGCAGGGCTCTAGATGGGGCCCACAAGTTACCAGGTATGTATCTCTAGCGTCGTTTCTTCAAAGCCACATTGAGGGAGGTTGTCCTGCGAAACCCCGATACGAGACTACAGTACAAGTGCCCTCATTTTTTCCTGCTACCCATGAGCCTACATTTGATAGGTCCCACTCTTGTGAGTGTGTGTATATATAAGATTTTATTTATTTTACTATTTAAGAGGCACTTGATATTAGTCTTGTTCTCGGGGACAAATTCGATTTGGATGAAATTTTTGTTTTTGCCACATTCATTTTCAAGCAATGCATTTTGTTTCCTGGCCATTTGGCTTGGATGAAACTCACCTTTCACCTACAGCAGCACCATCTCAGGGTTAAGGAAGAGATCCACACTGCACCACTGGATACAAACATCCAGCAGCAGACTATGGGACTCAGTTTCTCCAAAAATTGGACCAGTTTGATTAATTGATCCTTCAGAGTAAGGAAGGAGATAAAGCAGCAGCAGCTGGGCACTGGGAGTTGGTAGACACCGGCACATATCCAGCGCCACTGACATAACTACAGGGGGTGCAGCGGTTGCAGCCATGATGGGCCCATGCCTCTGGGGGGCCTGGTGCGACCCTTGTTGCTGTATCCATACTGACACACACAATTACACATCCATGCTCACATACACACATGCATACATCCCACCTCCCGCTCACACACTGTATGCACAGCTGCGGTGTCACATTGTGTGTTCAAAATAGTTTAGAAAGGGCCCTTCCGCCCTGGATTTAAAGTGTCGTATAGGGAACATATGAGTTCTGTAGGGAATTTGAATGGCAAATCCCCTTTGGGAAAGCGCTGGTACATAACCTCTGAAGTTTCAGATCATTGAAAGCGTTACGCTTTCAGTGAGGGTGGTGACCTGCATAAGAAAATGTGTCAACATGAGATGCATTGAATCTTCACTATGAGAAGTAGACTCAATGGTTGAAATCATGAATGGGACATAGGTTATTTGTTATAATAATGCTTTATTTTTTAGAATGGCTGGTTTTGTAATAAACGGTTGTGCTATTTATGGGATATTATGGGATAATATCACAACCCATGATAGATTAATTGAAAACATTACTATAATTATATTAGTTAGGGCAGGGCTCGACAAATCCCACGCGGATCTTGCAGACGAGCAACAGCAAAAACGAGCCCCCACAAGCCCTTTGATGACTCCTGTAGGCATGGAAGCCTACAGCAGTCATCAAAGAGACTCCTTCCTGCAACGGCTGGTGTATAGACCAGCAATTGCGTCCCAGCTGCCAGAGGCAGCTTCAGGGCCAGGGGAAGAGGGTTCGTCGGTCTCCACATGAGTGTGGAGACCAGCCCCAAGCCTCCCCTGCTGTCTGATCGCTCCATGAGAGCGACAGTGCAGCATTAACCCCTTCAATGCCACAATTGTGGCATTGCAGGGGGACTAAATATCAGTCAATGCTGTACTCTAATGGAACATCAGCATTGAAAGAGTTAAGAAAAAAAAATAATTTATCAAAAAAAAATTAAAAACAAAAAACAGCACTTACCTGAAAGTCGAGGGTGCTTCCAGGTCAAATGCTGTGAGTTTAGTAAGTGGGCTGATGATGATCAGATCACTCCTGACCAACTGTTAGTTTAAAAAAAAAACCTGGCTCCTAACTTTTTTAGCTGGTGCCTAGATTCACAACAGATTTGTCAAGCCCTGAGTTAGGGAAATCCTTGTCGGGTTGGTTTTAATGTGTGTGTGGTTTGTATAAAGTTATTATGCTCAGAAGTAATGTACAGAGTTGACACCTGTTAAATTAATCATCAACTAGTTGGTGGTTTATTTAAGGGTGTGTCATAGAGGTAAGCCCGATACCTACATCTAAGTCGGAAGGACGAAATACATAAGATGGAAAGATAATGCAAAGTATTTTGTATCGTCCACAAATTAGAGGTTTGCTAGTAGCGTAAAAAAAGGCCACTTAATCAAATATCTACTCTACTCAGGAACATAACATTATTTAGTAAACTTAAACACACTGTGTGCAATCATAAATAAATCAATTGAACGTTGGCAAGTTAGACTATTTAACAGGCTATCAGACAAGTCCGGTGCTGGAGAAGCAGGACTGGTGGGGAGATCATTGATACAATGAGAGTATGAGGTCTGTTCCTTGAAACACTCTGCAGAGTGGGGGGGGGATATATATCAAAGGCACAGTTATATTACAAAAATGCCAAGACAGTTTATTTAAAAGTTACTACTTCTTAAAAGAAAAATTAAGCATATCTTACTTAACTGGTTTCTGTTGGCTACACAAACTTAAAAAAGGTACGTAAGGATCCCATGATGCTTTTCCTAGTATACAAGTGTGGTTGATTCAAGAGGTCCTTTGTAATTGTAGAAAACTGTGATGCTTTAGTTTATCTAGCCAACAGCACATGGAAAGCTCTTCTAACTCTCCTTCAAGTATAACAGGAGTTATCTTCTCTTCACGGAAAGCATTTATAGCAGGCAAAGTCTCTTCCCATGTAAGTGCTTCATGAAACCCATCACCAGCATAACGACTGTTGTATATATTAAAGTGAGTATGCTCAAGTACCAAGCCTAGTCCAGGGGCTGTAGGGAGGCTAAACTTTTCCGTTTGCACACATTGTGTGAGAAACTCAGCAGGAACAATGCCCCTTGTTACAGCTATGATCATACCTATCATTTTACGGATCTGGTGCATCATGAAGCTCTGTCCAGTAAACAGAATGCGAGCAAACTCAATGCCGTGGTGGACAAACGGTTCCGCACAGGACACGGAAAACATCGTCCTCCAGACACTTGGGTCTTCAGCTGTCTTCTTCACAGTGAAGTTATGGTACTTATGTGTGCCATTATAGAAGGAAAGCAATCTGTTGATGTGGTGAAACTGTTCCCGGGGCAGACGAAAGCTAGAGTCAGGAGCAAAGGGAGCACATCCAGAGAGTGCAAACGTAGGTAGCATATAAGAATAGGTCCGAGCATCGCACATGCTTTTAGAATTGAATCCTTTAGTCACCTGTTTTATACCTGCATGAAAAACAGAGAATGTAAATGGTGATATGTATTTATATCTTGACTTTTCATTGCAATATTAGTTCAGAGTAGTAAAAAAAATTAAAAAAAAATAAATAAAAAGTTACCTAGCTGAGTATCAGACCAACATAAGACATACAATTAAAAAAAAAAAAAAAAATTTAATAGGAATTTTTTCAGTACCTAATATGCGGATTTCTGGTGGAAGATGCAGGTTTATTTCCTCTACTGGGTTTATACAGGATGTCAAAAGTCTTGCAGAAACGAGCTGACCCACAGCAGACACTCCCTAAAATCAAAAAGGTACAGCCTTATTATAACCTTAAAAGGGGAACTTCTAAAAAGTATGTATAACACTAAAAATTAGTGAAAGCAATTAATATAAGTGCAGCCACCTTAAGTCTATATACTTTAACCATCAGGTGAGAGTGTGCAGTGAAAATGAAAATGCCACTTATTTTAGTTTCTTTCAATGACCTCAAGAAAAGGGAGAAAAAACATATAGTGTAGTATATCAAATAATATATTAGACATTTATTGAATAAATACCTAAGGAGCCTAAAATGCAAGCTCTTAATTAGTCACAACCATAATTATCCGTGGTAACGTTGCAATGCCAGAATTCACTCACAGACCGTGCCAGGAGAAGATCTGGATTTCAAATGTAATTTACTCCGTTTCTGAACAACAATAGCGGTAGCAAGTAAGTCCAATCAAGTGTGGATACCAACAAGCAGTATATATTTCTCTTCTGTCCTATTATATCCTGCAACAATCTTGCGTTTCTCTCAAACCACTCGACACCTGTTTCTTTGCTCAGCCTGACGCCGTCTCTTTGTCTCTGCGTGTGACGTAACGCGTTTCGCTTATCGCTTCTTCAAAAGACATTGTTACGTCTATACACTTATCCAGCCAGCAACCACAACCCAATCTGCTGCTGAAGTATCGGTAAGGATAAAACTATCAACAGGCCCACTCCGCATTTGCCCAGTGTGCCAAATGGTTGGTCCAGGTCTTGGTGTTTGACCGTGGAATGCCACAGAAATATCATGTATGTCTACAATGGCATCCACCAGATGTTTAGATAAAGGAGAAAAATATGCAACCCTTTAACGCTGAGAGAAAAAAAACTTGGGAGAATCATTTTCCTGTTTTAGAAGATGCTTTAGTCCACTGAAACCATTGTACTGATGCTGAAACCGTAAATTACTATTCAAATGTAATGAAAACCACGTGTTCAATACTACCTTGTCAGTACGAGCGCAACGCTGGAACTTTAGCTCATTCATTTTTGAGGAGTAACTCTCAGGAACACATCCTGCTTTAACAAGTGCTGAAACCAGGGTCCCTTCGATTGTTGGGTAATCTGGTGCATTGGGATTCATCTGTATGAAAAATGCATAATAATTAACCTTCCACAGATCATGTATGTGTTATGAGGTGTTCTAACAGTTTTACTCCATTGTGCTTGTCTGGTATTGCTTTATTGTCAGTAAGGGTTTTCTGATTTGATAGGAAGATACTCTAAGATCAGGTCGATTTTGTTGGTACAAGAGTGGAAGTTGCCCTAGAGCCCCTTGATATTGGCGAACAATCTTTGAAAATGTCCAGATGGCAAAAGATACAACACTGTGAATACCTCTCTATGTATCATTGGAGAGAAAATAGGAAAGTGTTAAGGAATTTGCCAATATTATCGTGGCTTTATTCAATTTTCTTGATCCCGTCTGGGCACTGCTTGCCAACACTTTTTTTTTTATCAATTCCGTTTATTGCAAAGAGAACCACAATGGCACACAGTCACAAAATGAAGGAGCATAAAAGAAACAGAGGTACGGAAAAATCGAGGTGTACAAAACACGACTGGAAACCACAGTAAAGGGCCAGCGGCATAAATGCATACGATACAAAGTACCCATAACCCGAGCGACAGGGTGACACCAAGTAAGTTGCATAAAATGTGGTTCAATTGAGGCAGCAAACGCAGTAGATGCAAAAGCCTGTGAGAATCAAGTAAATACTGGCAATAAACGTGTGCACATCGCCTCAGTGCGTGGAAACACAGAATTGAGAGGTAAAAATCAAAACAATCAAACGGCAAACATCAAAACGAGAGCGGCATCGACAGTAATGTCAAAAATGAAAGGAGAAGACAAAAACAATAAGGGGAGAAAAAACCAAAAGTGTAGGAGAGTGTGCATGTGTGAAGTAGGGAGAGCATAGCCCTCATAGCGACGACGGGACATCAATACCCACTATGGCAGGAAACCGCGGAGATAGGAGGAAGGACTTCCAGTGAAACCAACGCAGTTCATGCTTATGCGACAAGCCCCTAGAGGCCATGACCAGGGACTCCATATGACAAAGAAAATTAACCTTCCGCAACCACATCCCAATCGGAGGTGTGGAGCGCGACCTCCAGAGCTGAGGAATCAGGGCCCTGGCCGCGTTCAAAAAGTGTAGGGTCAGGGAGCGCTTATAGCGGCCAATCGGGACAGGAGGGGCTTGTAAGAGAACCAGCTGAGGCGTCAACGGGTAGTCAGGGTCACAAACCTCTTTAACAATCGCAAACACCAGAGACCAGAATGGACGAACCAAGGGGCAGTCCCACCAAATGTGAACATAGGAACCCGCGGACGACTCGCAGCGCCAGCACAGCGCAGAAATCTGGGGCAGGAACTTATGGAGTTCCGCAGGGACCCTGTACCACCTGGTGAGTATCTTAAACGCCAGTTCTTGCGTCTTGCTAGAAATGGACCCCTTATGAGTAAGGTAAGCAATGTTGCCCCACTCCTGATCCGAAAACTGGAGTCCCAGCTCACTCTCCCAAAAGCTATAGTAATACGGCTTGGTCTTACAAGTGGTGTCCAGCAGGGCGGAATACAAAAGAGACAGGAGATGAGGGGTCTCCTTGCTAGCATCACACAGAGATTCAAAAGACGTGAGAGGACGCAGCACCCGGGGATCACGGAGTAAGCCTGAAACAAAATGCCTAAGTTGGATATAAAAGAAATGAAAATGTTTGGGGATAGGACGGAGTTTGCAAAGGTCAGGAAGCGGGCGCAAAGAAGCACCCGCGAGGACATGATGCAGCCGGAGCACAGAAGCTCCAGCAGGCAGCAACGCCCCCAAGGGAGCAAGGGATAAACCCGGGACAAAAGCCGGGTTATGTGAGACGGGCGTGAGGGGACCAGGATGGGTGAGGAGGTGACCCCTGGAGAGGACCCTCTTAAGAACCCTCAAGGTAGGGGAGACAGTAGGATGACGTGGGATGAGAAGGGGGCGAGACGACTCAGGGACCCAAGGTACAATGGAGATATGTTGGTCAAAAAGTGAACGCTCCATAGCAACCCAGAGTTTGGGCGCAGAGATGGACCATTCCACAAGCCGCCGGAGATGGGAGGCCATCCAATAAAGCTCAATATGAGGGAGCCCTACACCACCTGACAGCTTCGGCCTAGTCAAATGGGAAAACGAGAGCCTAGGGGCCCGTCCCCCCCAAATATAGCCAGTAAAAAGCCTCTGGCAGGCCCTGAAGAACGATCTTGGTAAGAAAATGGGGAGGGTCTGGATGGGATAGAGTAGCCTAGGGAGGACATTCATTTTAAGGACCCCCATTCGACCGAACCAGGAGAGGTGAGGGAAGGACCACCTCTTCAGATCGGAATCAATGGAGCGGAGAAGCCCGATAAAATTAAGAGAGGCGAGGTCGGAAAGGTCAGGGGAAATAAATAGGCCTAAATATTTAATATTATCGGAACGCCAACGAAAGGGAAAGGAAGCAGTACAACGGGCGCGGAGCGATTCGTCAACATTAAGTCCCAGGACGTCCGATTTTTGGAGGTTTATCTTATAATTAGAAAGGGTCTGGAATGCGCGCAATTCAGCGAGCAGGTGAGAAATAGACATGAGGGGATCCTGTAAAAAACAAAGCACATCATCCGCATAGGCCAGAACTTTATGATCAACGCCCCCTATCCGCAAGCCCAGGATGTTGGGGTTAAGACGTATAGCAGCAAGCAACGGTTCCATGGACAAAATAAATAATAAAGGGGAGAGGGGGCAACCCTGGCGGGTGCCATTCGACAGGGCGACACGGCCCGACAGGACACCATTCACCCTAACCTGGGCCGACGGGTTAATGTACAGGGACCCAACAAGGGACAAATAAACGGGTCCAAGACCCGCCTTAGCCAGCACCGCAAATAAGTAGGGCCAGGCCACCCTGTCAAAGGCCTTTTCCGCGTCCATAGACAGCAAAACAGAGGGAGTTTTATGGAATTTAGAATAGGACATGAGATTAAGCAGACGAATCGTATTATCCCGAGCTTCCCTGCCAGGGACAAAGCCCACTTGGTCAAGGTGGACAAGGGAGGGGATCAAAGGCTGGAGCCGAAGCGCAAGTATCTTAGCCAACAGCTTCAGGTCGGTATTTATGAGCGAAATTGGCCGATAACTTCCACAGCATTCATTATCCCTACCGGGCTTGGGGACCACAGTGATTACAGCAGTGTTAGAAGAAGGGTGTAAAGGCGAGCCATCAGAAAGAACCCCAAAGAGCTTCAACAAATGAGGGCCCAGCACGGGGAGAAACGTTCGGTAATATACCGGGGAGAAACCATCCGGCCCCGGGCATTTGCCCCGCGGCAGGAGCTTCAAGGCCTGATCCAGCTCCTCCAAAGTAATAGGGGCGTCCAGCGCCGCCCTATCCTCCCTGGAGATACGAAATGTCTGAAATTTGGATAAATACGTGTCTATGGCATCCCGAGCGGAACCACCCGAGGGGGACGGCAGATTGTATAACTTTTGGTAAAAGGATTGAAAACATTGGGCGATTTGCTCAGAATGATAATGGAGGGTCCCCTGCGCATCCCGTATCCTAGGCACATACGTGGCCGAGCGTTTATGACGGAGAGCCCTGGCTAGAGACTTACCGGGCTTATCCCCCAGCTCAAAAAAGTGCTTCCTCAGAAGCAGGAAATTACGCTTAACTTTATCATTTAAAAGGGAGGCCAGTTGATCACGAAGCGCCTGCAATTGAAGAAGGAGAGCATCATCGCCAGTGCGCTTATGGCGCAACTCCAACTGGGCAATACTTTGGTTAAGACTTAAAATGGAAGCCAATTCCAATTTTTTGTTCCGAGAACCCAATTTGATCAAGTAGCCCCGAATGACCGCTTTATGGGCCTCCCAAACAGTAGGGAAGGGGGTGTCAGGAGAGATGTTTTCCTGGAAATAGGAGCGAAGGTGACCGGACAGGTCCGCAACATCCTGGGGGTTCCCCAGAAGGTTGTCGTTCAGGCGCCAAGACCAGAGCCTCGGAGGCAGACTAGGGAGGGAGAGGGAGAGACAGACAGGGGCATGATCACTTAAGGATTGGATACCAATGTCTGTCTTAAAAAGGAGGGATAAGTGATGGTGGGAAAGAAAAAACATATCAATCCTGGTGTAGCGTTTATGAAGAGCAGAAAAGAAAGTATAATCACGATCCCGGGGATGCTGCGCCCTCCACACGTCAACCAACTGACTAAGATGCAATTGCCTCTTAACCTTATTAATACTAGAAAAGGAAATGTGAGAGGTCGAGGCCGAGCAATCCATGGCAGGATTCAGGACCATATTAAAATCGCCCCCCAGGACGGTGAGGCCCTCCTGAAAGGCGGACAGCTTAGTTAAAACTCGCACTATAAACGCAGCTTGATCCTTGTTTGGGGCATATAAGTTAGCCAAGGTGACTTTGTGTTGACCAATAAAACATTTAATAAACAGACAACGACCCTCAGGGTCCCGCCAAACCTCCAGCTCCTGAAAGGGAATGTCCTTGTGAATTAAGATAGCGACTCCTTTAGTTTTGGAATCCGGACTACTGGCAAAGTAGACCGAATGAAAATATCTATCAGACAACTTAAACTGTTTGGAAGCCAGAAAATGCGTTTCTTGAATATAAGCGATCTTAGTTTTCATGGAGCGCAAGACATATAACAATTTGGAGCGCTGCTGAGGCTTATTGAGCCCCCTAACATTGAGAGAAGTAAAACGTATTAACTCAGGAGACATGGAGAGAACGGCAGGAACCCCTCAGGAATGACGTCGATACCGCTCAACAAAAGAAAAAGGAGAAAGGGAGAAAAGAAACAAAAGAACAAATAACCAAACCAAGACGAAGCAATCGTCAAATGCAATAGCATTGAATAATGAGCCAGCAGATCGAGAAGACGATCTAAGACCAGGACCGCCAGGCAGGACGCCTGGGGACGGCAGGCTCCGGCAGGGAAACAATAGCCAACAAACGGACCAAGAATAATCATGAAAGAAAAACAAAAAATCAGAGCATATACCCTCAAGAATAAACAATAGGGGTAGTGAGAACCACCAAACAGGGGAACCGAGGAGAAAATGAAATAATAAGAAAAGGTGACAGTGTAGTGTAGTACGTGTGGAGAAACGCAAACCCCCCGTAGGGGCAGCAGCAGGCACAGCACATGTGGAGTAAACACGAGGGGCCAAAAACATGGCCCAGAGGCACCATAGTGTAAAGTGTATAATGTATAAAACAAAATAAAGGAATAAAATAAAAGAAAAAAAACACAAAACAAATCAAATAAGAGGAAGAGAGCGACACTATAATGAGGACAAAGACCTCTACAACAACGGTAGTCGCAGCATACCCCCCAGAGGAGCAGAACCAGGAATGAAACGGACGAAACGGACGAAACGGACGAAACGGTTACGAGACGAAGCGGAAAAACAAAACGTCGGAATAAGGTAAGTCCATATAAATAATAAACGAAAAACCGAAGCGACGCGGAGATAGTCCAAGTCCAGGCACCGGAGACCAAGGGCCAAGCAGAAGGAGATCAACGACTTGCCAACACTTTTGACAAGTACTTTAAGCACTCACTAATACAGCGGCGTTGTGAGGTTGTACCTCCCTGTGTCTACATATTTAGCAGTATTGATGAAGCTGCTACTTCTTTTCAGTCATGCAATCACAGTTGGATGTGTGTACTGCACCTTAGTATTAGGGTAGCCAAGAGGTATCTCTCTAGTTGTCAATTGAGTACTTCTATCCACCTCTGCCATCATTGTAGAAAATATTTGGAGCTATAAGCATAGTAGTTACCCCCTTACATCAAAGTGGATTTTACTTGTTACTCAAGCTCCTACTCCCACAATTTGTATTCATCCTACAAAATACATATTTTGCTGCCATGAAATCCAACACATACCTGCATGCCATGATACCCACGACCACAGTAAGCCATCAACATTGCAAATTTCTTCCTAGGAATTATATTGTCGCTATTAGACCTGTCTACATTATCAGCGGTCTCACACACGGGTTTCTCATCAGATATTTGATCCGGCGTATCTTCATCCATTTCTACAAGACCCTGAGCAAAGGAAGAAAAAAAAAGTTTCAAATTATTGAACGCAAACGAAGTTGAAAGTAACTTCACAATATATTGTGTTATATTTTAAAGATATTAAAATGAGACAAAAAGTCAATCAGAAATTGTTAAACTCAGTTTATGAGAAAGGAAAAAATAGCCCAGTCTTTCCACACTGTAAAATTATTTGGATGTTCCAATTATATGCAAATACTTGACAGAAAAAGCCCTATATTCTCAGTTGTTCTTCCAAACAAAGCAAGCATTGCTCTAAAATAGAAGACTCACAACTAATTACAGTAGCCAGACTGTAAGGAGTTAGCCAAAATTATTGCTGATTCAAGAAAAAAAGTGTATGGGATGTCAGAGTTAATTAAAACCTGTCACAGCCTGTCATCCACTCAAATCCTATCCAATCAAACCATGGCCAGTACATGGTCAAATTCTGCAAAGCGCAAGTGTAAGTGTAAATACTTCTATTTATTGGTTTCTGTGTGCATTATAAAAGGGACAGCAACAAACAAAAATGATTTCACTTTCATTAACACAATAAGGGAGAGTTGGGAGGGGGGTTGTGGTTTAACTCTCATAAACATACCTGGGAAGACCCGGGTCGCGGGAGCGGGGTCTTGACGCGCCCTGCTCCCCGCCCATTTTTCCATTAAACGAGGTGTTCCCACTGACGTCAGCGTGCAGTCCTGGCCGCGTCCCGCAAGGGAAGGCTCCGGGTAGCCGGAGCCCAGAAGTTCCCAGGTATTATAAAGGGCCAACACTGGGAGGTTTCTGCAGCAAGACGGGCTGAGCTGGCACTGCACAACTCATAGCTCAATACGAAAGGAGACCTCTCACTGATTTAGCTATAGATTGTACAGGGCCAACCAAGCTCCTCTTGCAGCAGGAGGTTTTCTGGAGTCGGACCTTTATAACATATGGTGAAGTCATGCGTTCAAACACACCTCTCTCCTGAATAGATGCAAATATACTACGTTTATCTTTCAAAAACCATAACCTGGCCACCCAGCTGCAGTACTTTCATGACCATTTATGTGCCAGGCACATCACGGAAAACATCCCATTAACGACAACTGACGTGCAGTTAAATGAGCTTAGAAAGCGATCAGCTTTCTTCATTTAGCCGGTGTTGCTGCAAAACCTTTTGAAGCATTCAGCAACATCAAAAAATAAGAAGGAACATCGTCGCTCTCCGGAGTGATCATATTCTCTATATTGAAAGCCAGAAGGCCTTTCACAAGACAGCAGTGCCCTTCTGCTGCCTGGATTTAAAAATAGTTGAATAAAAAAATATATATAATAAAAATTATGTCCCCAAAGTACAAAAATTTGAAAAAAAACAGAACGCAGAATGTAAATCTATTTATTGAGAATGTATTTCAGCACTCACCGGGCATGCAATACCACCTGTCTGACATAAAGAAGAGTAGCACCGTAGCCAGGACCGAATGCCCAATATAGCAGGTCGCCTCATTTTCTGCTTGGAAAAAGATAGAAAAAAAAAATAAGGAACCTTTTTTGGAAGAATGTGTGTATGTATATATATATATATATATATATATATATATATATATATATATATATATATATAGCTTGGGGGAGTAGATACATTTAAATGCATAAAGGGATTTAGTAAAGTACAGGAGGGATGTTTATTTTGAATAAGGACATAATGTTAATCTAAAACTAGAGGGTCAGAGGTTTAGATGTAATGTAAGTGGAAAGCATCCCAGCAAAGTGGTAGAGACTAAGAGCCAGTGAAAGTTAAACATGCATGGGATAGGCATTCATTCCTATTGGATCTAAGACAAGACCACAGACTGATAAAGGTTTGAGCCTTTAAAGTCGGAAAAATGGGCAGACTAGATGGGCTGAATGGCTCTTATATGCCCCAAATTCTATGTGTCCAGGTTCACTGTATCCTACAATACCTCTTTGAAATGTGGGTAGTGGGGTGGGCATAATGTGGTCAGTGGGGTGATATGTTGCCATCTCCGATTTGTACTATAATCAAGAGGGGATTTTTAGCTCTACCTACTTACCTGCTGCTTTCAGTATTACCAAAGCTGGATTGCAAAGATCTGTAACTAGTAATTAGAGAGTAATTACACGGGACACATCTTTAATTTAAGATCACAAACATAATCCATGCTTCTCTGTGTAATGCTTAATTTACACACCAGAGTGAGCTGCTTTTCCAGTTGCCGTCTTGAAACTCGAACTGCTTGTGGTAAATGTGTCTATTTAAGAAACCATCAAACCACCCGGTACATTTGGAGAGGCCGGTGGTAATACTAGTATTTCATTTTCGAAATTTGTTATAGGGTGGTGAAAAAGACCCGCAGATTACGCTGTTACGGTACTTGACCTCTCCCGACAGGCAAAAAAAGAAAGAACAGATTTGTCAAACTTTATGGCCAATAGGCTTTCCGTACATCTACCAAGGCGCATGCGTACAAACTTTCCACAACTAGTGGCTGTAGAATAACCGGCTAGTGATGTCATCGCAGGGCTTGAGGAGATAGGCTGCGAGATTTGCTTCCAGTAAGGGCTGGGGAGGCGTGGTAAATCAGATGTAGTTAACAAAAATAAAAATAAAAACCGAACAAAGATTTGGACTCGGTGCAAGGTTTGGAACGTGATCTTCGCGGTATAGCAACCACGGCACTGGTTTCAAATTATACTATTTCTCTTAACATTGCTCCAGACTCACATTTTGTACTTAAAGTCTAAATCTCCTTGGCGCTGTAAGTATCGGGGAGTACCGTAGTTTCACCGGGGACTATTTAAAGTGGGGTTGTAATTAATTAATAGGATGACTGGAGCTTTCCAAGACCATGAATTTGGAACGTATTACTAGCTATTGATGTGAGTATTGCATTTAGAACAGAAACAAATTCTCTTTCACTGGGATTTACACAGTAAATGGGAGTCTCGCCATCTGTCTGTATGAACAATGTAACTTTAATAAATTCACAGTTAACAAATAGACAAGATAGACATCAATGGCGCTCAAAATATAATGCTCAGTAGAAATCCCATTTTAGTCAATAAGAACTAAACAGAGTGAAGCAGCAGCCAATCCAAAGTGTGCTATCTGAACACTGATGTTTTGCTAGCCTACGTATGATTGGCGGTGGTGTCAGTGATATCGCCTACCCAGAATCCCTTGTGGTTGTGGCAGCACCATGAGATTTCTGAGGGAAAAAACAAGCCTTCTGGCTTGTCTGGTGTCTGTAGATGAGTGTTTAATAATGCTTCTACTACCTATTTAATTTTATGAGATACAAATAAAATGTATTTACCGTATTTCCCCATATATAAGATGCACCTTTTTTATAAAAATTTGGGGTCTAAAAATTGGGTGCGTCTTATACAGTAGTGGTAGATTTATTTATTTTAACGGAAAGGGGACCTGCTGCTTACCTGTGTTGCTCACAAGTGTCTCTTGATCCATCGCGGCTACACAGGAACCCGGTGGAGTCATGTGAATGCACATCGCATCACGTGATTCCGCTCAGTTCCTGTTCCTGTTCCTGTTCGAGCAGCACAGAGGGAAACAGCTGCCCCCACAGAAGTCTGCGAGCCGCACCAGAAGATCTGCAGTTCAGGTAAGGTGGCGGAGTAAATGAATGAATGAGTGTGTTTGTGTTAGCATGGATCCATGTGTAGGGGGCACATGGAAGCTGAAAGTGATGTGCGTGTACTGGCTGCCTGAGCATGATAGGACTGTGATTGCTAACAATTGGAAATTATTCTAGCCTGGGTGCCCGAATAATTATAATTTTAATAAAGACAGGAGGCGAGTATTTTGCATATCTTCCTTTACTTCTCACCAATAGCAGCAAAGAAAGAAACATTGACAAAGAAAAAACAACCAATAGGCATACACCACAAGGTATATACACCCTAGCCAGTCCTTCCACTTCCTCTTGCGACCGCTGCGAACCGGAACCTACGAAGAACATCCAAACACCGGCGACGAACACCGGACACAAACTGGAACTCCAACCAGAAGTCAGAAGAAGGCGAAGAACAGCCGACGACCTCCGACAACAAGAAGACCGGATCCATGGCAGGCTCCAAACAGGAACAGGGGAGTCCGCATGGGAAAGAACCTCAACAGCAGGTAACGAAGGATCTCAACCCGGAGGGGTACCACCCGGACAGGGCATCAAGCTGAAAAGCAAAGAGAACACGTAACAGTACCAGATACCAATGATACGGTAAGGGAGAGCACAGGTACACAGAAGCTGTAATATCAGAGGCAGTAATCACCACAAAAGCGCCGAAATGCACTAATGACAATAACAGGAGGAAAAGACACCACAAACGAAAATTACCTCACCATGGATCCCGAAGCTAAACGGGAGGGAAGGGAGGGAAAATACTCGCCTCCTGTCTTTATTAAAATTATAATTATTCGGGCACCCAGGCTAGAATAATTTCCAATTTTAAGGCAAGACAGGAGGCTTCCTATTTTGCAGTTTTAACGCCCGACACCAACGCGGGAACTGCAGAGGATAGCGGACGAAAGTAAAAGGTGCGAAAGGTAGCTGCACGAGACCAGTCCGCCGCCGACAAAATATCGCTCAAGGCCCCCCCAGCCCGAAGAGCGCCCGAGGCCGCCGCACCCCTGACCGAGTGGGCGCCAAAAGAGGTCGCTACACCCGCCAGGGAGAGCAACCAACGAACCCACCTGGCTAAGGTAGGGCTCGAGACCGGCTGAAAAGGCCGAACATACGAGATGAGCAACTGAGAAGAAGAGGGAGACCGAAGGGCCGACGTACGTGCCAGGTAAGCCTGAACGCATCTGGCAACGCAAAGTTTAGGATCGTCGGACAGGTAAGGGTAGGCTACGGAAGAGGACAGAGATTTAGTCCTCCTGTGAATGGAGAAGCGAATACCGTCAGGCGAGAAAGAGATAGCCGAGGCATCGAAAGCCCGAACGTCAGAGACCCTGCGAAAAGACAAAAGACATAAGAGCAAGGTAAGTTTAGCTGACAACTGACGTAAAGACAGGGAATCGTTATCGGGCCAGGCCCGAAGGAAATCCAGGACCAGGGCCACATCCCACAGGGAGTCATACCGAGGGGCCGGAGGCCTGGACAATCGAATGCCCCGTAGCAAACGGCACACCAAAGGAGCCTTACCCACAGGCTCACCCGAAAAACCTACATGGCCAACAGAAACGGCTGACCGAAAAAGGTTAACAGTCCTATAAGACTTACCTTCCTGAAACAAGCCGGCCAGGAAATTAAGAACACCCTCTAAAGGGGCCGAATAGGGATCCATGTGTTGTCCCAAACACCAAGAAGCCCATCGTCCCCAAGCCGCCCGGTAAGACTTCCGGGTGCCCGGAGCCCAAGACTCTCGGAGCAGGGACTGAGTGACCTCCGATAGGCCCTGGACAAGCTGGGGTCCCCCGAGATTGTCCACAGGACCAGAGATCGGCGTCCCTCTAGGAGGAGGGGGTGAAACCGCCCCTCCGGGTCCGTCAGAAGAGA
Organism: Spea bombifrons; assembly: GCF_027358695.1. Classification (NCBI taxonomy): domain Eukaryota; kingdom Metazoa; phylum Chordata; class Amphibia; order Anura; family Pelobatidae; genus Spea; species Spea bombifrons. Next base: position 84,755,522 of record NC_071090.1, on the reverse strand, counting down.
CGGAAACACCGGAATGGCCAACGGATCCTGAACCGACAGTTCCAGCAGAGCCGGGAACCAGGGCTGCGCATGCCAAAGCGGAGTCACCAGAACCAAGGAGCCTCCTGCACGCCGAAGAAAGTGGACGACCCGAGGAATCAGGGCGAAGGGGGGAAAGGCATAAGCGCCGGACACCGGCCAAACCTGAGTGAAGGCGTCCGTCGCCAGGGCCTCCGGATCTGGAAGCCAGCTGAAGAACTCCCGGAGCTGGCGGTTCGTCCTCGACGCGAAGAGGTCTAGGTGTAGAGGCCCTCGGAGACGCAGGATGTCCTGGAAGACCCCCGGGTGAAGCCTCCAGTCGCTTGCATCTCTCCAATGTCTCGAGAACCAGTCTGCTAACAGGTTCTCCGGACCCGGAAGGTATTCCGCCTGCAAGGTGATGTTGCGAGGGAGACAAAAATCGAAGATGCCTTTCGTCAGATCGGCGAGAAGCTTGGAGCGCGTACCTCCTAGGCGGTTGATGTACCGCACCGCCGAGATGTTGTCCATACGGAGAAGGAGACAGCAATCGGAACGGTCCCTTGCCAAGCTGCGGATAGCGAACGACCCCGCAATCAGCTCCAGACAAATGATATGGAGGGATCGCTCCTCCAGCGACCAGGAGCCTCCCGTTGCCTCGGTGAGGGATGCTGCACCCCAGCCTAGGGAACTGGCGTCGGACTCCAGGATGAAATCGGGTTGGGACCCGAATATGGCCCGGCCGTTCCAGGCCTCCATATGACGAAGCCACCAATTCAACTCTTGACGAGCTTCTTGATCGAGCCGGATCGGCTGATCGTAGGAAGGAAGAGAGCGGAGGTGTCGCGCCTTCAAGCGCTGGAGAGCCCGGTAGTGCAAAGGGGCTGGAAAAATGGCCTGGATGGACGCTGAAAGCAGACCCACTACTCGAGCTAGCATGCGAAGGGAGCAAACCTCCTTCCGCAAAAGGACGCGGATCTCCTTCCGAATAGTCACCATCTTTGACCTCGGGAGACGCAGCATAGCCGCCTTGGAATCTATGATGAACCCCAGGAACTGAATCCGCTGACGAGGAACCAACTCGGACTTGAGCGTGTTGACGATGAAGCCCAACTGATGTAGCGACCGGACCACAAAATCCGTCTGTCCCTGGAGGAGAGTCCGACACCTGGAGAAAAGAAGAATGTCGTCGAGGTAAACAATACACGTAATCCCCCGAGAGCGGAAGAAAGCCATCACCGGCTTGAGGAGCTTCGTGAAGCACCAGGGGGCCGAACTGAGGCCGAACGGAAGAGAGCGGAATTGCCAAAGTTGATCGCCCCAGAGAAACTGAAGGAACTGCCTGTGATCCGGGTGGATAGGGACCGAGAGATAGGCGTCCTTGAGGTCCAACCTCGTGAACCAATCCCCTTCGGACATAAGGTCCCGTAAGAGATGAATACCCTCCATTTTGAAGTGACGGTAAGCCACGAATGCGTTGAGGGACCGGAGATTTATTACGGGGCGAAATTCTCCGGAGCGTTTCCGGACTAAGAACACAGAGCTGAGGAACGAGACGGGACCCCTGGACCGTTCGATAGCTCCCTTGGCCTGGAGAGACCGGAGCTCTGACTCTAAGAGATATTGGTCTGACGTGGATCTGACCGCCGGAGGAGGTTTGCTTACCTGGAACGGGGGAGACACGAAGTCTATCAGATACCCGCGAACCGTTTGGAGGATCCAAGGGTCTGACGTAATCCGCACCCAGTTGCGGAAAAAACGGGAGATCCTGCCAGCGACCTGTGGATGGGAAGAGAGACAGGAAACATCTGTACTCACCGAACCCTGAGCGTCCTCTGGGGAAGCCGGTAGAAGCTCTGCCTCTGCTGCCTCCACGTTGTGGAAAGGGTCGCTGCTGGAAAGCCCCACGGTAGGACGGTTGAGGCTGCTGGGGGTATCTGGAGCCTTGGAAAGAGTAACGGCTGGCGACCCGGCCCCGCGGTCGTCCAGCCCTGGAGGAAAAACGAGGGGCTGGCTGGAAAACCTTCCTCATGGAGAGCTTCGCTTTATTCCACGAAGACAGGAGGGAAACATGACGATTGAGCTCTTTGACAAAGGCGTCGCCAAAGAGCATTCCGTTGGCGGCTGCCCCCAAATCTTTGGAGCCCAGTTCTGCCAGCCGAGGATCCATACGGAGCAGGACCGCCTTACGCCGTTCTGTGGCAACGGCGACGTTGGCGTTTCCCAGAAGGCAGACAGTCCGGAGAGCCCATTCCCGGACAAGCTTGGGATCAAGGGGAGAGGCCTGGAGATAAGCCTTGTCTGCTAAAGACAAAATTTGGGTAATGGGGCCAACAAGATCCAGGATCTTATCCTGGGCGGATTTAAGACCCTGTTCCAAGCCCTTTCTAGGGTATCGCGAGGCGGACAAAAGGGCGACCACATTAGGGTCAAGCTCAGGAGTGAGCGCCACCTTGTCGGGAATGCAGGGACGGGGACATTCAGCCCGTAGCTTATTGCGCACCTCCTTAGATAACGGTTTGCGCAGCCATTTGTGAATATATAGCGCAATGTGCTCAGGAGGAGCCCATTCCGTGGCTCTGGGATGGCGCATTGTGGTGGGGTCGAATAGGGCAGAACCGGAGGGGTCTACGACCGGTAGGTCCGTAGATGTAGAGGCAGAGTGGGGGGTAACCGAGGGGCCTCCGGAATGATGGGGTTCATTAAGAAGGGGTTCCTCCACCAAACACTCACGTACGTATCGTGAGTCTAGAGTCCTGGACGAGGCCAGGTTAAGTGACGCCTCAGAATTATCAGAACCCTCTGCCTGCCATTCGTCTAAAATGGAGAGGGGTAGTTGGAGGGAATCCTCATCATGGTTTGCTAGTGGACAAACCAAAAAGCCCTCAGGAGAGGACTAAAAAGACAAGGAATAAAGCCTAGGGAATCATTCCATAAAAGGCAAGAAACATACAGAAGATAATGTAATGGATAATATATCAAATATTATTAAAACAGAAATCTGTAAAAAACGAATCTGACCTGTCACTATCGGTGAGCAGCAAAGAAAGAGGAAGTGGAAGGACTGGCTAGGGTGTATATACCTTGTGGTGTATGCCTATTGGTTGTTTTTTCTTTGTCAATGTTTCTTTCTTTGCTGCTATTGGTGAGAAGTAAAGGAAGATATGCAAAATAGGAAGCCTCCTGTCTTGCCTTAAAATTGCTAGCAGCTAACATCAATCACACTCATATCATGCCCAGGAAGCCAGTACAATAACTTTATGTAATATATTTTTTTTTCCAATTTCGGCCCCCAAAATTGCGTCTTATACTTGTGGAAATATGATACTTTTTAGTCCTTTATGTGATATACACGCTGTATGTCTTTCAGAATTGTCAAAAACAAATCTGAATGCTTTCTTAGCACTTTCAGCAAATGTGATCAAGGTGTGATTGAAACACTGGTACTTGTGCTAGACAGAATGCACGGTATTTTAATGGTAGTCTGCAGATTACCGGTAGACTGCACGCTAAGGTAGCACCGGGAGCACTTTCCTGCCACTGATTAACTTTTGTTATCCCTGCACGTTAGCCATTATTTTCTCAATGTGCTAGCCAGCCTGTTCCTTTAGCCAGTGTTACCTAAATAAAAGCCATATTATTATATTTTTTTAGAACATGTGACTAATCGGCAGCATTCTGTTCTTTCTCCAGAGAAAGCCTCTGCGTTTGACTCTTTAACCCCTTCGCGACCTTTGCCGGTTCAGGACCGTCATGACAAGAAGGTCACTAAATGACCTTTGACGGTCCTGAACCGTCAAAAAATTAAATAAGCTTAGAAAGTGATCAAGGCTTAAACGGCCTTGCTGCAATGCCTTGATGTCGAGGCATTCAGCAAGGCCGAGATCGGCATCGGGGGCCATGTCTGGCCCCTCCCCGGGGCGTCAACAGCCGCCATACATTGTATGGCGGCGGACGCCCGTTTTAAAAGCGTTTAGGAGGCAATCAACGATCGCCTCCTAAACTTAAATGGTGTCGCTGGAATGCCTCGATCAGGAGGCATCCAGCGACACCAAACACTTACCTCTGGGTGGGCTGTGACCGCTCCGGAGAGCGGTCACAGCCGCAGCTGCCGGTGTTCTTCGCCATCAGCAAGATGGCGGCGGCCTGGGAAAATAAACAATAAAGAAGAAAGCGTTCGCTAGATAGTCTCCAGACCCTCTAGAGAACTCTGGCTCCACTTGCTGGTTGAATACAGGTACTGCATTCAACCATGCAAGTCAATGGAGCCCAGCTTTCTAATCACTATGTGATTAGTAAAATATTAAAAAAAAAAAATTAAATAAAATGTGCTAACATTTAAAAATAATTATGCAGTGATGTCACTAGATGAACCATCCAGTACCAGCAAAATGTGTAAAAAAATATAAAAAAAGTATTAAAAAAATAAAATAAAAAAATAAAGTTTATTATTTTGAGCAAGTGCTAAAATTTCTCAAAAATCTCAACAAAGAGTTAAAATAAAAGCACTTCAAATACCCAAGGGGTGTCTAATATAAAAAAAATGGCTGATGGGGTAAATTGGAGTGGCCTAGCTCAAAGATAGGGCATAGGTACAGACTGACCAAAATGGAGAAAAAAAGCGCACTTCCCAAATGTGGCATTTTAAATCTGAAACAACCCGACAAACCCATGCATGTGGGGTATCACTGCACTCAGGAGATGTTCCTGAACACATATTGGGGTGTTGTTTGATATTGACATATACCAAAACCTGTATATCTATAACTAAAGTACAATTTGTGTGGAAAAAAAATAAAAAAAATTACTATTACAAAGTTTGACAAAGTGTAGTTCTATAATTGGTGCATGGAAAGGGTTAAAATAACATCATTTGGAATACCCTGGGGTGTCTAGTTTTCAAAAATATGTGGTTTGAATGGGTTAAATTGAGTTAACCAGCTTCAAAGATGTTCCAAAGAGGAGATGTAGGCAGACTGACCAGATTTGTTAAAAAAGATTTGGAAATCATAAAACGCTGCTTGTACTTATTGCCCTATAACTTACAAAAAACAGCAAAAAAACATAAAAACATTGGGTATCTCTAAACTCAGGACAAGTAGTAGAATCTATTTAGCTAGTTTTTTTACTTGCTTTTTTAGGTGAGTAAAAGATTTTTCAAATAAAAGTCATAAAATGTGTTTTTTTTTCAATTTTTCACCATGTTTTTTTTATTTTTTTTTATAGTAAATAAGATGATACGATCAAAATAATGGTATCTGAAGAAAGCCCATCTTGTCCTGAAAAAAACAATATATAATTTATGTGGGTTCACTAAATGGGTGAGGAGAAAATTACAGCTGGACACAAGCTCCACAAAAGTGTCAAAACAGCCTCGGTCCCACAGGGTACAAAACGAAAAATGAGCCCGGTCCTTAAGGGGTTAATAGAAGTATTGTGTGTACAGGTAAACACGCAGTAGGAGTGGGTATGCGGCTGATCGGGTCAGGAGCACGGCAGTGGCTGGCACTGAAAGGGTTAAGATTGAAAGTTTGAGGTGTTTGCAGGCAGCCTACATTATCTAGACCAGTGCTGCCTATCCTGGTGATTGCCATGGACCACAAACAATTGAAAATGCAGAGTAAAAATTCCAATGTATTTAATGATTTTCTGTATAATAATTTTGTACAATATTGTATGTAGAATCTGCTCAACTAATAATTTCCTAAACATTGGAACAAATTAACTCACTAAATGCAGAGGCTTTTATGTCAACATGGGCCTTTGCCTTCTTTCTAGTTAGTTTTCCACTGGTTTTTATATATTTGTCCTTGTTATGAATAACTTGAATGTACTGGTCAGTGCTGCTGTTTTGCTGGTCACTACTGGATGTATTGGAAATTGAGTCAGACTCTGTAGGGCATGGCTCATGCTTTTGTTTCGATTTAACTTTGTGGTGGCGTTCCACATATTGTTCATCAAGGTCTATATTTCTTAGATTTATCTTTTTCCGATGGTGGGTTTTGTCTGAGTCAAGGTGGAACCCTCCTTCCCATGATTTGTACTGCATTTTCACCAGATCTCTTCCAGATAAAATCTGACTGTCTGTGCGTTCTCCAATGTAAAATCGAGGAGGGTGTCTAAGATCTGATAGTGAGCGAGGGCGGTGGGATCTACGTATTAAGTCTTTTTGCAATTCTTCCTCTTCTTCCTCACTCAGATGGGGTGAATAAGACCGACGTGGAGTTTGAACAACGTACCTCCTGACATTTCTCGGGTATAATTCCACTATGTCGCCAGTCTCTTCCATTCGGAAGTGTCTCGGTAAACGAGAAGTTGAACGTATAATCTTCTTGCGAGAGTCGTGCTCATTTACAATAAAATATCTTGTATGGGGTCTTTGAGGCACCATGCTTGATACACCCGCTGCACGATGATCTGGAGTTATCTGCCTTATCCCTCTTCTGAAGAGAGGCTCAGACTGGGAATCTTCAACATGCTTCTTGTGATGATGTGTTGGGTTGTAGCTCTTGGTCCGACAGGCATCACTCACACTTCTCATCTTTCCACTTGGGGGCCTCCAGGAAAAAACAAACAAACAAAAAGAACAATAAAACATTAGGAACTAATGAAAACGCGATAGACCCAACTGCATACGCCACCTAGTTATACCTTATAGTCAGCCCCATTTATAGGACAAAAAGTCATGCTATGAAATGGGACCCAACATTATTAGGCTTTTAGGTGGACCTATACATTACCTGTACATATTTTTTTTTACACTTGATTAATGTCACTGGTTTAGAGATACAGTATTTGATTTTACCTTTAATTAACAACTTTACCCAGCCCTGGTAAGTGAACCAAGCCTACGAAGTGTATTACTGCTGTGTCTTTGTAACTTTGTCAGTTAAATGATGTGACACACAGTGGAAAAAGCTCTTCTCTGGCTACTATAAGCTATATAGTGGGAAAAAATACATGTTGGAGGCATTCTACCATTCCACACTTTTATGTTACTGGAGGCAGTTTTCTGTATAAAGGACAAATCTAGTGCAAACTGTAAAGTCATAACTAACACCACAGCAAACAAAAGAATGGTGCTATTGTTTTGCTCCACTTTTACAATTTTGCACCAGAATTATTTTTTTTTTTAAATACATTTGACCCAGCTGTCAATATATCCATAAACTGTTGATATTTTTGTACATACAGAACAGGGGTTCTGAATGAATAAACTGCACAAAAACTGTAAAGTAGTTACAGTTTTTCCTTCTATTGTGTATGTTGCGCATTTATTTGTTTATATGTCTATATTTACACTGTACATACCGATTTGTAACATTCTCATGTCTTTTTTCCTGGATTCCCGACACAGAAGGACTTATATTTGGAGAGTGTAAAATTCCCGGCCGTGTTGCAGATTGAGAGATTGTTTGAATTCTACTGTTCTTGCTTACTGGCGATTCAAAATTCACTACACTACCATTCTTTCTTGGTGTGGATGACCGTGCCGATGACTCCTGGCTGACTATGTCATTGTCTTTCTCTTGCTTTTTGTCATGTCCATCAATATTCTGAAACCGAGCTGACAAATGAAGAAAATGCTCACTTATGACACATTGCAGTTTCCTTAAGACTTAAATTAGACTAAAGATACACAATCACCAGACGTACCTACAGCCAACTTAAAAACTTTTTTCTTGTCCTCAATTCTTTCCTGTGAAAGACATTTAATAAATAACAGCGGTTGTCTGCTGTGACATGGCTCAGAAATCTATGGTTCTGTGCTTAGACTTACGGTTTGGATCTGTGCTCTCAGTTGATTATTGGTGAACTTTAGTGATCTCGCAATACTTTGTAGATAATAAATTAACATGCTGAAAGAGAAGATGTAATTTCACAATAAGAAAAAGATAGGAAATGTATGTATTGCATGGGTAAATATTTGGTGTGGAGAGCAAGGAGGCACAAATCTTCTGCACCCTCCCACACCAGGGAAAGGGGATACCAATGGCTCACCCCAATTTATTTTAGCGGAAAAGTACTTGAAGATGCACTCATGATGTTAATCTTGGACCAACTATGGTATCCACAATAGTGTGAACATTCCTTCTTTTGAAGGTACAATACAACTGAAACTACATCCTGAAGCAATATTGGTTACCTGTATTTTTATTTAAAACTTCTTTAAAATCTTTTTTGCCCATTTTTGGACACAACAGCAAGCACCAAGGTGCTATGGGGATAACATTTAATACTTACAAGAGAAGAAGCAAAGCAGGGACAACCACCACAGGACTGCTCACATAACTCATCACTTTGTTAAACCAAGCAGGAAAATCAGTTTGAATGGTTTCAGAAATAATGTCATAAATTTTCTCTTGCCCACTGTTGAGATGACAGACAGGTTATAGAAAAATGTCCAATATTTCTATAGAATTAAACAGTTGTCTGCTTGTAATAGGGATCAAAAACTCAGGAACAGGATATAGATAGTGGTTTGGAGTAACCCATTATTTGTTGAGCACCATCTGGACTTTATATTTTCTAAGGACCGAGCTCGCCCACTTCCAGACTAGTATTAAAAAACTCAGAAAACTGGCACCGGTCATCGGACACAGGGGTGCCTGGCATCCAGGATACGATCATTGATAATCCTAGTAGGCCGCGGTGGAAACAGTGGCCTAGTGCACAAAGGTCACGAAGAAGTGACAAGCATTGAATGCATAAGTCTGTGATTATATTGTATAGAAGTAGAGGATTATACAGTCACACACTGATATCTCTGTATAGCTAGACATGATTTAAATTGTTTCTGGGTGTACAGGACTTGTGGATTCCTAGATGTGTTTTTAGTGTTTGGGTAATATAACTTACCTAAAGGGTCCACAGTTTATGGATGGCTTATACCTTACAATAGAGAACACTGTTGGCAACATGCATAGGAATAACATAAACAGAAGCATAGCCAGGTAAAAATTATTAGATCTGCAAAGGAAATAAAAAAAAAAATACATATATATTTTTACTTTTTTAATTTTTATGCTACTGAATAATGTGAGTATTTACATGTTACAGAGTAAGTTATAAATGCAATGGCAAAGCTTATCGGCTCATTCTTTCTTAGTATTTCACCTTTAACAGTCACTTTAAAAATGTAATTTTCCTAAATTATACATTAAATATGTTGATTAAAATAAATATTAAAAAACTGCTTAAATAACCTAATTCACGTTGTATGTTTGTCATTCATCAGGCCATATGAAAAAAATGCTTGATCTGCCTCTTACCTTGTACCAAAACCAATTACAATTTCTTAATATGCAGTGCATACTATATATTTAATAAGGATTAATATGGCAGGGTTAGGCAACTCCTTGGTAGAGCTGAAAATACTATGAATAGAGACCAGTATGATCAACATAGAATAAATTACATAAGAAATCTGAATGGTGTAGATGGTTATTTCTCAACACGACCAAGCACCCTGGTTTTGGATATATTTTACCAATCTGTGATCTGAGTCCCAGCGTATTGGTTTATCAAACAGACTGCTTCAAACAGTAAGGGTACGGAGATTATGCATAGCGCGCATGCACAGAACTGGTCAGAACTCCCAGCTGAAGCCACTCTCTCAAATGCTCTAAAACACAGACCCCAAAACAAAGGATGTATGACTTTCTACTCTGTCCAACAGCACAGCAGCTTGAACAATGTACTGAACAAGCCCTTATGCTGAATATCTATTCAGCCTCTCTGATATAACATGTCGCTTTTGTCCAAAATGTGTTAAACGTTAGATTGATAACGACTCCAGAAATGTTTTCCTTGCATTGCTAATAATGCAATAATAATAGTAATAATGCAGACTTATGGTGTAGGATATGTGTTTACAGATATCTCACGCTACCTTCTACTAACCTTGAAGCTCTGAAAACTTGCTGATGGGGAACATTGCATGTCAGAACTGCCCAGCTCCTTAAATACATCAGCCCAATCAATTTAAACACATTGAATGCTGGTAGACACGGAGAGAAAAAGGCTCCCATCCTGCAACAAGAATTACATTTCAGATCTATAATTTAGTCTATGTTACATGCAACTAATTAAATTCCAGGATATTTAATAGTTATGCTTAGAATGCTGTTCAATTATTTTCTTTTTTGTCATATAAGCATATCTGGGCATTATACCCGTGGGCTAAGGAAATCGGAGATGTTTACAGGGCCTCTGGGTGAGGGTGTTTAATCTGTGTGGGGCTGGGGGGAAATCTTTGGCCATGTTCTGTACCCATTTTAAAATCTATATAAACCTATATACATGGCTGGTACCTTCTCGTATCATACCCACTTTTCTTCCCTTCTTTCTATTAGGGGCAGGAGAGCTCCAGGCAGGTGGTACATACCAGATCATTCCTTGGTTGTAGATCAGATGCAGCACATTCTCTGCAATTTTGAATTCACCATACTCTGGCTAAAATAAATTGGAAAACACATAAAAATCTTAACATTCCTTAAGCATTTCACAGGCTTATTACATGGAATAAGTTCCCATTTTTGGGGCAAAACACGGTGTGTTTTATGCATTTTTGCTTTTATTAGCGAATAAAGCTTTGGATTACTCTTAATCTTGGACCTCCATTTTTATTTTATTTTTAACTTGGCTTTTATCCTGATTTTTATCTCACTGGAGCTATTTCCTTGGCGGCCCATGCTGATGAGGATAGAGCAACCTTTATTTGCTCTCACAAATGTAGTTCATTTATTTAAAGCCTATCCCATTACCACAGTGTACCCTAGGTCTTGCATCATTTTATGGCTCTACATATCCACTCTGAAAACCTGTGACCTAGGTATATCATCAGAAGAAGCCACACCCACAGGCGGGGATTATACTGCCCACGCTGCTACAATAGAGCTATATTTAGCTCTATATAGTGTGTTTTTTATGTTATTATTCGCCCTGGCTCCATTAGACATACTGCACTATTTTTCGTTTTTTCTTCATTTTTCAAACCTCCATCCCCTGGTTATACTGGAAGACCCTTACAACCATCATACCCTTAGGCGCGACCGCCACACCCATCCCAAGGAGTAGGTGAGTGCTTGAGTGAAATGTCAAGTTAAGTGATACAGTTACCATCTATGGATGTTTTCTCATATGCATTTCCATGTAAAGTTATTGCTTAATAAATATAAAAATATTGTAGGAGTTACCCTTTAAGATTGCTCACAGAATACAAGCAGGTTCTTGCCTATGTGTTACAATGCAGATGGTTGTGTTCACATCCAACAGCATGCCCCCAAAACAGATGCCAAACGTACTCCGCTCAAAAAATTCAGGTATGTAGTTACATAGTTACATAGGCTGAAAAAAGACATGCGTCCATCAAGTTCAGCCTTTCCTATATCTGTTAATTTGTTGCTGTTGATCCAAAAGAAGGCATTAATAATTTTTTTCCCATTTTTGGACAATTTATTCTTGGTTCACCAGCTTTGCCTTCACATACAAACTTTACCAGCATAGTATTTTATATTTCTATGCGACACAGATATGAATGGAGAGCCTCAAATAATAAAATTATCCATACATTTTCTAGAAAATTGCTTGTGAAAATGCACAGTAAAACATTGTCATTGGCAAGCATACTTTTTGTTACTTTGGTAGAACTGATTAATGCATTCTTTCTTAAAAAATGTATCACCAAAATAACACTATACTGTTGTTTAAGTTAATTTTTAACGGAATGTGTATGTAATGTAGTTCACTATACCCAAAATGATACACATTTGTTTTAATTGCACCACCTAGAGGACAGAGAGGGAATTGTTGCTGACCACATCCACTGTGAATCGTAAGGCAACCCTACAGCATCTGCATTTTTGAAGAAGGTCAGCAAAAGATCAAACAATTGACATCTGTTGTTTGAAGCCTCAAGTTCATGTCTAAATACTGCAATTTATTTGAACAATTATATAACTAGAATTAGTACAATGAGTAAATAGGGGTATTGATGCACTGCAAGCTTATATCATATAATTGTTATTACATTAAATACAATGAGGAAATTCAATTATTTTTTATTACCATTTATACTGCAAACTAACTGATTATCCTTTCAAGTAGAAATTATCAATCAGGAATGCTATATGTATAAACATTGCAAAAATCAAATCATCTCATGCCCCTAAACACTAATACACTGGATTTTTTTTCATTGCTATTATCCTAAATTATTGGTATACCTTACCAGTCCTAGTCATATCTTAAATATAATGTTATAAAAGCCTAAAGTTGTGTTAATAAATTGTTCCCTCCAATGCCTACACACTTTTTTTCTGCAAACACCTTCTCCTATGCTACAGATATCCTCATGATGGCTTTCTTAAGAGATTCTGGAATCAATGGTGGTAAATAGACCATAGTTTGAGTTTGTTATACTAGAAGGCAAGAAATACTCACAAATTTGCTTTCCAGATCCCAACAGCAACAGTCACTCATATAACGTACAAAAAGGCCCCGAAAGAAGTCGATAAGAAGAATACTTGCCACTGTGAAAATCATATCAATAATAGACAGTTTCAGCATCTCCTGTAATAAAGACATATTTATATTATTTAAAGGCTGCCAACATGTATGCGTGTATGTATATTTTTTATTTACAAAGTGCTAACAGGTCATATAATGAGTAAACTAGTCTACAGACTACTACAGGCAGGAATACATTAGGAAAGGAAGTCCCTGCCCCATAGAGCTTACAGTCTAAGTAACATACCTTTTTTACTGTTATCTGTTTAATGTACATCTTCCTACCTGTCCAACATAGGTTTCCCAACATTCATTTTTTTGAAGTGGAGTAACTGAAACAATGGACGAAGATGTCTGGTTAATGAATGCCATGGTTTTTGTCATATTCTGCTCCATATATAATGCCAGGGTCGAGTTTTCTAGACCTGCCACATCAGGAGTAACTGTAGGAAGGACGGTGATAGATGTTGTGGCAAAAAGAGGTGCTGAATCTATCAAAGTGTCATTGCCACTGTTCTGAAAAAACATAGATATAAAACCTTATTATATATTCTCAATAATGGCACAGATCAGGAAATAATAATTATAAGTATACTTTATGTTTGTAATACAAATGTTATGGCCAAGGTATAAGTGTTAAGTCGTCATTTATTTTCTGGTATTTTGCCAGAATATTCAATAGTTAAAGTGCACTTATCACTGATAAATTCTAAAGGTAAACATTTTACTTTGCGTCAGCTGATAAAGGTCCTCTGTACGCCTATGAGGATATACCATTAAAAATCAACGTTTCCAGCTTAAATAGCCATCTACAACATTAGGAATGTCTACGCTGTATTTTTGATCCACTTGATGTTATCTTAATGGATAAAATGTGCTTTTCTTTCAAAACCAAGAACATTTCTAAGTCACCCCAAACTTTTGAACGTAGTGTGTATATGCTACTGGTTCCACTAGCACAATGTATATATCTTATGTGCCATACTTGCCTGCAGTGGACCTTGTCATCCACACATCATTGGATAAAAGGTCCACTTTAAACAATGTCATTTGCTTTAACAAGTGGCAAAGCACTCACCAATACAGTTAAATGTATTACCGTACTTACACTCATGCTATTTACTTTGTCCAGCAAGGCAATGATTAGGCTGTAAAGGTTTCCGAGATATAGTACTAGAACCCTGAAAAAAGTGATAGTTCAACCGGTTAATCATTAGTATACACGTGTTGGACAATTACTTCAGACTTTACTCCATCCTACCTTGCAAGCTGGAACCGTAGTGTAGTTCTTGGATGATACATCTCCAATGCAGCGACCAGCTCAAAGGCTGATGGAGCAATCATGGTGATTAGCGAGACAACCACACTCACCTAAAAGAGGATGTCAGATTTTGTAAGTAACATTTTGTTTAAATATCATTAGTTCATAGCAGCTTGGGGCAATGTAAGCACTGGTGATATAAACAAGGACTGGGCAGCTTTTGAATTTCAAGGCCTACTGCTGGAGATTCCAAAATGCATTTTACGTCTAGGTTGGCCAATTATTGGATCACCGAGAACTGAGTTGAAACCACTCTTATCCTACAAAATCTATACGTAAACTTACTTTGAAAGAAATACAAACCTTAATAACGTTTTTACAACTTCAAATCATGGCTGACATAGAAACAATTAGTGTGCAAATTATTCAAAAACATTAAAATATGTAAATAAAGTACAAAACATGGTGACCATATTTCCTAACACATGCTAAAACACAAGCTAGATTGACTGGATAGGAATTGTCTAAATAGGAAGGTAGCTGTTTCCCTCATCCTATCTTGCACCCGGTGTTATATATCTGACTGTCCACAGTATGTGACTTCTCTTACCTCATTTTTTTCCCAGAGTGTAAGTTCTATTTTTGTGCGTTCCAGTTTTTGAGATCTGTCCACCACAAAATATATGATATAGATGCTGCCAGCGAGTGAAAGTAGGACTAGAATGTTTGCGAGAATCCGGAGGCTTATTGTTACTGCTCTAAATAGAATTGTTACAGCAAAGAAATAATGGTTAATAACAGAATGGTAATCTCAATAATTACATATTTCTATATTCAGTCTTCCAGGTTACCATTAAAGTATTCTTAAGGTGATATATACGTAGACAGCCGCTTCTGTCTCTTTGACCGCATTGCTCCGATCAAGCTTGTAACCGATGCTACGCAAGTGACATTTTTTTATTAATCAAATAATCAGTAATCAATCAGGCAACATACACGATATCATACTCTGTTGTACTTACAAATTTGTACTTTTCCTTTTTTCCTGCTCCTCTAAAATGGCTTCCTGTGCCGAGGGACATAAATAAGCAGTACACTATAAGCAATCAAAATGCAGTTTTGCATTACTAGAACAAGTTATAACACATGCATTAAAAGTATATGGATGAAACCTACTTACTGTAACATACTGTGTATAGACAGAGACTGTGAAGCATAAGTCATTTGTCTGTCTGAAACGCTAGTTATCTGTTCTCGATGGCTTTAATAGTCATTGGCCAGGGTACTCTCAATAATATGAAAACAAATTGTAAAATAGCCAGGGGACATCTCAATTTTATCACACTTCCACTAATATGAAATAATTTTATTATATTATCACATATAAAGTATTCATTAAGCAGACATTTGTGCTATCAGGAATTTTAGTATAGAAAATTAGCTGAAGCCTACATTTTAGCTTCTAAAATATATAAATTAAGCAATAAGCACCTACCCTAATACTGTTAACAATGGCAGCCGTTTTGCTCTCCGCAGCTTCTGGATTCCCGATAAGATAGTCCCATGCACAGAAGATTCTCCAGCAGAAAGTGTAGTTTTCATCAGAAGCACTTGCCAAGCTCAGACGGGAGTTCCTGGCCATCCTAATAAAAAAAATATTGTCTTTCTAACAATATACCATATTTCATATGTAGCTTTCTTATATTAAGAAGCCTTTTTTTGAATGTGTATTTAACTGTATTTGTACATGCAATTCTACTAGTGATGTTCACTAATAAAATACAGGCTGTTTGGATGGAACATTTGCATCAGTCTTTTCTTTCCGAAAAAGAATTCATAAAAATTACTTTCTTAACAATGTAATGAAACTGTAGGCGAACACTGCCATTCCAACGAGGAAATACGCCAGCGGCAGACGGTATCCAGCTCTTCCTATTTTTCTTTCTCGACCATAGTATCCATAAAACAACACAGAGTATTGCAGATAACCCTGCAAACCAGACAGAGCTCTGTTAGAATACAAGGTACTGCATCATTCTTGGAGTTTATCTATTTAATTATTCTCTGCTTGTAAGCATAACATATTTATGTCCAAGATACACTGGTGTGTTTAGCTGGAACCATCTCTTGGCCAAGAACATCCAATCATAATTAGCCAGGATGTCTATTTTGAGATATGCCTGTATATGTTATGTCTTTGTTTCTGATTTTCAATAGATAAAGCAGTTATAGAAGTAATAAATTTTGAGCCTTGCCCCCAATGACCAGATGGTATTGAGGTCCTGTGCTGATGAGACTTCCTTATCAGGGATTTTCTTATTGATGGTGCTTCCAAAAGGGGCCCCAGCTAGGATCTGATGAGAAGAAAATTAAAAAGAGAGATCAGCTGAGAATGCACTAAATAAAATCAAACTGAAGGTGATACAGTATATTACTTGTTCATTTTACCAGCGGAAGAAAAACAATGCTTTATATTATACCCATGCTTTATATCATACTTTCCTTTTAAGTGAACATAAAGCGAGAGTCTCGCCAACTATTTACCTAATATAGGACATGGTTCAACTAGAACACAAGAAACACTACAACTGTCTCTTTGTTTGGTAAATGTGTTATGAAAATGTTAATCTTCTGGGGCAAACATTTTTAGGGGGCACTAATCATTTTTTACATATTACAAGCATGTTTTGTTACATAGATTCTTTATAAACTTAAAGTTAAAAATGCCTTATATCTGTCCTTCAACTGTTTGTGACTGAAAATCAAATGGATGAAAGGATATAATTTATAATAGCAGCAAATCAAACAATCGCAACACCTCAAGGACATAGTGGGATCAGAATAGCAATCCTTGCAATACAGTGCAAACAAAATCCCCAACACAATTCACATCAGTCACGGCTCCTAGCGTGCCGTAATATAGGTGATAAATGGCATGCGTCTTTTATGGAGCTTTAAGTAGTGGCCAGGAGTGACTACAATAAATTAGCCTGAGATATGTATCACATAAGGTTGATGTAAATCAGACGTTGGCCGAAGGGTTCAGAAAGCAGTAAACTATTGTTGACATTGCAATCTAATGCACTTGTCAATCCAAATATTTACTGAAATATAGCCTCATGCTACATAACAAATCACAGTCTGTAAGCGTTCCCAAAAGTTTAGCAAGTCATTTTGTATTCACTTCATAATGAAGAATGGACACCAACCTTTCAGGGGTTGCTATCATAGTTAGTGTCTGGCACACTAACATTTCCAGTTCATACATTGCCTTACCTACTTTAACACAAACCATAAAAAAAATGTTGTCTATTATCAACCCTTCGAAACATAACCTCTGCCCGAAATTACTTTTTATTGCTATTTTTATGAGTGGGCAAAGAATAAAATGTGCAATAATAATTCCTTGAGGAGCCAGCAATATATGGTAATTCAGGGTTTGTACACACATTAATATTATTGTTTTTCCAGATACTTACAAATGACAAGACTACAAGCCTTACCTCTGGTAATACAACAAATGCACCAGTCAATATTGTGAGAACAATGTTAATCCCGAACAACCATCTCAAAAAGATAAAGTAGGATGCCACCCCAGATCCGAAATGACCTGATACAAAAGAGGAAGATACGTTATCTTTCTGTTATAATGGGGAGACCAACATTCTCTCTATTTTTAATTAGAAGCTGCATGCTTGCAAGTTTATAGTCCAGCATTGCCACAAGCCGGGGGAGTCTTATTTTTGTACTATGAGACTCACAGAATATAAACACAAAGATCCTATCACAGGTTGCATATGTATGCATGTACAACCACCACCCAAGACTGTGGCCATACAGATGGCTGCATTAGCAAGCATACTCATTGGCCACTTTATTAGGTACACTTGTTCAATTGCTTGTTAACATAAATAGCTAATCAGCCAATCACATGGCAGCAACTCAATGCATTTAGACATGTGTATGTGGTCAAGACAACTTGCTGAAGTTCAAACTGAGCATGGGGAAGAAAGAGGATTTAAGTGAATTTGAGCGGCCTCCTCGGGTATCAACCAATGAAGGGCAGCTGCTCTTCATTGGTTGATGCCAGACGAGTCCCCTGGAGGTGACGAATAGAGTTGCTCTTACAGACCTTTAACTCCTGACGGCAAAGCCATTGGTCTCCCCAGGCCAAGTTGTCCTGAGGTGCACCTTGCCCTGCCCTTTGCCAGGGAGAATAAAATCCCCATTCCTCCGAGGCCAAGTTGCTCAGAGCTGTTATTTAAGACTCAGACATGGTTCTGAGCAACTTGGCTTGGGAGGAACAGGGATTTTAATCTCCCTGGTAAAGGACAAGCCAAGGGGGAAGCTTGGAGCAGCTTGACCTGGATAGACCAATGGCTTTGGGGAAGGATTTAAATTAAAGGTCCGTAAGAGCGACTCTATTGGTTGCCGGCAGGGGCCTCCTCTGGCATCAACCAATGAAGGGCAGCTACTCTTCATTGGTTGATGCCAGAGGAGCTCCCTACCGGTGACCAATAGATTCGCTTGTACGGACCTTTAACTCCTGATGACGAAACTTGGCCTGGGGAAACCATTGGTCTCCAGGAGTTAAAGGTCCATAAGAGCGACTCTATTGGTCACCAGCAGGGGCCTCCTCTGGCATCAAATAATGAAGGGCAAACCCATCTCCGGACCAGTAAGATGCTGATATAAGGTAAAAATCTTTCCACTGTATAAAATTTCAGGCCCTTGTCATATCTATATCTTGAGGAAGGCAAAACTAATACAAACTTTTACACTCTTCTTTTCCACACAAACAGAAATATGAGATTGTGGTCTATGGGTGTCTGGGGTTTTTTGGTGGAGAAACATGACAAGTGTTTTTTTTTTGTTTGTTTTTTTTTGGAGGGAGATATTCCTTAAAACTCTACTCCAGTAATAACCCTGTCATATTGCTAATTCTTAATATTTCTTATTATTGTGGTTTTTATACAGTTAATATTAACAGGTTACTTATGCATTTCTTAATACTTACTTTCTATCTTCTTTATCCTCATTTCCCATGGGATAAAAAGGACAGCAAAGTTATAGGACAGTCTGGCAAATTTCCTCCAAAGCTACAAGAAAAATGCTAAAAATTAGTTTTATGTATAACCATAAATATGTAACCATAACCATGTAACTAAGAGGTGGCTTTGTCTTACACATACCTGTGCAATATGTTACAAATACAAACACTGTATCTAGAAATATTGCTATAGAGAACAAGTTGAAGATTTTGTATTGTAAACTACTTTATGTGCAATGAATATAATTTGAAGAAAAAAAAAAGTGTTTCATGTGAAACTTCTATTGGAGATGCGTGTAAATTAACATAATATGTTATGCCTATAGAGAAAACAGACAATTTCAGGATATTTTGATGTCCATCTAACATATTTGATTATTCATTGATGTTACAGCTAACAAGTACCTCTTTAATTTTTTTGGTCGTATCTCCTGCACTAAACATTTTATGGTGATTAATCACTCCAGTTTTTGCTAGAAGGCACATTTTCAGTCATCATTGCCTAATCAATACTTAATTAGCTGCGGTTGTCTCAATTAACTTTTTATTGCAGCACAAGATGAGGTTGGTACTGTCACTAGTGCCAGAGTTAACACGGCAAAGCCGTGGACTGTAATGCTCGTGCAGTTGTGGAGCAGATAAGTCGATAGGAAGTTACAGGGACAGTAACGTGTAATACATGCATACATTTTCTACCTCGGGTGTTAATTGGAAAATTATTACAACGCTAAAAACACAGATTGATGCTCACTAGTAATATTTGGGGTTTGTTTACTAAAGAGTGAGCTGGCGGGTGAGTTGCAGTTTTATCTGGCTGACTTTGCTATGAAGGTCTAAGCCATAAATAGCTTGTATGGGCCTATATAAAAAAACATTACAATAGTGATGTTCTTCTAAGTCTTACTTATTGATCTATACTTTATGCAGGACTAGCTCAGTACTAGAGAAATTTGCAGGGGACCCAGCTTCCATGATTTTTTTGGAGGAAACTCCTGCTTTGGTGAATGAGCCATGTTAACTAACTCTGTCCCCTAAACTGTGTTTACTTGATAACTATTGCATTAAAGCACTAAAGACAATTGTTTGCGACACAACTTTATTTCTAATGTAAGTACATATATGAATAAAAAGAATGGCATTTTACATATTTATTCTACCCTCCCTCCCAAATATTTAAATGCTAAGTGCTAATCCGATAATAAAAGAGGTTCCTGTTCAAATGCGTAACATAGTAAACATTTATTAAAACAGAATTAATAAATACTGCAGACTAGAACAAAATGTTCCAACATCTTAGGTTGCATTGAAGACTCAAGACATGCATTTATCCAATGTATGTTTTATCTACAGCTTCATCTTCTCGGAGGTTATTCCATGCACCAACCTTCTTTTCTGCAAAAAGATCCTATCATTAAATGTAGATATTTCTTTATGTTATCTAGAATCAATACCGCCATACTGATTTTTCTGTAATGACTAATTGTATAGCACGTATTTTAGGAATGTATTTAGTACACATAGAAATTATTGCATTTTCTGGAAACCAAAAATGAAGTGATGCCTGGGATTTAAACTAATGGATGCATCATTCATTTCCCAGGAAGTTAATTAATTTTTACAGCACTCTCATTCATTAGTGCCTAACTAAGGTACTTAATTAAACCAAATACGAACCAAGGCTGCGAACTGTGCCAGAATGGGCAGAACTGGTTTCTTTCGTTTCAGCGCAATTCTTTATTTGTATTAAGAACAAGTCAGCGGGTTAAATTAATGGCACATAAATTAGGCCTTGATGTCACTATGCAAGGCTGCACTGCCAAAGATAAAAGTGTGCTTCCCCTTTCCGCTGTCATCAGTATTGTAAGACTATACACGTGTGAGAGAATGTGTAATCCAATAAAATGTTTTTATTACAATGAGAGAAAATTCCAACAGGGAAGATCCTTGACATGATTTAGTTATTTGCAAAACAGAGAGCTGCATATTCTAACAGGCTGGGCTTTAGTTGATGTAAATAAGGTATCGAGACTAGTACATAGTACAGCTAAGAGCCAGACAGTCTGCCTAGTTCCTGGTCCATACCCTGTGATTCAGTGGATGGTGAGCTTTTCCGTTTTAAAGTACAGATTACAGGACCCCTTGCAAACACTGTTGATGACTTCTACGTATGCAGAGTGATGATGTTATAGGAGTGTGTAAGGGATGTGTGGGAGATGTGTGGTACAGCGACATAATGGATTATTCACATGCAACCTAATCTACTGCCTAGAATCTATGTTGAGACTGGGTTGACCCTGGCAAAGCTGGTGGCCCACCACAGCTGACTTGCTCCTGTACTATACCCCAATCCCCTTGGTCAAGTGAGTGGGGACTGCAAGGGCCGCGGCAAGCATTATAGGGTTGTGTCTGTATTGTTATTTAAATCGAATAAAGCAAACACTACAGGGTTGTTCATTCGGTGTAATTTATATGGCCTAGTAGCATCTTAAAAATTCTCCAATTGCGTTAGGAGGCGGATGTGATAGAGCTGTGGAGAGAAAGGGAAGAGGTTGGTGAGGAGGACGGAAGAGGTTGGCAGAGCAGCAGGATTGTAATGTTGCAGACAAGGTTGACATTGTTGCAAAATATGAGGTCCCTGCCATGCTTAGCATGGTCAGCAGGAAGGTCATCATCCATGATGTCTGCAGGACCGTGTGGATTTATGCCTGCAACCAGCACACATCATACATGCCTCTGGGTTGTGATCAAACTGCACTGTGACAAAGCAGTGCAAAATATACACTTCTTTCTATTGAATAACTAAATTGCATAATGAAAGATACACTATCATGGGTACAAGAGAAACAAATAAGAAATTCTATAACTCTGAAATAATTTATTTTCTTATTCTTTAGGCACTATTTGGAAATCGTGTACAAGCAACATAACAAACTAATCACAGTTTGACAAAGCATTAGCATTGCTGGCAGAAGGAAGTTCTGGGCTTTGCACAGAAATAAAGTTGCAATTTCACTATAATGTCTCTCCCAGCAGCTGTATTGTTTCAATTACAAAAGACTGTGCTTTAATATGCATTTTCCTTCTATACTTGATACTCTCCTTTTAAATTTTAATAAGTAAATTCACCTGCCTGTGGATGGTATTCATGTAATGATACAGGGCATATGCCAATCATAGCTTAACAATAGATCGCTATAAAGCACAAATTCCGTCTCCAAGAAATCCTGCCCGTGGCAGTAAATTTGCTTCTCTGCCGATGCTCACAAAGACGATTACTACCAAGCATTTCAATGCAGGTTCTGTTTCCAACACAACCATATTCCAAATTTAAATACAGGGACAAATTGCAGGAGAGTTGTGGTTTAATCTCTCTTATTTCACATTACATTATGAAGGACCACCTCAGTAAGAGATAAAAAAAAAAAAAAAAAAAAAAAATTTGGTGGCTTTGATCCAAACCTATTGAAATTAGTGAAATTGTTTGAAAGTCACTTCACTGATTGATCTATACATGATGAAGACAAAGTACACATGACCAGTGTTTAACCTGTAAATGTATAACTTGAGTAAAAAGGCTTTAGTACTGTATTGTGAGCTCATTTGCCAGATTAGGGCAGCCCATGAGAAATAAGCCCTATCTCAAAAATTGTAATGATTCAATTAAACAAGTATCACTAACCTAAAAGATATGGAGATAGAGTTAATGAGCAGAGACCAAGTGTTCGCTAAAACATGAAGCTGCCAATATATTTTAATAGGCATTGAAAAAGATTCAACGGTTTTATTCGCTGATTCAGTATTTTGTTTATTAAACATATTTATTGGATGTTTTTATAGAAAAGCCAATTGAGGCTTAAGCACGAATACGATACGCTAGGATTAATTAGAATTAATTCAGTTAACTAAAGTGTTTTTAAATTTATATCCGAGGAATAATTTACTTGATTTGAGTAGAAATAATCCAAGATCATACTTATGTCACAAGGCATCAGTCATTTTAATCATATATCAGGTAAAGTCAATATAATGGCCCCCTGTGTCATAAGTCAATACTCTATCAATCCATAGGAACTGTCAGCTGTTTGCACTATTTACACGCTGAATAAAATCTATATAGTCATATAACATCAAATGATCTAGTGCATTATCGTTGATACTGGTTGTCTTTACAAAATACAAACTGAATGATGGGATGATTTTTTAGGGTCCCAGTCCGTTTCAAAAACTCATGTGTTCGATTGTATCAGTTAATTTTAAGATCCCCATCATTTATGGATAATGCATAAAACAATTAGACTCAAAAGACTTTTATTAATGGGTTGGTAAAGACTACTATTTTAGTGTATTTTAAATACATTTTGTAGCAAAGCGTAGCATACAATAAAAAAAGTTTATGATGTGGTATGTATACATACTAAATGTATACTTTTTAGCAATGCCAACACATTGCACACCAAAGAAGTGTGATAGTATGTATGTATGTGTATATATATATATATATATATATGTATATATATATATATATATATATATATATATGAATTTAGATATTCTTACAGTAAACATGGTTTTAAAAATAACCCTTGCAATTTTGGGAAATTCTAACATGCTTTTTTTCTATAGACCCCATTGAATCATTTAAGTGCAGATGTTTAGCTTGCATTGTAGCAGTATTATCAGTGGTTGTCTAGATTCTGCCCCTGAGAATGTGATTTTAAACAGGTCATAGAATAGCAAACCATAATTTTTTTCACTGTTAAAACTGATTTTAGGTTTAGATGGGTTATTGATTCTACTAATCCTGGATAAAAATAATTTGTGTATTACATATAAATATAGAGCATAACCAGAAAGGTGTCAACTATTGGCTCATGTAAATCAAGTGGCACTAGGTCTTCTTTGAATGGTTGGTTTGAAGGGCATACAATTTGCAATAATAGTTGGAAAATATTGTATGTAAGAAAAATAACAAGGAAAGACTGGATGAGTAGGGTAGGAATCGGTTGTTTGATGAAACGTTATGGACTGGCACAAGTATGCTAATTCCATATTGTAAATCATAATCACTCATGTCTCCTACCTCTGCACCTGCAGCCTGATAGCCTCTCGTTCTGGTCAATCTGCCTTCATACTTCAACACAATCTCTTTAGCTTGTCTGTGGAATAAGAATCCATTGAAAACGGTTACTTAGGACTAGTGGTGAGGATACCATTCCTTTGCCATCCTTGCTGACCACTCTTGCACTCATGGGGTTACCAATACACAGCATCATTCATACAGCTCCATTATATACATCTGCTACATCATGTTAATCTAATAATTTCATTAATGTTATAATTTGTTCTCTGTTTGTTGCGGCATCTGTGGCTGGGCAACAAATCATAAAATAAGCCAATTAAGTATTCCATGATAATAAATGATAACATTTCCCATGACTTGATTATATCATTTTACTAATAGGAAATATACAATATAATCTCTCAATTATATAAGGGCATGCTTTAGACATATGGCATAGTTGATGTTAAACAAAAACATCTTGCTGATACAAGAAACCCAGTTGTCAATGTTAACTGGAATATAAAAGTCCAGAAAACCTAGGAAACTTAATAATTCAGATCTATCTTACCTGAGTGAGCGGAGCTTCTGTCTCATTGGCCACGGTCTACATCGAATATTTGCGACAATCTCTTTCTGGATTTGTATGTTCTGGAAGATTGCTTCAGGGTCATTATTCTCCTCTTTGCCATCAGCATCATCGTCATCTGAATTGCTGAATTAAAAAGTGCTTACATTTATTTATATATATATATATATTTATTTATAATTTGTTTGCATGTGTATGTGTATAGACATCCTAGTTTCCTTTGCACATGTGTGTGTACAGATAACGTGACATGGAAAACTCTTAACCCTTTGTTTGCACACATGTATTACATTGAATAACATGGATATCTAGCACCGCATCATACTTGTCAATCTGATTATACTGTCTCACAGTGCCTGCTGTACAAAATTACAGATAAATAATCATGGATCTTCCGTGTATATGATTTTTAAACACACAGAAAAATGAACCATAGCCGTGTATTGCGTTACTATAGAGTAATGTTGATTGTCGCTCTCCATGGTGCTGAAAGTAACAAAGACACCCAGAAATTCAATTGCCTGTGGTCACACTAATAGAAACAAATCCAATGAAATTCACATAAATGCTATGTAATGTCTAAATGTAGGCATTTTCCCCTATTCCCATTCATTTTAACAAACTTTTCACATATTCTAAAACCATTAAAAGTTCACAGCAGCTTTTGCACAGGCAGTACAATGAATTCCAGAATCTACATAGCAGACGCACAAGATATCTTGATATGTGAAGTATATGTGCAATCAAAAAGGGAAACTGTAACATTAAATACAAGCTTTTAGTTAATCTAACTTGATGCAAATCTAACAGAAATTCTGTAGATAGATCCGACCAGATAAAGAGCTCACCTGTGAGGAGGCACTCTGTAAATGCTGGCATTCCTTCTGACAGTCTTGTATCTTTTTGTTGATTTGGGAGGTTTGAGTGCTGAGTGCACACTGACTGCTGTCATGGCAGTGATATAATCCCTTCTGTGTTGGGAGCTGAGTCCTGTGTATACAGCGCAATCTCCTCCTGTTTTATTGCCTTGGAACAGCCCACTTCAGTGACAGATCAAAATGCTACTAGTAATGGCAGGGCTGGCAAAACTGCTTTCCCAACTGAGCACTTAGCTGGGTTTTACACAGCAATAAACATCACATGGAAAAAATAAAACACAAATTAAGTATTAGATCATCACTTAAAACACACATTAAGCCAGGGGCATTTATCAACTTTATTGTCACAATAACACAAAGCTATACTATACAAGTGTTAACTGTTTATTTATAAGGAAACGTTTTTTTTTGTAGACAATACACTCACTTTGCAGTGAGTCCAGCATTACCCACCAGCTTCTATATAGAAAGGATCCTTGTTGCTCTAGGCACCCTCTTGGTTCTACACAAAATTCCTCCAGAAAGCCACCCAAAATCTTTAACCCCTTAAGGACAATGGGCGGTCCCTAAACCCATTGAAAACAATGCATTTTGAGCCCGTACATGTACGGGCTTTGTCATTAAGGGGTTAAATAAAGCAATAGTTAGTCCAGTGTTAATAAGGGGGTGAGAGATAGAGAGAATAGTATTCTGTATCCAGATTACATGAAATATCTTGTTGCTCAAAGTCTTTGTATTTAGATGGGGCAAGTTCAATATAAAAAATGTATTTCCTCCTGAAGAAGTTGGGCAGGACTCAGTGAAACCCATAGAGGACTTTTGTTTTATTATGTTATATTGTTTGCTGAACGTTGATAATCCTTGCTGGTCCTTGTATGGAATGATTTGCGTTTTGCACATTTCTTTTATGTGTCTCCCTAGGTATCTGCACTCTGATATTATGATATTCTGCCATTGGCTGCTTAATTTATTTTGGAGAATCGTGGGATTTGGAATTGTGCAATTGATGAGCCTTCTTTATTAAACACTTTTGTGAATGCATAATATACCCTTATGTATTGCTCTTTTTCAATGATTGGATTTGGTTTATTTTGTTATCCCTACGTATGTGCACCCCATTTATAACTGAATATTATAAATATAACTGAAGTGGTACAAAGCTAGTTTACACAGTTGGCCAAAGGCAAAGACCCAACTGGTACTAAGGTAGCCTTATAATACAGAAATTAGTAGACTCTAAAAATCACCGTATTACAAATAAAAAGTAACATCCCTGAGAGGGATCAGTAATATGACACCACTGCTTCATAAACGGGGTCATTTAAGGGCCATAGTTTTGTGTGTATTTTAAGACGCATTACCAATGAGGCAGAAACCGAAAGGGTTTACTCATACAAGAAGATTATTTATTTGTCTTGGGTTTGATTTTTGGATCACAGAAGATGTAAGAGGCCATGATCCCATTGATCATCCAGACGTACACAACAGAAATACCCCGAAGTCTCTAGATTAAAACAAATTACAATATTAAACACTAGTTTGTGAACTGAGTTAACAATGCATAAGCACAGACCCCCACGAAAATGTTATTTAACCACTGCCATGTTAGGTGACAGATATTGCTAGGATTGAGTACAGACGGCGAATGAGTCGAGGTCAGAGGTGTAATAGAACATCGCAAAGGCACAAATCTTATCACTTGATTGTACCATTAACCAATGAGTTATCATCAAAACATTGAAAATGACATGCATGTGTATTACTAAGTATTTTGTAATGTTGTAACTAGAAGGCCAATAACATAGCTTTCGGGAAAACCCTGATTAACAGAAAGGATGGATTTGGTGAGGTTTTGTCATTTGCTTGCTTCCGTAAGTCTGGCAAGGTCAAAGGTTAATGGAACTCCATGCTAATCAAGCAGTTGAAAAGAACATTTAATTAACAGCAACCTTCATAAAATGGTCAATAGAGTTAACCTCTCTAGGCAATACTTTTTGTCATAAATGTTCAAGGGAATAGTCATGGTAGTTTCCTGAATTCTGTACTACAGAGCCCTGACACTCTATATAGTAGGGATTCTAGGCTTGGCCGGGCTATACTTTTCTTGTAGGTGTAAGTAGGTGTCATCAAAGTCCCTGTTGGTATAATGATCAGGCGTCCAGACACTTTTGTCCATATGGTGTATCTTGTATCCCTAAACATACATTTCAACACCACCCAAATAATTATAGAAATTGTGCAATTAAAGCATTATTTGGGGAGGGTGATGGGCCTTGCTTAAAAGAAATGAGATTTTAAAATATATAGGTAGGTTGGAAAATTTTCCACACCCACCCACAACTTGTGGCATCTCTACAAAATGGTCTATTTATAGGAGTCAGGTAGGAGGGCATCACACAAAGAAAACCTACACAAATAAATATCAAGTGATTCCAGATTAGGTGCACAACTTAGAACAAGTTTCTCAATACATGTATACTCAATATAGCATATTAGTCAAACTGCTCTAAACTATAATAATTCCCAAATGTATTAAAACATATTCCAATTGCAAAGTCATCACAAAGTTATAAGGCAAAAAGGGAGATCCTGCCTGAGATCCCCCAATGTTTCTGTACCCCTGCTACCTTTTTTAAGATACCAAGCCTATTTTGCCTTATGCTTGAATTCAGCTGTGGGTCTGTTTCCACATTGAAAACCAGATTGCAGCTCACCAGTTACAGTAAACCCCCCGGATTAAACAAGAATCAAACTTAAAAGCCTCCTTCAATGCATTTTAACTTCGGTGTACTTTAACCCCTTAAGGACAATGGGCGGTTCCTAAACCCATTGAAAAAAATGCATTTTACATATACGGACTTTGTCATTAAGGGGTTAAATAGTGTCAAACTGTCAAAGCCCAAAAAAGAAAGAGAAAAAAAAAGAATGTCTTGAATTATTATTTTAATTACAATTGGAAAAAAAAACCATCTTATTTATTATCCAAGGCTTCCTCTCCTACATAACAAGTTGCAGACATCTGGCAGACAGTAAGCCTGTGTATCCAACAGATGAAGCATTTTAGTATAACGGTTAATTTGTTTCTGATGCATTAGTAGTATTTAAAAAGTAATATTTACCAGTGACTGTTGTATGGAGTCATACTGTGTCTAGCAGTCACGCTAAACATAATAACCCCTCATAATACGGTAATATAGAATGGTTCCAGCAGGGCTTGAGAAAATCAAGTTAAGTGGCTATCTGGGTTTGGGAGATTTCCAGTATGCGAGGAGTATATATATCGACCTTCAAGGGACATACTATATGTTTGAGAGCAAAGTTCACATGAATGTCTGTGACTCCCAGAAACAGTAATTCTCTATCTATCTATCTATCTATCTATCTATCTATCTATCTATCTATCTATCTATCTATCTATCTATCTATCTATCTATCTATCTATCTATCTATCTAGCTTTCGACAGACACACACAGAGTTATATGTAATGTTTTGGGTTCATGTTTTTTTTGTGTCAACTTAACATATATTTAATGAAAGGGAACATTATTAGTGAGAACAACCTACTGATTTTACTGTTTTATATTTACCACAAATTGATAAACCTTGGGTATTTGAGCTAAACACAGGGATTAGACTGCTGCTACGTTTACATAGAAACACTATGATGAATTGCCGGCAAACAGCAATTAAATGCAAGAGGTTTCTGTCAATTCACTCTCAATCATCAGGAAAATGATGTCGACCCAAGAACAGGAGCTCACTCTCAGTCCATTAAGTGATCTTGGCTTAAGGAAAAGGAGAGGTGAGAGTTGACAACTCTTCCAATTGCATCTAGAACATTTGTGCTCGAAAATTTGAAGAAGTAGTCACAAATTTTAGCCACACTAAAAAACCTCCAAAATTGAAACAAAGTATTTACCATACCATTTTTCATGTAATTCAAAAATCAAAAGAATAAATCTTCATTATGACTACTTCTTCAAATTTTCGAGCACAAATGTTCTAGATGCAATTGGAAGAGTTGTGGACATTTTCATGAATGAGCCACGCTGAGCCGTCCAATAGAGCAAACACTAAAATGTGAACTGAGCTGATAGAGCACCTATTAATGTTATTTCATTTATTTTGCTAAGCCCACTTCTTCGGCACTTTCACAAATCAGTTATTGAATTATTAGATGTGTGTGACATACCATAAGTTTATTACTAGTCGCAAGTGGTAGGAAGATTCAGGTGTCCTTTTAAAAGCAGGTCAATAAAAACAAGTGGCTCAAAGTGTGATGAATTCGTCACTGACAGTAATTCTTAAACCAATGCAACCACTGAGTGAATTCCGCACTATTAGTTTATTTACACTATTCATGTCTGGTTTAAAGTCCTTTTGTGGCCATAAAAATTATTCTTAACAAAGAATGTTCAAATTAATCCAATCTATACATTTGTTGCACTACGGAAATATTTGTGAGTTACAATTTGGATCTCTATTTTTTTATTTTATAAGTGGGAAAATAATGAAATGCAGTCTAAAAGCTTCAAAGTATTGTGGTGGTGCCACCAGATGGACTGCAAGTTCCATCATTCCCAGACACACTGAAGCTTGCTGGAAAAGACATTATACTATCCCTGCTATTATTATATTGGATATTCTGCTAGTTGCTTACGGCTAAAAAACCACACAAACTGGCTCCATTTACAAGATTGTGATGTCAATTGTCATCAGCAGACAGTTATGGTGGGACACATGTAAATACTGTATCTGCAACATCTAAAAACCTCTTCAAGTGTAGTGTTGAAAGCCGAGCTGTAGGATAATACAATTAATTTAATATAAAATATCATTAAGACATATGTAGTTATTTTTATTGATTGATGTAGTGCCATCATATTCAACAGTGTATTTTGTGCAAACATGACATACCAATTTAGATTTATAGAAACAAAAGGTGAGGAGGGCCCTGGTCAAACTAGCATAGTTTAATTTTTAATGGCAGACACAATTAAGCTTTGGACAAAACTGGCAATATATACTACATTATAAGGTAGAAGTAGCCAAAATGTAGATGTCCAGTATGCACGGATGCTTGTAAACTTTTACTTTTTCCAGACTGAAGAAGCACTTCATTTCATTGACAAAAATAAACCATAGTATCCCAAGGTATTGGCATTGACATACTGGTTCTCCTGTTAGCCATAGACAATATAAACTTAATGCATATACAGGCTGATTATCCCTTATCTGAAATGCTTGAGACTAGGAAATTTGGGGTTACAGATCTGCCTTCTTGTCTGTGTCTGCTCCGTTGTTCAGGCTTTCACTTGTAGTCCCGAATCTCTTCTGCTCCATTATTCAGGCTCCCTCAGAACACTTATAGTCCAGGGAAAAAGTCTACTGACTGCAGAGAGGTCAGATACCTCTTTCCTTCCCCCCACAGCTGTGAGTATGCCTTATTTGAACTTTATCTGAAAAACAATTTGGATTTCAGATCATTTTGGGTAAGGGATTTTCGGATACGTGACTCTCGACCTATACTTAGAACATATTCATATAATAGTTGCCCTTTGTTAAAACCAGACTTCCATTTGGGAAATAATATGTATATCACATTGAGTGCCAGATTGTCCGCAAACTGAGCTATTTCTTGGCACTCTAGTGGCTTCCGAGCATCCACTAACAGTGAGGGAGATTGGGGCATTTCTTTTCTAGCTAGAATTGGGGAATCCATCCACCAAAGGAGGCCTGGGGGCAGGTAAAGCCAAATGGCCCCCGTATGGCACACATATTTATATACACACACACTCATTCTAACACGCTCATGCTACACTTCCTATAACAAAGACTTTTAAATACACACTCATGCTAAAGCACAATTACACGATTACTGACTCATACTAACACACACACTCTAACACACATAACAACATACACACACTTACAGATACTCACCCACTCTAATATCCACACATACTAACCCCTACTTCCTACTAACCACTACTTCCCTGACTCCTTTACCCTCTCTCCCACTCCTTCTTCCCTCTATCTCTCCCCTTATACCTTCCTGGAAGCTTCTTTCTAACTGCTTGTAGGCTCACCCAATTCTCTCTCCAAAATGCCACACCGTCCAGTTACTCCCTGTGTCCATTTGTTGGTGCACTGTTGCAGGTAGTGAATAGTTTAATGAGGTATAACTCTTAAGTATTTCAGGCAATTCTGCTTCTTTATTCTCCATGCTGGGACTAAAGCTGTCTTCCCTCACAGATGTCTCTCTGCAGCTCTGTTCTTACTTCTCTGATGCTGTGGAATCTGGACTTTGGAATCTGGCACTCTCTGCAGGCCCAAGATCTCAATGGGTAATTCCAGCTGCCTTATACTCATTCATGATACTATGTAGTTGCCAGGTACAGTGAGTGATACCTTGATTACAGTGGCCTGCTAGCAAGGAGAGCTAGATCCTACTTTTGCCCTCTTTATTCCCTGCTTAGTTCTCCCCTACCCTTGCTGTTGCCAAAGCTTTTGGGGGGGGCATCTCCTCTTGCAGCCTGAGCATCATATCAATCACACAGGAGACTGACAGCTCCTGGAAACCAGTCCTGGACTGTGCTGGGGAAAAACTTCAGTGTCCATGATGACCCAGCTGCAGAGTGATCAGACAGATTTGCTGCACTGGGTTACAATAGTATGAAAGATTACGATAAACTATATCCGCTGGGAGGTTTTTATACTGTCAGCTGTTTAATAACAATCAGCCCTTTCCTTCCCTGTGTCAGGGTTACCCAGCTGTTTGATAACGACCAACTAGTGGCGGCTGGTGGGTAATTCCAATGGGGGTTCACAATATATACATTTTAAAAATGACATGTACATTTACGACGTAATGTACAGGTTAAAATACATTTCCCTAGATTAACCCTAAAGACCCAATCAACTGTAACTGCCCCTAAATTAACCCTAAACACTCCATCAACCATAACTGCCCCTAAATTAACCCTAAACACCCCATCAACCATAACTGCCTCTAAATTAACCCTAAAGACCATCAACCATAACTGACCCTAAATTAACCCTAAAGACCCCATCAACCATAACTGCCCCTAAATTAACCCTAAACACCTCATCAACCATAACTGCCCCTAAATGAACCCTAAACACCTCATCAACCATAATGGCCCCTAAATTAATCCTAAAGACCCCATCAGCCATAACTGCCCCTAAATTAACCCTAAACACCCCATTAACCATAACTGCCCCTAACTTAACCCTAAACACCCCATCAACCATAACTGCCCCTAAATTAACCCTAAACACCCCATCAACCATAACTGCCCCTAAATGAACCCCCACCTCCCCTAAGGTTCAGCAGCCCAAATATTAATTTTATACTTACTTTTAGATGAGTTGCTGACCAGTGTGGACGCTATAAGGAAAGGGGTGGGGCAATCGTCAGTGTGACTGCAGGATTACAGTCAGTGAACCTCAAAGCGCAAAAGGGAAAAAATGCAAAATTCATCAAAAATCCATCTCTGTAAGCAGGACAGAGAGTAAATGTGGATAAATAGTAATGCCTTGGTCACAGAATATTATTTGGTATTACTCTTACTCTTACTCCGTTAAAGTTGCCATGTAGCCAAGTAGCTATTGCTACTTGGGCAGAGGTATAATAACTGATGAGTGGATAAGGAATAGAAACTTATAGTTGGTGCAGATTAGGGCTGTAAACCTTTTTATCATCCAACTTTACATCTTTTCTGAAGGAGTTCAATATGGGCAAAAACACTCTGTCCATTGGAGGAGCTATAGTCTACAAGGCAATCAGTACATTATACATCTTGAATATTTACCTTTGGGGATTTGATAAGTGAAACACAATTGGCCCAGGCATTTTTGAAGGTTCTTTACTGGTTTAGTGTCCATAAAAGTTAAATAAGACTATTGCAGCTGAAAATGAATTGTTTCTTACAGTTGCTAAATTGTACAGCAGTGAGAGATAACATATTTGATTTTGAAGATGCAAGAAAGTTCTTGGATAGGCATGGAAAATATCACGATTCTTTGGCCATCATAAATATATATGATTTTCTAATTTAATGTTTTCTGAATATACATTTAGCTTATATATATATATATATATATATATATATATATATATATATACTATTTACATGTATATTAAAACACTTATTAATACACTTAAACTATATTTTACATTTCTTAACATATTTACCGTTTTATTTTAATATGCATTAACAACCATTCCTTGAGTATTGATAACAACGCATTTTAGAATCAGGTTAAATTAATTAATGTAGTTTCCCTTTAATATAACTCAAATATTCTTGTTTTTGAGCTGAGTAAAAGTGCTGAGCTCATGCAGAAAATAACTCAGACATCTATGAAACACAACCTCACAGAAAATACATAAAAGCATTCAAATCAAATTTGAAACATAAACAGAGAGTAAAGAAAATAAGCGTTATTTGTTATTCTGAAAGCCACTTTAACATTACATTACATTAACATTACTGTCTGGGGATTGTTTAAATATATTTAAAATATTTTGGAATCATTTAATGTATTGGCAAAAAAATTTGTTTAATATAAAATAGTGCATCTGTGAGAAATTCAGAAAAAATCTGCGATAAAGATGTAAATCACACAGCATTTGATAATACTGGTAGATATGAGGAAAGAGAGGGTTACTAAGCCAGTCCTAACTTTAAATTCAAGGGTATAAACGCATTGTACATAAATACATTGTCCCTATAGTCAGAGACATACCAGCTAATACAGGCTGATATAAATGACGTATACTTCTAAATCAGCAAGTTTGTAAATATGTGGCATAAATACATTTGCAATAGGAAAATGATGGCATCTTCTTTTTAAACAATGCTCTTTTAATATATATTTCGACATTCTCTTGCAGTGCATGCTGACCAGTAATGTGACATCATTTGTTAAAATTCCAAATAAGAATAGATTGAGCTCTGCATTTAATACACAAATTCCCAGATTCCTGGATCAGTTACTTCCTGACTTAACTTCATCTCATATCATTGACATTGAAATGTCCTGATTCTTTTTGTAGCCTTGTTCTGTCACCCTAAACGCATTCCTTAAATCTTACACAGTGTCACTTTTGTGTGCTTCCGTGTAAATGAGAGGATAGCAGATAAATTATATAGAAAAGAGGCACAATGTAATTACAGTGTCCAGCAGATAGATGGTATGAGCCCATGTAAAGGTCTTCTGCAGTGGACTTTCTATAAATGTCCCCATAATGCCTAAAATCTAATGAAGCATAAATCAAGATGCCTTGAAATTATACCATTATCACACCACAAAATTCAGGCATGAGAGGTTTATGGCCATTATGAAGGATCAATGTCGACCACTATACTTTGTATTTAGCTTTATACCCAGTTATTAAGGCCATGTCACTTCCATTCACCGTAAAATCACCCCTGTGTGTACAATATAATATTTCATAATAATACATTTCATTGTTGCCAATTGAGTTAACCTAAAAGGAAACATTTTTACTGTTGAATAAAGCAATCTTTAATATTCCATTAGTAAGTTTAATAGCCCAGCAGGTTACATTTGTTTACAGTTAAAAAGAAAAGGGTAAGATGAGATGCCCTATTTTTGTAAATATATTTGGACATCAGTAGAATGTTCTCAACTAACTACAAATCCATTTTTATGGATATGGGGTCTCTATTGCTTGTTTTTTTCTGGCCATTACTTTTTAATAAAGATTATAAAAAGTGGAGCAGGTTATTTGCAAAAATCATGTTTTACATTGAAAATGCAGTTTCCAAATGTTTTTATAGTTAAACTTTTTAACCACATTTAACTCATACCTTTATGATTTATTATATTTTTCTTTGGACTATATTTAGTCCTGAGTTAAGCATTCATTTACATTGGGAGTTAGCAGCTCACAGTCACGCTTGGTGGGGTCCAATGACACTTCTGCACTATAGTTGGTCCCTGTCCTACTCAGTGTTTCAGGTCCCAAACTGACAAGCATACAGCATCACCCCCCCCACACACACACACGGAATATGCAGTATGGAAATGGAAAGAGGTTGCTGGTAAGTTAAAAGTAAGTTGGGAGATTTCTCTTGTTGGTTCTCCACCGACCACTTCCGTGTCCCTGTCTCCTTGCCGTGCAGCTCTGTGACTTCTCTTGCTCCAACTTCTGTCTTCTTTCTTCATCTGCTGCTCCACGTGTCCTTTTGTTTGTTTCTCTATGAATATGCCCTCCAGGTGAATTTTCACAAAAGGGAGCAGCCTCCGGGCACATACTTTCCCTCGATGGAAGGGGGTGGAGGCTGCCCCTGTGGCTCCACCCTTTTACGGAAGTACACAGAGAGGCCAGAATAATGCAGATAGATTTGCAGAGAGAGGTTCAGAATTGCTTCTCTTTCTCAGCAAATCTGTCTTTATTATTATGGCCTCCCGATTAACTTCCCCAAAATGGCAGCACTTTGAGGCACACCTCCTCCCCTGATTGGAGGAACAAGGAAGATAATGTGTCTTGAAGTTCAGAAAGGATGTTAAGTGTGACAAAACTTAGTGAGGGTAGAATGCGAGTGATAGATATTTAAATAATAAAGTTTTGGAATTTCAAACCAACTATCACTAAAGTTATTACACTATAAAAAGCACATGCTATATGAAGTTTATATACATGTATTTAAATAACACTAACATCAAGGGATTGGTAGCAAACTGCCAAAACCCAAAGTTCCATATAATATCTGTAGCTAGTATAATATATCCCTCACGTCATTTTAAATGAATAAGAATAATTGCTAGACCAACACTGATAAAGTATCAGAAAAGCAGATGCCGCCCAGCTCTGTACTAAAGCCACAGCCTGCACAGCTCAATGTGCTCAAGAACTGCTACATTATGTTTGATGCATCTGATCTGGTCTCTGATTTGGGCCCGTGGCATCCAATTTTGCACAACGGAGAAATATTAACTTGCCTTCATTAACTGTGTACTATTGTCTCACTACTGGGCATTTGGGTCCATTACCTGAAACTTTTTCCACCAGACACCAAGGTGTCTAGAATAAAAGCTTTCTGTGAAACATTTATGGTCTTTTTATGCTTTGTTTTTATAAATGTGTTTTGTACAGGACTGACCAGTTCACACTGAGCACGTTGTCTGACAAGGGTTTTCTGCTGTTTTTTTACTTGGCCATATGCCCATACTGTACTGTAAAAGGTCAGAAGAGTACACCACTTGTCCTACATGTCCTTTACTTGCAGGTTGGCATGAATGAATCTAATTTCCAACCAGTGATAACCCTGGGGTTTCTTGTAATCGGGGCCATTGCACTTAAAATGAGCTAATGCCCCATCACATATACTCAGAAGTATGTTCTTGTGCTTACAGGGGATGACTACATTCACACAGTCCCTTTATTTATCCTTTCACTTGTACTATGAGGGCAGAATGAGAGACCTTGTACAGTCAATAGATAATTATGGTACATGTGGTTTTGGTATCTTTTCTAGAGTACCATGTTATTAAAATAAATATGAATACAACCAACTATAAAAAGCACTGGTATTCCTGGAAAGTATTATTATTATACTTTATTTATAAAGCGCCAACAGATTCAGCAGCGCTGTACAAGGTAAAAATGTTTACAGTTAACGACAAGTACAAAATGACAAGCAATTGACATACAGATACAGGTCACTTAACAATCGTCCCCAATAACTCTCCTATGGTCCAGCAAATGCATTATTTAAAAAAAAAAAAAGATCTTCTAGCCGCTATTATATGGATGCTTAATATGTGTACAGTGTATTTGCAAACAAAGAGAAAGACGTGAAAATAGAAAATGAACTTGTATCACCTTTTATGCCTTTTAACACTATTTCTATCAGTACATTGACACCTACTGGTTAAAACTTAAAACGGCACCAGAATTAAATACAAATCCACTAACTTCTACAAAAAAGAAAATAATTCAGTCAGCAATGTGAGCCTGCATTTATTTCTATAAATACTATGTAATTAAATTAAATGTAACCTTAGTTCCTTGATAATTAATTAAGTTATAGTTTTATTTTATTATCTATATGGAAGAATGAATTACAAAATATAAGAATGCTACATATGACAAAAAAAATGTTTCTCTGTACATATAGATAGCTATTTTTCAATTAAAAATCTAAATAAATTAAATTCTAAATAGAGAGCATTTAGGGGAAACATCCCATTGCGCATGAGTTTTGTTTCTTTCATTAACATGGTGTACACAATTTCTTCCTTGACAAATATGATCCACAGGAGTAATTCAAATGATAAGCAGAAACATTTAATACAAACAAAACAACTGTTTCTTCCAGAGATCCATATTAACCCCTTCAGGACCTGGATTTTGATACTAAGGTATTGCTAAAGGACCGGAGCCATTTTTGTGTTTTTGCTATGTCTTTCTTCAACTGTAATTTCTCTCTTATCAATTAGTGCACCCACACAAATCATATATTGTTTTTTTCAGCACAAGTAGGGCTTTCATTTGAAACCATATTAAGCTGGGTAGTACATTGTTTTGTTTGAAATAAACTGGAAAAAGTGGGGAACAAATGAAAAAAACACATGTATTTTCACATTACAATACATACAAATTGTACACACATTGAACCAATGGGGAAAAATGTAGCCAAAATATATTCATTAACTTGTCCTGATTTGGAAACTACCCAACAAGTCCAGGATTTTCATCTATTTTGACCAGTATAGGGCAAATATTGCAAGGCATGCATCACGTTTTTAAAATTTATTTTTTTTTCAAATTTGGCATGGTAGTCTAATAACTGCAATAGTTCTCACAGATACTGATTATCCCCCCAAAATTATATGTTTATGAACAGTAGATAAATCAAGGTGTACAACTAGGGTCATTTTGACACTTTTCTGTATAGAATATGTGCAACTGCAGAAAAAAAACACCAAATTGTGTTCACCAACATCCCCCGGTTCCAACAAGGCCTCACATGCATGGTTCATGCATTTTTTGAGGAAGCTATGAGGGCAAAACTGGAACATGCGCATTTTTATTTCAAATTTGGAAGTTTCAGAAATTGGTTTACTGGGCCCACATCCCATTTGGGACATTTTGGAAGCCCCCCACTGTAAATTACCCCATAAAAGTATATATTTATGAACAGCAGACAAGTCAGGGTGTTCAACTAGGGTAATTTTGACAGCTTTCAGGCAGCCATTTCTTCATTGATGTCTGCCAAAATTTCACGTAAAATGTATTTTATTGCATTTTTAACGCATACATTTCAATGTTGCAATTTATTTCTTGCACAGCATATGTGCAACAGTGGAAGAAAACATCACATTTTGTTCACCAACATCCCCTGGTTCCAACAAGTCCTCACATGCATGGTTCATGCATTTTTTAAGGAAGCTATGAGGGCAAAACTGGAACATGCGCATTTCAATTTTTAAACTTTTTAAAATATTTTTTTTTTATCAGATTACTTGTAAGTGACAGGTTTAGGCCGCTAACATCAATCAGGGAGACCGATCAATAATCAGCGACTTAAAATGTCACCTACATTAATATTTTTTATTAATAATTTGTGTTTTTTCATAATTACCCTAGATGACCCTTCTCTCTTTGTAGGGCAGGGTCATCCAGGGGCTGCCATAATGATCCGATCACTCCTATTGGCCAGGAGTGATCTGATCATCATCAGCCCAGCCCAGCATTTGACCTGGAAGCACCCTGGACTTTCAGGTCAGTGCTGTTATTTTTATTTATTTATTTACTTTATAATTATTTTTTCATTATTTATTTACATTTTGTTACATTTTTTTTAACTCTTTCAATGCTGATGCTCCATTGAAGCACAGCATTGACTGATATTTAGTCCCCACAAGCTTGTGGGGACTAATATTAACCCCTGCAATGCTGTGATGGGGGTCATACACAATCGCAGCATTGAATGGGTTAATTGAGCAAGAGGGGGGTAGGGGTTAATTGAGAAAGGGAGGGGTGGAGGCTGGTCTCCACAATCATGCGGAGACCAAAGAACCCTGTCTCCCTGGCAGCTGGGACACAATCTCCCATAGACTGGAGATTGCAGGGGAGGAGTCTCTTTGATCAGTCCTACAGGACTCGTTTGTGCTGTTGCACCAGCAGCAGAGCCCCATGCAAAATGGGAATTAACCCCTTCAATGCATTGAAGGGGTTAACGCTGCACTGACGCTCTCATGGAGCGATCAGGCAGCAGGGGGGTGTTGTGTCAGGTCCCCACACTTGTGTGGGGACACAATCAGCACACCACCCCCTTTCCTGAAGCTGCCTGTGGCAGCTGAAAACGCGATTGCAGTGTTTTTCAACACTTTTTACAAGTCCT
Organism: Spea bombifrons; assembly: GCF_027358695.1. Lineage (NCBI taxonomy): Eukaryota > Metazoa > Chordata > Amphibia > Anura > Pelobatidae > Spea > Spea bombifrons. Next base: position 84,715,775 of record NC_071090.1, on the reverse strand, counting down.
TCAACACTTTTTACAAGTCCTTCAACACTTTTTTACAGCCTAAAAGCCTTGTTGAATGCTATAATAACCTCCCCTTAACAGCTTATCTCTATGCGCCCCTCTAGCCTTGACAACACTGTCACTTGAATCCATGCCCATGCCTCAACTCACAAACACACTGTCTCCACTCCTCTACATGCTCAACTGAGCAGTTGTTGAGAAAGTCTTTCTCTCATAACAGACTACTTTGCTACAATCCCTCCTGCCCTGCTTAAACCAGGGCTCGACAAATCCCAGGCGCCAGGTCGCCATGGCGACAGAGAATTTTGTCCTGGCGCCTAGGTTTTGTCAGCCTCTTACATCCAGAAAAAATTGTGGATGTAAGAGGCTGAGTCACCACACGGGGGCGCTGTTGCTGTCTGCCCAGACTGGGCAGACAGCACAGCCACTCTGAGCCCGCCCCCGAGCCTGAGATCCCTCCCACGGAGTGATCCTGTAGGCTGAAAATGCGGTTGCTGGAAAAGCAGCACTCGTGTTTTCAGCTGCCACAGGCAGCCTCAGGGAAGGGGTTTGTGCGTTGATTGGGTCCCCACACAAGTCTGGGGACCTCACCCAACACCCCCCAGCTGCCTGATCGCTCCATGGGAGCGACAGCGCAGCGTTAACCCCTTCAATGCCGCGATCGCGGCATTTAGGGGTTAATTCCCGTTTTGGGGGCTTTGCTGCTGGTGGTCTGCCTGGCAATGCACAATTGTGTATGACACATTCGTGGCATTGCAGGGGTTAACATTTGTCCCCACAAACTTGTGGGGACTAAATATCTGTCAATGCTGTGCTCCAATGGAACATCAGCATCGAAAGAGTTAAAAAAATGAAAAAAATTAATAAAAAAACAAAACAAACAGCACTGACCTGAAAGTCCAGGGTGCTTCCAGGTCAGATGCTGTGAGTTTAGTAAGTGGGCTGATGATGATCGGATTCCTCCCGACCAACTGTTAGTTTAAAAAAATCCTGGCTCCTAACTTTTTTACCTGGCGCCTAGATTCACAACAAATTTGTCAAGCCCTGGCTTAAACTATATCCTGTCTATGGCCAAACAGCACTATTATTCTTCACTAATGATAGTAACATAGTAATATATTAAAATCTTACTGCATTTGGAGCTGTCACTAGAACACATGGTGTACCCAAACAATCTCAGTGCAGGCCGATGTTCGACTACACACAGACAATTGTGGTTTAAATTGCTGAGTGAAGGTTTTTTGTGAGGAAAGTTACTTTCACTTGGCTCTCATAAACCATCAGCTGACAGGTTTTTAACCACAAATGAACTGATCACATACAGCCAAATACTGATGTAAAAACAAAGCAAGAATTCAGCACATACCTAGCCCAGGGGTGTACCTAGAGTATTTGGCACCGGGTGCGGATCCTGTATGTGGCACCCCCACACTTTAAAACTGCATAACTCATAACTGCTATCATTATATACTGAGGCAGACATTGACAGTGGTATAGCATATCTGCTATAATTATATACTGAGCCAGACATTGACAGTGGTACGGCATAACTGCTATCATTATATACTGAGCCTAATATTGACAGTTGTACAGCATAACGCCTATCACTATATACCGAGCCAGGCACTGATGCTGATAATGCATAACTGCTATGATATACTGAGGCAGACATTGACAGTGGTACAGCATAACTGCTATCATTTTATACTGAGGCAGACATTGGCAGTGGTACAGGATAACTGCTATCATTATAAACTGAGACAGATATTATTGAAGATGGTACAGCATAACTGCTACTATTATATAGTAAGGCAGACATTGATGATGATACAGCCTAACTTCTATCATTATATACTGGGGCAGACATTGACAGTGGTAAATCCTATCACTATATACTAACCACTAACTTACAGTGGAACAGGATAACTACTATCACTATACACTGAGCCAGACATTTACGATGGTACAGCATAACTGCTATCATTATATACTAAGGCAGACATTGATGGTGGTACAGGGTATCTGCTAACATTATATACTGAGACTAGAGTGACCACATCAGCCATGTTTTCAGGACACATACAATTTTAACATATTTCTGACCAGACCAGTTAAAGTGCTGCCCTGTGATTTGATGGCTGAAAAGAATGTAAATGTAAATAATATAATATATATATATATATATATATATATATATATATATATATATATATATATAAATATATAAAACAATAATGATAATATTATACTTAAGTAAGGCATTAAGAAGAGGAATTAAATTCCAAATGGGAATATCTTTGTTGTTGTATTTATTAAAAGTTTTGCAAAATTTGGAAAAAAAAAGATCAATTCATCTTATGTAAAGTTATGGCAGTTACGCTGTAGCACTATCAATGTCTGGCTCAGTGTAAGGTGATGGCAGTTATGCTGTACCACCATCAATGTCTGGCACATTATATAATGATTGCAGTTATGCTGTACCATCTTCAATGTCTGACGCAATATATAGTGATGGGAGTTATGCTGTACCACTGTCAATGTCTGGCCCAGTATAAAGTGATGGGAGTTATGCTGTACCACCGTCAATGTGTTGCTCAGTGTAAAGTGATGGCAGGTATACTGTACCACTGTCAATGTGTTGCTCAGCATAGAGTGATGGGATTTTTGCTGTACCACCATCAATGTCTGACACAATATATAGTGATTACAGTTATGCTGTACCATTGTCAATGTCTGGCTCAGTATATAGTGATGCGTTGTACAAGCACAGAAGAACATATAACAGCAGATGAAAGGATTGGAGAAGAGGAGCAGTACAGTGGAGAGGATAACATAGTAAGCAATGAATTTGATGGCTGAAAAGAATGTAAATGTAAATAATATAATATATATATATATATATATATATATATATATATATATATATATATATATATATATATATATAAATATATAAAACAATAATGATAATATTATACTTAAGTAAGGCATTAAGAAGAGGAATTCAATTCCAAATGGGAATATCTTTGTTGTTGTATTTATTAAAAGTTTTGCAGAATTTGGAAAAAAAAAAGATCAATTTATCTTATGTAAACCTTCACTCGTAGGAGAGGCAGATCTAAGACACTGTTGTCCTGTCACATTCTGCATGTTTACTCTACAGATGTAAAGTCAATTTTGTCCATATTACTTCTATTTTTTAATCAGTACAGCAAACAAGCCAGATTTTAATCACTCCCAAATCTGAACAGTCTTTGGATGACTTTGCATCAACTAAATTAAACTTTAATGAATATCCCACACCAAGTGATTTGAGCCAAGGAAGAGTCTGAATGTAATGTGTATCATGATTCACCACCAACTCTGAGAAGCTGCAGAGAACCTTACTTTCAATTGTGATACTTTTTTAATGATTTTGCTGGCCCGATCATAGAACATAATGTGGCACTGCAATTTACTTTCTCTAATTGGGTGATGCTTCATAATATGATAACTGTTTATGCAAGGTACACAAGTTCATGGCAGTTTGCAAAATACATTAGAAGAGACCTGCTTATCAAGCTATTTGATGAGTCTGTTTCATTAATTGCCATGTATATTTAATGCTGAAAATTAGCATAGACTTGTGACATGTGCCACATCAAGCTGACATCTCTCCAACTGCTACACAAACTCCTCCTAGGAGAGATTATGATATTTTATTTAAATAGTGCCAACAGTTTACACAGCGCTTCTTACAATACATATATTCAAGGGGTATGACAAGACTAGAATTGACATACTAAGACAAACCGATACATTAGGTGGAGAGGGCCCTGCTCACAAGCTTACAATCTTGAGATATGAACTAATATTGAATCAATTGTTTCCATTTCTCTCAAAACCAATAAACACCATTATGTTATTAATCAGTACAGCAAACAAGCCAGATTTTAATCACTCCCAAATCTGAACAGTCTTTGGATGACTTTGCATCAACTAAATTAAACTTTAATGAATATCCCACACCAAGTGATTTGAGCCAAGGAAGAGTCTGAATGTAATGTGTATCATGATTCACCACCAACTCTGAGAAGCTGCAGAGAACCTTACTTTCAATTGTGATACTTTTTTAATGATTTTGCTGGCCCGATCATAGAACATAATGTGGCACTGCAATTTACTTTCTCTAATTGGGTGATGCTTCATAATATGATAACTGTTTATGCAAGGTACACAAGTTCATGGCAGTTTGCAAAATACATTAGAAGAGACCTGCTTATCAAGCTATTTGATGAGTCTGTTTCATTAATTGCCATGTATATTTAATGCTGAAAATTAGCATAGACTTGTGACATGTGCCACATCAAGCTGACATCTCTCCAACTGCTACACAAACTCCTCCTAGGAGAGATTATGATATTTTATTTAAATAGTGCCAACAGTTTACACAGCGCTTCTTACAATACATATATTCAAGGGGTATGACAAGACTAGAATTGACATACTAAGACAAACCGATACATTAGGTGGAGAGGGCCCTGCTCACAAGCTTACAATCTTGAGATATGAACTAATATTGAATCAATTGTTTCCATTTCTCTCAAAACCAATAAACACCATTATGTTATTAATATGCTTCAGCTTTAGAAGCAGTAAGCTACAACCAGGGCTGTCTTTTATTCTTATGGGGTGTTATGCAACCATATGTACATACCCATACAATCACAGAAAACCTTTGTTGTTTTCTAGGGTAACTCAAAAGCCTTCCTTCAAAAATAATGAAGGTGGCATTTAGAAAGATTTACCTACTAGACAATGCAGAATCTATACATAGAGGGAGGATAATGGAGAGACAATTAGGTCTTCTCACTAAGAAGTCAAGTGGACAGTCAAGTTAAGCATTAACTCAACTGAAGTTGCTTGGCCTTGCATGCTAAACAACTTGGAAATTAACTAATCTGTGAGCTGCCTGTCAAGGCATGCTAGTTACAGGAGAGTTTAGTGTGAAATATCACACCCTTCAAATAAATTTAAATAAATAATAATAATAAAAAAAACATGGAATGTAAATGTCCCTTTGGAGGTGTGCGGCCCTGTGGGATGGATGAGGTTAAAAAACAAAAAAAAAAAGCCCATTTTTGCCCCACCCTTAAGTAGGGGGGGATGAAGGCCATAACAGTTTCAAGTTACAGGCAACTTGCAGGTAAAGAAATTTGAAAGTTTCCTCCTTTTTCAACTTGCATATGTTTGCATCAGCTGCATGCTAGTCTTTTGTACGACTTTAATGAGTTTGTAGCTGAAAACACACATTTTTACACAACTCACAGTTTTGTGCATACCAGTCGTTTGCTGAGTCTCTGATCATATCAACTTTACTGCAATAGCAAGATATATAACCATTACTCACAGCATATACCCTCACCTTAATCATTTATATGATAAGTTTAACATCTTAATCACCCACTTGGTATATAACATCACTATATACATGAATGTGTGTATACAATACAGAAGCTTAACAACATAAAGCACAAAGACATTGACAGATATTGTTTGATGTGTCACAGAGAAGACAGGGAACATTTAAGGACAAACACTGACCTCAGTAAACTTTTTTCAGGAAATCTCTGCTAATGTGTCTGGGTTTTCAATGGTCTCATCAAGATAATATTGTAGTGGGTTTCCTGATTTTTATAGTCTGACTGAAGTGAAATGTTCTGTAGAACATTGTCATTTTAATGCATAATACTTTATACAATGCAATATCATTTTGCCTTTCAGCCTCAAATACGTGAAATATTATGTTATGTCTCTGTGGTGTGATATCATCTGTTAGTCACACCATGCTGTTAATGAATTTATAGTGTAACCTTTCTACTGACACACAACAGTCCAGGTTTGACCAGGGGTCTCTAGGTAAAGAGCTGCTTCTCCAGGTCTCCAGGTCTTTTCCTTTTTTCCATTTAGCTATGCCTACTTTCCCTTCTACTTAAGACAGTCTGGAGTAAGCTTTGCCTCTATGTGTGACTTGCCCCATCCATGTGTGGCTAGCCCACACCCTTACAAAGGCACTCCCACAGAAGTGGTAGAGCTCCAGGTAACCTTCCCAGGGAAGCTCCTAGGTATGGCCTTTTCTATAAGGTGTTCTGTACAGTGTTAAAATAGCTACATATGTTCTGGAGGCTGTCTAAAATTAACAAATTCAAAACTTTTATTTAAAAAGTAGCACCCCTGAATTTGTATGATTATTTGTTGTGTTTTTTTTTTTTTTTTTTTTATAAATATGGGTACCAAGGGTTTGAAAGATACCATCAAATGCTCTTTTTGCACTGGTAAAACACAGATCTATCGCTACATTTGGAAAGGAATAGCTGTTGAAGCTGTTCTCCACAATCCCTTGTTCACTGCTGGTACAAACACTATTTAAACAGATATCTTAAAGTCTGATAGGCAGTGGTAAAATTGTGTACAAAGTATTTCTGAAGAATTCTTTAGATTATTAAGGAGTCTACTAAGTAAAATGAGTTGAGAGCCCTATCTCACCACAGGGTCTTCTTCTGCGCAATTATTTAGTACATGCCAACTAAAGGATGCATGTCGAGCCTCATCTGTGCAGTTGCTTAGATTTTAGATTTAGAAACCTTATTCTTTTCACTAAAGAAGACACCATTTAGGTTGGGCACCAGAATTTAATATTAAGCCACTTCTATTGTTTTCATTAATAACACTCGGCTAAGTCAGCTAAGATGCCACCAGCGCCCACAGTGAAAGCACTAACTATGTCATGCACACAGCTGGGCACACAGATCATCAAAGGATACATTAAATTAGAGAAAAGTGTCATTTTTGTTCAGTGTCACCATGCTCCCTTGCATGTGGCTTAAGACCCAGCAGTATTTGAACTAAGGCCAAATGTGTTTGTAGTGATTAGGAAATAAATTAGCAACATAGTCAACCTATTACAGTGAATGTGCTATGAAATGCAATCGGGTAGTACACATATTTAATTCTTAAACACTGATTGAAACAATGATGTGGTGTAAATAGAAATCTCAAACTAATTCTGTCACATTTGAACAAAATGAAACCAGGCCAGAGAAGGTCATTAACACAATGAGAGTGTGCAGTTTATACTGATTTTGTGTTGAAGTTTGGCAATGATAGTTTCATAGATTTTTTTAAAATCAAAGTTTATTGTTTTTATTGTTATTAAAGAAAGAGTAGTGTAACAAACAGAAATATAATAAAAAATAATATCAAACATATAAACATCATATACATCTGGTAAATGCAACACAACATAACAAAATATGCCTCTATATGTGCTTAAATATATGTTTGTATGTAATTTTTAATGTCACCAGATGCTTGGGGGACCTCGAGAGAGTGCATCCCATATAGGGTATACCGGAATGCTTTTTTTTTTTTTTTATACAGACAATTTTTTTTTATACAGACAATTCATCTGATGTGGACTGCTACTACCAAATGCATAATTGACACTGGCCTAATGTGAAGTTTGCTGTTGCAGTGCCGTAATGATAACACTTTAGAAAATATGAGGCCTAGTAGGGTAAAAACATTGTCACTGGGGTAGGTAATAATAGGTGTTAACATGTTGGGCATATTTTATGTTCTTACAGGCAGGTCATTGGCAAGTGATACCTTGTACTAGGTATAACTCATACAAAGCTATAATTCAAATATTTTATTGCATACACTTTTACCTGCTGGCACAGCCTGCAGCAGTGTGCACACCACTTCACGGTAATACAGGCCATTGAAGTGCACACCATAACATTATAACCACTGACAGGTGGAATAGCACTGGTAATCTCGTTATCGCACTTGTCAGTGGTTGGGATACATGAGGCAACAAGTGAACATTTTGTCCTCAAAGTCGATGTGTTGGAAGCGGGCAAAAATTGGCAAATGTAATGTTTTGTGGGATGTTCCCAGTCTGCAGTGGTCAGTACCTATCAAAAGTGTTCCAAGGAAGGAAAAGCAGTAAACCGGCGACAGGGTCATGGGCGACCAAGGCTCATTGAAGCACATGGGGGCAAAGGCTTGCCCGTGTGGTCAGATTCAACAGATGAGCTACTGTAGCTCAAATTGCTGAAAAGGATAATACTGGTTCTGATTAAAAAAAAGGTGTCAGAACACATAGTGCATCACAGTTTCTTGTGTATGCGACCAGTCAAGGTGACCATGCTGGCCCCTGTCTATTGCTGAAAGCACCTACAATGGGCACATGAGCATAAAAACAGGCCCATGAAGTCATGGAAGAAGGTGGCCTGGTCTGATGAATCACAATTTGTTTTACATCATGTGGATTGTCGGGTGCATGTGGGTCGCTTACCTGGAGAACACATGGCACCAGGATGCACCATGGGAAGAAGGCAAGCCAGAGGATGCTTTGGGCAATGTTCTGCTGGGAAACCTTGGGTCCGCCCATTCATGTGGATGTTGCAGACTATATACACTTTCATGGACATGGTATTCACTAATGGAATTGGTCATGTATTAATTAGACAAGTACTAAAGTGTCATGTATGTAGGTAGCATGTGCCCAGCTACCACTATAACCCACCAAATAAAGACACGGAGACACAAGAATCGTTCAGGAATGGTTTTAGAAACACAACAATAAGTTCAAGGTGTTGACTTGGCCTCCAACTTCCCCAGATCTCAATCCAATCAAGCATCTGTGGGATGTGCTGGACAAACAAGTCTGATCCATGGAAACCCAGTGTCAGGGACTGGGTCCATAGAGACGACTGTAATGACCTAGAGCGCCCAAAGATGGTGTTCAGGAGTTATTGCGCAGTAGCGGAGTTTGACAGGGCCTGGTGCAAGGTGACTGCACTCCCCCAAGTGTTGAGCACCTAGGGTTGTGCGGCCACATACCAGGGCCCTGACATAGCAGGGCAAAACAGAACCTGGTGACATTCCACAGGCACCCTCACATCTTATGGCCATAGTATGCTTAGCCCACCACTATGCCAATTACACAAATATTTGGTGGGTCCTAGCACTAAACCCTGCCTACTGAATTACTAATAAACTGAAACTAAACATTAAACCTAAACACAGAACAGAGATAAAACATACCTATAGACTGCAGACTGTGATAAACATAACAAATGGGTGGGGCACGCCTTATAAAGGAAACAGAAGCTGAAGCTAAGAGCAGGACTGAAACAAAGTATCAGAAGTAAACGGCTGAGCACAGGAAAATCCAGGAATGGATTACAGCAAAGGAGGAACTGTAGCAAGACAGGGGAACTGTAGCGAGAGAAGCAGCTCTGCAGCCTGAATGGGGCCTGACACCCCACCTCGCAACTTACATGACATAAAGGATCTGCGTCTTGGTGCCAGATACCACAGCAGATCTTCGATGGGTGAGGCCTGGTTTGGTGGCAAAAGGCGGAAATAGCATTGTTGAAAATCTTGCTTGAATACTGGTGAAAATTCATACTACCTTTTATAACACACAGCTAGTCCAATCCCCACATCAAACCACTTCTACAGAAAGAGCTCCAGAAAGCCTACCTTGGAAAGTTCCTATGGAATACATGACATGTGCTTCTTAGTAAACTAAACCATATGATTCTGGACAATATACATTCTGAATACTCATCTTGCTCAACCCTTACAATAATAAAATCATAAAGTTACTAAAAAATAATAATCATTATTTATCAACGAGCATTTTTTAAGTATTTATTGTAAGTTTTTTGTTATGCACATAAAATATCTAACTTACTATTAGTATGTTGGGAATAAGGAAAAAATAATGTTATAAATATTTATTTGTAGAGAGGCATGAGTTGTGAGGAATCCAATCCATAAACAATAGTGTATCTACCAAATATCAACATTTACAATCACTGCATCCAATTTCAAACAGCTTAATATATTTTAACTTAACTGTCGCAAGTTACGTCAAAATCCTGAGCTACATCTGCAAGTTAGCCTTGTATAGTGTGTAGCTGAATTTGTAAAACGAGGTTTAAGTAATCTCCTCACATGAACTGGCTCAGTGAATAGGATGGTTTTACTTATCTGCCAACTCCCTTTCAAGTACACCTGATATACTAGAATTTATTTTACCCTAAAGGAACACTAATGCATATGGTGCAGGAATATGGTGCAGGAAGTCCAAATGTGACTTAAGATTCTCCATTTTTTTAAATTTCAATTCACCGTCTTGACCAGTAAGGGGAGCTAGAGTTTTAGTTGTTTATGTTTAAAAAAAAAAAAAAAATTCATTTTCAAGCTGTAGAATTTACTGTTTAGACAGCAGTGGATCAATATTTGGCAGGGAATTGTGAATACATGAACTTTATCCTTGTTTGGCTTACTGCAATGCACAGAAATATAATCATCCTCTCTGGTTTCTCCAACAGGCCAGCATACAGAAACCAGTTTTGTTATAAGATCAGAATGAATTTGATTAGTTATTGTCTGGATAGTGCAAACAAGTTCTGTGTTTCTGTGCAGTAAGAAAGGTTGTGGCATATTAAAACAGATTTTAACCCGACATCTTTTTACCAATACATGTACAGCATTTTCAACATCCTAATGACGTGGAAGTTCCCTAAGGGTTAAAGCTATCATGAATCTGCTAAAATATAGTCTTTTGACCACTTTCATCAAGTAAGATCATTAGACATATTGCATTTCTACACCACTTGTCCCTTAATTGTTGAATTTGTGTCTCTTCTTAATTTCAGGATAACCCTATACATGAGCCTTTAAAAATATGACATACAAATAAAACATATTTGTACATTATCCCACAATGACTTGAATTAGGTATCTGCATGGTTTAAAATTTCTGTTATGTGTGCAGGAGGTAGGAAATCATCTATGTTTTTGATTTAAACAAAAATTATAACTTTACAGATGTTGAAACTTTTTTGTTTTACCTGATAGAGATCACTCAAAATACTTTTTAACTGTTAAATTATTTACACACAACTAGCCAGGGCCGGCCCTATAATGGGGCAGACTGGGGCAATTGCCCCAGGCGGCACTTTAGAAGGGGCGGCACTTTGCAGCCCCAAGCGCTTTTTTTTTTTGAAGCGGAGGAGAGAGAGGGGCACCGAGTGGTTTTCGCTTACCCGCTCGGCGCCCCTCTCTCTCTCCTCTGCGGCGAGTCTCCCTGTTCGGTCCCGGTGCCGGCTTGTAATGCAGAGCGCCGGAAGTGACGTCAATTTCCGGCGCTCAGCGTTACAAGCCGGCACCGTGGCAGAGCAGGGAGACTCGCCGCAGGACTGTTTAAAGGTAAGTACCGGGGGGGGGGGGGTCGTAGATTGTGGCGTCGGCGAAGTTTAAAATGCGTCTGCGGGGGGGGGGGGCCGCGTTTTAAACTTCGCCCCAGGCGGCGTTAAGTCTTCGGCCGGCCCTGCAACTAGCCAATACTTCCCATTTGCAGAGCCAGAAGACTGAACAAAGTCCTGTACACAAGTTTCATGACACCTTCTTTACACAAACCTTCAATCCTTATGAGTCCAGTAAGTAAACTTCACCCTGTAACACTGATCGTGGCCTGCATCAGTTGCAATAGTTAACCTGGGATGTGAACACCCCAGCTTTTGTTACCCAGGATGACAATAGCCCCAAAGCTTAAAAACTCACAAGCAATAAAGGGTTACTGTAATGTTACAGCTTTGAGCATAACCAAATGTATTAATTAAAACTACTTATAGCTAGTGCTTTTTGTTTGGCAATGTAATTACCAGTGTAATTGTTTAAGAGATATTCAGTTTAACTCATGGAAGCTGAGATCTGTGCCATTATCTGATCTTATTTTCTATTATATATTTTAATATATACAGTGTGTTTATTTAATGTGTTGAGCTGTAAAATGTAGAATTTCTGACAGATCTGCTCCAGAAAAAGAAAATACTGTTTATTTCTGCGGAAGGTCAGACTTGGGTAACCAGGAATCAGACTTTTATTGTGATTGGAAAAAAAGGGAATATGGAAATAATTACCCTTGCACTGCAAATTGAACAACTGCGTACTTGTGGATAACCAATGAGCCATGGTGTGCTTGTTATTGTTACAGATTGTATTGTGTTCATAACAATGCTATAAAAGTGTTTATGTGAATGGCAGACAGCCAGCAAGGAAGTTGCAAAGGTGTGTGTGTCTTGCTTTGAAAAACTACAAAATTGTGCTGGATTTATTAGAGCTAAAATAGGAGACACAGACCGGATTAAATCAGATGATTTGTTACACATTTAAAGACAGGTCCAGACTGAGGAAGAAAAACAGCCCCAGCATTTTAAGGCCAACTATACTCCAGGCCACATGCACGCTTTAATGCAAATCTGCCGCACAATTCCAATTTGCCAAATGGCCAGCCCGGGCCTGTGTGAAGATGATCTTGACGAATTATATCAACAACACCTAATTAATTCCTATTTTGGTTGCTATAAAGTGCAAGTTTCAGTTTGCGCTAAGCATGCTGGGATTTGCAGTGCTTAACAGCTGGAGTGCTAGAGGTTACATATACCTTTCTGCACTATATTGCTTTTAATACTGCAGGGCAGGTATACTAATAAAAAAGTTTACCATGGACTCTATATACGTAAACCCATGAATTACATATGAATATTTTAGTTCCTTCTAAGCTATGAAATATATTTTATAGGAAGCAATGATCTGAAGATGGCACTAGTGTTTAAGCAGAAGGGAGAGCTATAATAATACTGTGTATACTGTGTAAATATCACTTTAGCTGGAGCTGATGAAAAGCACAGTAGTGAAGTCTCTGGTGTTAATGCTTCAGTCTATCAGCATTTCTGCATCTAAAATTAACAACACAGAATAATTATATTTCTTGAAAATGAAGTGGAATTCTGTGGCTTTTAGATCTTCACAGAGCACAAATTACTTAGTGTGTAGTATTGGGTAGGAATGTCTGGTTGATCAAGACAAAATAATTAATGTCCAGATTTCCAACTCAAATTAACTACTTTTTGTACAATATATTTGCATTGGTTAAAGCTACTGTAGGCAGAATTTCATTATTAAGTTACATTAATAAAAGAAAACCCATTTATTCCATTCACTCATAGAACAAATGGCATGTTGGGTAAGGAGATAGTTCATGATAATTCTGGATGCATGAGCACATGCCATGCTGGCAGTTTTTGACATCTCAGCAATGGAAAAAATATGACTGATTCAGATCTGCTTTGGTAGATTTCATTAAAATTTAAAGCCTATTGAATTTATTCCACAACATGTAATAATCCTGAAATAGATTGTTGATGCAAAAGATGGTAATTCTATAATTTGACATTTTAAACGAGACCTGTCTTAATAAGCTAATTTTAGATTTGTCATTATTGTTATATAACTGGGTAAAGTCCGTAGCGGACTTTACCCAGTTATATTACAATAATGACAAATCAAAACTCATTTCCACAAAGATAAATTACTTGTAGACTTTTCCAGAATCTAGCAGTCCTGCACTACGGAATATAGAAATGCAAAAGGTGACATTTTACTGTGTCATCTCTGTATGTTAATATTAAAAACCCCATATATTCAGAACTTTTTGACTCTTTTTATTTACACTGGAACCAATTCCCTACTGTGATATTAAAGCTACCCAGTGACAAATAATATGAGTAAACAATATACTTTACAATGTGTCATCATGATATTACATGATGCAAGCAAGATTACAAAAATGTGATTTTTTTTCTACTTTGGTATTAAGGTTTAAATAAGGCTTTACTTCTCCAAAGTGATGATGTATAAATTGTGATGATGTATAATTTGTACGGCTTCATCAAATATAGAAAAGGGAAATCATGGTTTAGCAAACATATGGTAAAAAATGATAAAAATATTTTGGTCCTTTGGTTATGAAAAGCCTGAAGGAGTTAAAGTGTTGTGAGTTCTTTTTAAATGCTTTCTTCTAAAATGGAAAAAAGCACTTACTTGACATGCTGCAGAAGCTGTCCTAATCCTCCATGGTGTGCCAAGTCTCACCACTGATTGGATGATTGGAGCTGCCAATCAGCGGCAAGAAAATGTTGCCATTGATTCCATACATGTCCAGAATGGTCTGAACAGTTGTCTGTGTTTGCACAGCCAGCAATGGAGCTGACTGGAAGTGAAACACGTGCAAGGAATAGGACAACACAAACGTTTAAAGGGACTATACGGTTATCATATGCATTAAAGTGTGTATGATGGCTGAAGAGTCCCTTAACCCCTTTGTTACACAGGACGTAAAATGACATTCCCTAAAACATGCTCTAGGTGTTTGCTCCAGTGGGGACGTTTACATGGGAGATCATTCCACTGGGTTCTTCCCTGCCAGCTGGAGCCAGCATTGCTAGCTTCCTGCTGCTGGATCCGGTGTAATAGCACTTATCGCGAGTGCAATGGATCACTCTGTGATCAGCAGCAGTGGTAATCAAAGTGAAGAGACACTGTTCCATCGTCTTCAATAAATACTTAAAAAATGAAAACCTTATATTATTAAACATGGGAAACCTCCCGTTAACCTGTCTGATCATTTCATTAATGATTAAAACTGGAGTTTGCAGGAAAATAGATACAACTTTGAGATATCACTATTAATTAAGGCTAACCTCAGTGAGTTTCTCCTACAAGAAGGACTGAATTATTCTGGCATATAGCGGGTAGAGTGGAGAGGATGCATAAGGATATCAGGGGGTTGAACTGTTCAAATCTCTTGCAAACTCTCTCCTTAGTAAATAGACCTCTTTGACTTGAGCTGGACATGAGGACACCTGACCAATCTAGTTGTGCATTACCAATTGTGGTCCATAACTTCAGAGGCTAATAATTGTTTCTATCCTTCCATATGGGTAAAATTTAGAATGACTTATTTCTGTGTACCATAAACGGTACATAAGTGATTGCAGAACACAGCTATTAATAATGTTTATGGGTTGGCTAGCCATGACTAAAACAGCGTATTTTCCAAGTTTTTGCAATAAAGATAAAATGCAAAAAAAAAAACACACAAAAAATAAAACAACAAAAACACAATGGTGTCTGGGATCATTTAATGGTGTGAATAATGCTTACCACAAGACTTTTTTGGCAGACCAAGACAAAGCTTAGTTTTGTGTGGCCTCTGCAAAACCTTGCAATTATGTTCCCAGGAAATCCATGGATATTACAAGCTATATGTTTTTCCTATAGTAGTGCTGGTGTGTGAACTATAATGTGGGCGTCCAAATGACACGAAACAGCTGTACACTGGTGTTATTTTTTTTAACAAACCATTGCATGACACCACACAGGTTTAAGGTAATATTTTATGGTATATACAATCACACAGTAATATCCAGAACTTATATAAAGGAGAAGGGAGATGTACTGGCTAATTAATCTTGTATCAGTTTTAGGACACCAAATATTTTTAAACATTTAATTAGACAAGTATTAAAGTGTCATGTATGTAGGAAGCATGTACCCAGCTACCGAAATGGATAAAACAGACCACAGCTCACTTTATTAACAAAACCAGACTGTGTTGGCCTTAAAACACTTTATTTAACATAAATACATAAACAATCAAACAATAAATACCAATAGAAACATATACATACCAAAACATAAAACCCTTCAAACATATCCAACACAGTACCTGAACTTAACCCCGTCCTTGCTGGCCGCTCGCCACCGCACAATCGAAAGCACAGGTACTCATCTCCCCCTTGTCCAAACAAACATGACATCTAACTTCCGCTGTCCAAAAACCAATGCTAACCACCAGCCGACCATAAGCTCGATGGGCACGTCCAATAAAACACCAGAGGTCAGGGGAGGATTGAGCCTTCCTTCACACCAGCATCCAAACTCCGTAACTTACCAAACCAGACCGGCAAGGACACACAAACCGCCAGCTGTGACAATAGAAAAGAAAGTTAGTACATGAAATTAGGGAGTGTATGGCGAGAGGGAGATAGGAAGGAGAGTGTGCATGGCCAAACACCTTTCCCCTGCGCAGAAACTGCAGGTTTACCAGAATAAAAGCTCTCCATATTTTCATATGTCTTTATTAATTTTCCTCAAAATTCATATAAAATAGAAGCAACGGGATTGTGAAGAGTATTCATAAAACATATAACACCAATTACATTAAAAACCAGAGGAAGTGTCAAATCCTTCATTCAAAATGGCTGCAATGCAATGCTTTGCCAGAGATATACATGGTCACATTTTGAAAACAGCAATACTGGTGCCCCTCTTCTGCATGCACTTGCTTTCTAACGTAGGAAAGAACATCATAGAGGCTACCATTAGCAGTTCAGGTACAATGCATTTATGGATGGAAAAGGTAACAACAGGCTGACAATCAAGTTCTCTTAAAGGACAGGTTGACAAGAGTTGTAATTAAAGGACATTACTGTTTTTCTTTTGGGCCCGCAGAGTCTGTGTGTGTGTGCTTCTCACCACACATCTGACTTTAGTACACATAAGGCATCCATGTGTATGTAAGAAACATAAGCCTGAAGAGTTTTACAGACAAAGTTTGTATTTAAATATATGTATTTCACTCCAAAGTTAGCAATTTGGCATTGAATGGATAAAATAAATAATATTTTCACGTTCATCAAGAAATGTAGGTGATAAAGTGCTTTATTATGTATTCACTTATGCATGCCCCCCAACTGTCCCCGATTTTGGGTCTCTGTCCCGATGACCCACCCTTCCTCTGCAAAGCCGGACAGAGGAAGGGTGAGGCGAGATCCGTACTCACCTCAGATCACAATCTCCCTCTAGTGGGCTCAACATTAGGGAGTGCAAGGTCTGTCACTTCAGACCTCGCTTTACTGCTCCCTAATCACTACCCGCAGGCATATAATGCCGAACGCGGGGATATGACGTCATCCCTGCGCTCTGCAGAAGTAGCCGGCACGTAGTGATGATGGAGTAGAAAAGCAAAGTCTGAAGTGACAGACCTCACACTCCCACCACAGGATGCAGGATACAGGGTGGAGGCGGAAGGAAGAAGGATGAAGGATGGTGGAAGAGGTAAGAGATGGTGAGAAAGGGGTGTGTATGTGTTTGTAAGCTGTGTGTGTGTATGGGCCGGTGTGTGTAAGAGCAGCATAGGTATTTGTTAGCTGGTGTGTAAGGGCAGTATACATGTATATGTGTGTGTAAGGGCAGTGTACGTGTATATGTGTGTGTAAAGGCAGTGTATGTGTATATGTGTGTTTTTGGGCAGGTGTGTGTAAGGGCAGTGTATGTGTATGTGTGTGTTTATGGGCAGGTGTGTGTAAAGGCAGTGTGTAAGGGTCCTGGGAGGGAAGCTAACATTAGCCTTTTTTAATGCTGCTGCTGTGAACTAATCTCCCAATGATGCTCAGCCAGCATTATGGTGGACGCCTGGCTGGCTGAGAATCATGGGAATTTTAGTTCACAGCTAGCATCTGCAGCTCTACTGTTGCTGCACTTCCCATGATGTTCAGCCAGTGCATGGAAGTAGTATGTTTGACTGAGCCTCATAGGAATTCAATTCATTGTGTTGGTTATTTTTAATATGCTTGACTGTGCTGACAAAAATGAAGCGCAAGCGCGACATTGTAAAGTGCAAATGCTTGTATCAGTGAGTTTCGCGAGATTGGGAGAAAAAAAAGTGTCCCTCTTTCACATTTTGGGAGGTATGCTTATGGTGTACATTCACATATGGTGTCGCTGTTTGGTGCAGCATATTGTTCCGTTAATTAACTGTGTTAAAATGTAGTTTGAAAACTGGGGACCTGTGCCTTCCAAACACAATGAAACACCAACCCATCATGCAGCTGTAATGTTAGTTATGCTGGAGTAACTGGATATACATGATTGCTTCATCAAGAGGAAACCTAAGAAGACTGACCTTAGTTATATGTTGCACCTGAAGACATTATCTTAGATGAAATCATTGTGTACTTAATTGACACTTTTACCTAATTAGAATGCGGTGATATAACACTACATGATCATTCAATCAATGCATAATACCTTAACTGAACCTGGCAATGCATCAAGCATGATATGAATTCTCACAGCACTGTAAGCATAACATTGATCTCACTGGCTGGCTACGCAAAGAATCATCTAACCAAAAGAAATTATCTTCAAAATGTATATTTTAATTATTTCATTTATTTACAAATATAGATTTTGCTTAATTGTTCCGCTTTCTTGATCAAGTTTATATTATGTAAAAGCTTGTCTTTTTGGTATCTTATGCTCTCTTAATTTATGAAACAAATGTATAAGCAATATAAGTGGAAGATCTGATGATTATGTAAAGGTGTCTCTAAAATAAGATGGTTAAATCAAAATGTATTTTTTGCAGGAAAGGACTGTATAGCATACAGTTATGCAAATATGCTTCTTAGGTTTCATTAAGATTTCTGGTAAAACCAAAAAAAAGCTTTAAACATATTTCCAATAAAAGGGCTGTAAGGTTATTTGCATAATTGTTCACTTGAGTCAGCCATAGAGATGACTAGCAGTAAGTACCACATACTTAAATTGGTAAGCAGGAGATCATCTGAATGCACCTCTTACAAACCATGGGCATTTAAATGCCTTAATCTGGGGCAGCACCACCAGCTGCCCTCTCTGCGTTGCCATCCTTCTTATGAGCACTGGGAAATGACATCATATGCCGGTGATTTTAAAGAGAAGCAGTGCCAGGTTAAAGTAAATTATGAACACAGTGCTGACTCTACAGTGTTAAGGAGCCAGTTGGGGAGAAGATTGATTTCATTTGTAATCAGCCTATTGGGTGGTGGCATTCCAGGAAGCCTTTGTCGACCTACTATTTAATAGTATTTACTACTGTAACTAAGGTCACTCAGACACACTATCGGGGCCATGTATAAAACTGTCACAGATGCAAAAATGAGAAATAGTGTGTATTGTTGCAGGTTCCTGACTAGACCTACCTCACAGGTGAATCATTAATGGTGTACAGAGAGGCCTATAAATAACAAGAGAAGTGGGGTAAAAAGGCAGTGTAGTCTCACAGACTTAGCATTATGGTGAATAAGATTATATAGAACTTCCCAAAATTAAAGTAGTGGCGTGCTAAGCAATATTTGGCCATCTAGTGTGATTAAATCCTCAATATTTATGCCTTAGATAAGTGTCTTTAAATACTATTAGTTAGGTGTGCACTGATTGCTTGCTTTGTTGTGTGAACATATTGGTAATTTCAGCAGCATCACAAGATCTGAGAGGTCCAAGCCCACAAATAAGGAATAATGGCCACTTTCGACAATATGTTTTTGAAGAGGGCATACATTTATACGGGGAGAATTATGTAAATTAGGACCAGGAATTATAATTAAAAAAAATGAGCATTCTGGATAGACTATGGTGGAGAGAAATGACGTCAAGGGAATGCCAACCAGAAGAGTGTCACAGTCGTCAAGATGGGAGTGAGGGTTTTTGTGGAATGATGGGTGAAAATGTTAAAATGTGTTAAAGAAACATTAGGTGCAGATTCTTGTAAGGTGATAATAGTGAAGTATGAAAGAGAAAAGCAAAAGCCTTGCTGACACCAGTGCAGCAGGCTTGAAGTAGGTGAGATATCTGTAGCTTTAGGATAATTTTAGGGAAAGTATGGGTGTGCAGAACTATACAATTCTAAATTAATGTGATATCACAGATAAAATTTAGACTTAATTCTGGGAGAAATTTGAAAGCAGTGGAGGGTTTCACAAAGTTGAATACCAGATGAAGTCTGTCAGAAGAAAAGAGCCAAGTAGCAGCATTTAGAGCAGACTGTAGTTGACAGAGTTGAATAATAGGAGGGTTGCGGAAGTCAAGAAGACAGATATTCAAGTTAGGGTTTTGTGGCAACTTGGATGTGATATAGCTGTATGCAAATAACAATTTTTAAGTTGCAGTAAAAGCATACATGTATATCTTTAGGTTGAGTAAGTAAGTAAAGGAGTCACCATGACAGTAACTGTTGTTGTTTATAATTCCAGTAAATTGCATAGTAAACATTGCACCCCATTTACCAGTTAAATGAAGTACTAGTTTTATTTCTGACAAAGTGTAAATTAACCAGTTATACATTGTTGCACACCATGTGGGTGTGCATACATAACATAAATTCAATGTGTCCCACACTTTGTGTAATAAGTTCTTGCCACCCATGAATTAAGCATTGTCCCTGTCACGGGGCATATGCTCAAATACTACGGAGTATGTCGAAATCTGCAATTCATTAGTTTCAATCAGTAATTTGGCAGGAAAAGATAACTACTCATGCAAAGTCACTAAATGTTATTGGCAGCTCATTATGAACAATGTATTAATGGTGCAATATCTGAAGTATAAGTAATAACGAAAAATGAAAATAAGCAGGAAGCAGTGATTCACCCGGAGACTCCAGGTTAAACCTAGAGATTTCCCAGGTAAGTATATCAGATCACCTATATGTCCATCCTCAATAACTCACCAAGACTAAATTATTGTGCATCTGGCTGTAGAAAGTTCCATCATCGTGGTTAATGGACAGACATTAACAAACTCCCTCAATTACTTAGCAAACCTATAATACATTCATGTGTGCCTCCATATTTCTAAATTGATAAAAAGGAACTCAGAGTGATGTTTCCTGTTCAATGTATTAACACGAGATGTGGACATAGCATTAATGACATAATCGGATATCTCTAATGAAATATAGATTGAAATATCATGTATTGCCCCATAACCTTCGACTAATCAATTAAAAGCTAATATATACATATTGATTTCACTTTTCCTATTATAGATCCTATTAAATTGATGTTTTTATCTATAATAGTCAAATGTGGAATGTGGATCTGTTAAAGACAAAAAAAAACTCCTCACGTATCTGTGAGTAAATGTTCACTTTGTCAAATACTTTAACTGAACAGAATTAACGATCAAATGGGATTCTGGTTTGCCATGAACTTCTAAAGTCCTGAAGATTGGTGCAATATTTTAAATGAAAGTGAACAGAAGACTAAAATAGGAAAATAAGGATTTCTTTGCTTAATCTAATAAAAGTTGTCCTGTGATCTGCTATCCAAGGACTCTTCAAAATGCTGGCAGTGGACAACTACCCTAACAAAACAAAAGCAATATTTGTACTGGCAATTACAAGTTGACTTAAAAGGAAATTGTATTTTTGTTCTTAAAAAAAGATTGGTAATGTAAATGGTTATGTACTGTGGTTATTTACTTAGGACTTATGAATTCCACTCAGTTCCAATCTTAGTGTTGCTTGGCATTTTTTATCAATGTTACTGGGTTTCGGTAAACATGTCACAGTTAAGATTTATGCCACCTAAAAAGAGCCGTAGTTTAAGATCCTGTATGGCACACAGGGGTGTTTATTTCAGATTTCTACAGTGCATATAAATTCTTTAGATGCATCATCTGGATTCTAGACAAAATTTTAGATAGTCTGGAAAATATTTAAAGATATATTCCTTTCAGTCACACTAATAATCAGGACATAACATTTACTCCCTTTGTGGTAAAATATTATTGGGTTCAAGAGTTATTTGATTTGTCAACAAGTGAAAATGTTCCAAGAGATGTTACTCATCTGGGCACTGGTACTTTTACCTAGGAAACCAATCTTATACTTCACTAAGGACCTCGTGGAGTCATAATCTATCTTTGATAGCATTAATACCATGTCTAGTGGTCTGTATATTAGATTTCGCATCATTACAATGAAACTTAAATTAATTGTTATCAGTAGTGTCACACCCATTCCATAAAAACTATTCAAGATATGGAAATATAACCAAACCCTCCTTCCCCAGGATGACTGCTTGTGGTTGTATACACAAACTTTCAAATAATAATCAAAAAGAAAAAGGTACACCATAAATTAAACCAACCAGCATTTATGTGCATTTCTTAGAACTCCACTTTATGACTGTAATATAAAGATACAGTGAAGTGAAAATCCAATTTTATATTCTCTGTACTTGAATAATTCCTTCCTATCTAGATACTTAAATACTGTAGTACATATACAGTATAATATCCTAAGATCCAAATATCCTACAATTGCAATACTTATTAATGCCAATATTTGTTCATACAAGTTCAAATGAAATTTATGATTCCTCAAAAGCAGGTTTAGAAGTGGTTCTACGCATCAAACCTTCCAGTCGGTGACGTTACTACAGAGGTTGAGGCTGCGACGGGGCCCGTGCCTCTAGGGGGCCCAGTACGACCCTTGCGACCCCTTGTTCCTGTCTCCTCCTACAAGTTCAAAATAGTTTAGAAATAGCCCTTCCAACTGAGACCATACCGGTCCCAATCGGAAGGACCCTTTCTAAACTATTTTCAACCGGCACAGGGAAACAGGAGCCTATCGGGGCCATATTACATCACGTGACGCAGCCATGAAATCGAGGATGCTCACGCAGCGTGTTAGCAGACGGAGAGAAAGGTGCAGGAGCAATGAGAGGTAAGCGGGGGCGGGCAGGAGGTGAGATGTATGTATATCTGTTTGTCTTTATGTATGTATGTGAGCATGGATGTGTAATTGTGTGTGTGAGCATGGATGTGTAATTGTGTGTGTGAGCATGGATGTGTAATTGTGTGTGTGAGCATGGATGTGTAATTGTGTGTGTGAGCATGGATGTGTAATTGTGTGTGTGTGACCTCCATGGTGAGCAATACAGCCATGTTAGGATTAGATAGGATTTACCAAAATGTATGTACTTTGACATAGTGGTGGGCTAAACAATATATGACCATATAGTGTGTGGGAATATCAGGACGTGTCAGTTCTGAGCTGAATTGTCCCCCAAGAAGGCCAGGTCTTCAAACATTTTAGTGAATATCCCAAGATATTATATATATATATATATATATATATATATATATATATATTTTCCTTGTGGGCATAGCCTTGGTTCAGCTCAGTCCTTAATAACCTTTTTTTATTCTACAGATTTCTTTGTTTTTTTTATTTTTGGATTAGATTATTACTAAAGTGTGTAACATTTGAGAACTTTCTGTCTTCAGGCCATGCTCTTTTGTTGTCTATTTTAATATCTTTGCTTGATTATAGATATATACATTTTTATATGTATTTTTAAAAGCCTGGCAACCCACAGCATTTTTTAAGTGCTCTCTGCTACGCCAACTAAATGAAATACAGAATGATGTAGTCTGATATTTTAATGTAGCCAGTCTGCTAAATAAGCTAAATTACATAGATTTGCCGACTGTATGTACGTGTTATCACATCCAAGGTATTGTTCTCCGTTTCTGGCAATTTTTAATCCCACCGTTCCAAGCAACATATCATGTTGTGTTTTCCCTCCTCTGCAAGTGGGCTTGATATTGTATGAATTATTGCATCTGAGGACAATGGGCTTTCTGAGCCTGTCAAGTCATTAATATTCCACATGTGGCCACAGTGACTCACATTTGATTTCTACTCCACCAGAGACTGGAAATCTGGCAGTGATACAGATGATTTGTTTAAAGAGATGCCATTTGAATTGGGCTGTCTGCTATCATACAAACAGTTATGGAATATCACCAGATGTTCTTAACTAGTAAATTCTTATTTATATATGTAAGGGAAACTGGAAAACTGTTTTTAACTTCTATTTCTGTAATAAAAATCGATACACAATTTTGAGTATATCCTTTGAATATATTCAATGTTTGTCAATATTCTCCATTTATACACAATACTGTACGGAGGAAATAAATAAAAAAAAGCAACATGCAACAGAGGCAACAGTGCAAAAGCATAGGAAACAAGTCAAGTTTTGGCATAGCTTCATGGGCACAAAGAGAAAAGGGTCTGCAGTAAAATGTTAGTAAAGCTAGTCATATCTCCTCATTTCATTACTTAACTATTAACAACTGCACCTGTAGCTGTTAAGATCTAATAAAGCCACACAGGTTACAAAATATTCCCTAAGGGAAGAAAAACTTGGTGTCTGGTATCTAACCTTAAGTGTGCTTATATACTATATTCACCTTCTATAAGCTTTTTATAGAAGCCCTTCTTTAGTGATAGGGCACAAAGTTGCAGCATATAAAAAAATCACTGGACACAAGATAGAAGGTACAATAGGCCTGTTTGATAAATAGCAGCTTACTTTTTGCCAGTTAAAAGAATATCCCAGGGAACAATGTTAGGTTTGCAAACCATGGTAAGGGTCCCTGTGGCGGAGCATCTGGAGAGCCAGGTGGGCCAGTGTTCCTACATCACTAATTGCTGTCTAACATCCAGGCCAGAACTTGTATTCTACACAAGAGCTCCGCGTGCATGGGCTAATTGGAGATCACCAGTGGCAGATCAGGTAGTGTGTAAATAGAGGGGATCAGCCTGATGCAAGCACGAGAAGCCATTGTTATGCCAGCTTGGAGAACTCATGAGGAGTGGTTTCTCTCTACAAAAGTCTGTTTTGCTATTGAACTCTGAATTATTGGAAAGTAGGAAAGCCTCCCAATTGGAGATAGCTGTATCTAGCAGGTGTTCAAGCAACGAGCAAGGAGTATGTTTTGTTAATTTTGATTTTCATCTGCTACTGTAATGTTTGCCTAATAAACATTGAAAATTGAGCTGGATGTGCATTGGGCATCATTTATGCTAGAAGATTGTGGTTACTAAAAGATCCTTGACAAAATTCTGACATATGGTCAAGAATGCGGGTAGCCAGATAAGTCTGTCAATCGATAGCCTAAATGTGATAGGCTCTACTTTTTCACATACATAGGGGGCTATATAGTCTACCATCTAGAAGATTATTTATTATAGCACGGCATCTAACAATAGCCTTTTAGTGGCCTGTTTCAATTAAGCAGCCAGATAAGTCTATGGGTAGAAGCAATTTAGAGCTCAACATGGAGGATGTTGTCAAGGCTCTGCTCCAAGCCACCTCTGTGCAACATGCGGCCACCCGGAGAGCTGCAGAGAACAGTGCAGCCCTGCAACAACTGGTGCTGGCTCAGGCTGAGTGCTAAAAGCCTGGACTAATCACAGTTTTTTTCTTTTCACCTGCACAAATACATGTACATGTTTTAAATATATATTTATGTATATATGAGTGAACTAATGTATTTTAATTTAATAATATACACTTCTTATTTTGCTGCTTATAAAAGGGAGCTATTTTCTTAAAAAAAAAACTACTGAAATAAATATATAAAATATGTATTTATCTATACAATTATATACCGTATTTTTCGCTCCATAAGACGCAGTTTTTTTCCTCCCAAAGTAGGATGAAAAATCAGCCGCGTCTTATGGAGCGAAGATGCAGGCAGGGAGGGGGGGGCATATACTCACCAAAAGCGCACCGGGTGCCGCTCATCAGGGGGTGCCAACTTGCCGGCACCCCTCCAGAGACGGACAGTAATGTCCGCCGCTGGAGGAGCAGGCTTGCAAGAGAGCGGTATCGGAGGTCTTTAACAGACCTCCGGCTCCCTTGAGTGATTTTAAGCCGGTTCCCTTGAACCGGCTTAATATCACTCAAGGGAGCCGGAGGTCTGTTAAAGACCTCCGATACTGCTCCCTTGCGATCCGCGCGGCAACTGCTGCTGTGGGCGCGGCTTCAGTGCCGCCGGGATCTGACAACAAACCCCGGCGGCACTGAAGCCGCGCCCACAGTGCCCTCTGACCCGGAAGAAGACAGAAGAAGAGGAGCGAAGAGGAGGATTGCTGTAAGAAGAAGACTGCTGTAAGAAGAAAAGAGGTAGAAAAGAAGGTAGGAAATCATTCAGTAAGACTGAGTGACAGTGAGAGTGGATTGGTATGTGTGGAATCTGTGGATTGGTATATGTGTGGATTGGTATGTGTGGAATCTGTGGATTGGTAATGATGGTTCTTTATGCTGCTGTTGGCTATTGTTCATGTTAAGTTATTCAGTTATTGTAATAAATATTTTAGCCCATTTTTTAGCTCAAAATATTTTTTCCTTTTTTTTCTCCTCTAAAATCTAGGTGCGTCTTATCAGCAGGTGCGTCTTATAGAGCGAAAAATACGGTATATATATATATATATATATATATATATATATATATATATATATATATAAGACCTGTTAAGGAAAAGATGATTGTTATTGTGTCCTAATATGTTAAACTATAGAATTCAAAGAGAACAATACCTGAACAAAACAGAACACTAACTGTAAATAAATGCTCATTAGCATACCATATCCAAATGTAGTCATATTGATTATTTGGTTATGCCATATTTTACATTGTTTATGTATATTTTACATGATTCATTGACAGTGTCATGAAAAATGATAATTCTTGGAGCTTGTCACAATACCCACTCCTCATCTGTTCAATATCTTACAGACATATTGCATGAAACATTGGCAAAGTAACTACTAACCACAATCGGTAACATTTGTAGCAAGAATCCATGAACTTAACATTATGTCATTCAAATGCGGGGGCTCATAACTGAGTTGGCAGGCATGGAATGTTACCCAAGTAATGGGGTTAATGTTGATATAACTGCACAGTAAGAACAAATAAGTAGAAGATGCGAGATGGAGTGTAAGTATTCAAAGCTCTAAAGGTAGAACTAAAAAACATACATCTGAGGTCCCAATTTAAATATTCAAGCTGTTGCAATGGTAACCAGACTTGAACAGCAACTTGCGTATTCACTAAAAACTGAGATGCAGTAAAGTTGAGTACCTCTCATCATTGAAATTTCCAAATCTCAGATCAAGTTGTGTTGCTATCGAAAACCACTAGGATTAACTCTACATAAATCAGTTTGGTCATCGCAGGTTGCTGGCCGTCATATTTGTGTGTCTGCGTAACTTATTCAAACATTTATGGATAAATGCACTTCCTTCTGAGGAGTTCTGATGATTTTGAGGATTTCAAAATCTTGTTTTGTCATTATTTCATGTTCTAGTTATGAATGCAGTGTTTTCATGAAACATACATCCAAAGAATGTGCCTACCATGTTTTTTAAAAACCCTGGCAATGAATGGGGTTAAAACCATGTTCGTCTATGTTCCTGGTTTGTTGAAACAATTACCCTATATTTCTACTTTAAATAGTTTCACATTTCTCTGGCTTGGACAATAGCAATAAGTATTTTTGCATCTTTTGGTAAATCAAAATTCTATAAAAACATTACGGAAAAAATAACTAAGAAAACGAAGCAACTGAAAAACCCCCTATGTTTGTTATTATTTTATTTTATAAGGTGCTGGTTCTTTCTAGAGAACTTCAAAGCCTTTATGAAGAAGGACTGAAACAATCAAAACAATTAGATTGTATACAGTTATTGAAATAAATATGTATTTATTTAGTAAGATAAAATAGTTTTGCTGTTATAATAAAATGCATATATATATATATATATATATATATATATATATTCCAGGTTTGCGCATTAGTTTTCGTAAAAATGCGTTTTTGTGCTGAATTTTACAGAAAGAAATGAAAAATGAATGTGCGCAATGCGAAAAACTTTGTTCATTCGTTCGACGCTGTGGCTGCCATTTTAACTACACTAAGAGGAGGAGAATCTCGCCATTTTAATTCAACTTCTCCTATGCATTAATTTCTTGTTTCCATGGCAAGTGAAGATGGACGGATTTCGTTAAATACAAAAGAAAATGTATTCCCCGAAAACGAACACAACGTGAATCTTCTGCCAGCACCCAGGTCTAATATTTACACACCGTATGCAAAAATATTCACCCAAAGTACACTGATTTTTTATTCAATTATCATTGTCTTCACCTGATGCTCCGTTGTGAGCCTGAATACCTGTTTAACTTAAGTGAATCTTGGGAATGGTAACATACTATTCTTGACAGAGCCACATTCATTCATTCATTTATTCAATTGTGGCTGATCAATTAGCAGGTAGCGTGTAAATACCGTATTTGCTCGATTATAAGACGAGGTTTTTTTCAGAGCAAATGCTCTGAAA
Organism: Spea bombifrons; assembly: GCF_027358695.1. Taxonomy (NCBI): domain Eukaryota; kingdom Metazoa; phylum Chordata; class Amphibia; order Anura; family Pelobatidae; genus Spea; species Spea bombifrons. The sequence goes on along the minus strand of NC_071090.1, from coordinate 84,687,840 downwards.
AATACCCCTCGTCTTATAATCGGGGTCGTCTTCTAATCAGACCTCAAATAGAGGTCTGATTAGGAGACTAAGATCCAGATCCCCCGCACCGCTGCAGGGGACCTGGATCCTCCTGTCGTCGCCCCCCCCCTTCCCCACACACTTACCGGTGCTTCCGGAGGTGAAGTTGGCAGCGGGGGTTTGTATGCGTCCGTCGCAAATACCTTCCCCGACTGTCAGAGAACAGAGTTCCAGAGTTCCTGATCTCTGACAGCCGGGGAAGGTATTTGCGACGGACGCATACAAACCCCCGCTGCCAACTCCACCTCCTTCCGGCTGCCGCGGAATGAGACGTCAACCCGCTGCCCCGGCAATGCAGCAGGAAATTGGAAGCACCGGTAAGTGTGTGTGTGTGTGTAATGCCTTACACCCCTATATGCCACTCTGGCACTTAGGGGGTTAAAAGGCATATTATGGGGCAGAGTGGCATATAGGGAGGTATAAGGCATTTCAGGAGGCAGAGTGACGTTAAGGGGGCATTTAATAGTGCACTCTGCCTCCTGAAATGCCTTATACCTCCCTATATGCCACTCTGCCCCATAATATGCCTTTTAACCCCCTAAATGCCAGAGTGGCATATAGGGGTATAAGGCATTTCTGGAGGCAGAGTGCTCTATATAATGCCTTTTAACTCCCTTAATGCCACTCTGCCTCCTGGAATGCCTTATACCTCCCTATATGCCACTCTGCCCCATAATATGCATTTTAACCCCCTAAATGCCAGAATGGGATATATAGGGGTATAAGGCATTTCTGGAGGCAGAGTGGCACATAGGGGGTCAAAAGGCATACCATGGGGCACAGTGGCATATAGAGGGTTAAAAGGCATATCATGGGCCACAGTGCCATATTGGTGTGGCAAGCCTGGGGGCAGATGTGCGTAACTGGGGGACAGGTTGGAAAATACAAGAAATAAAAACAAAAAAAAAATATTTTTCTCAATCATAGCTTTTATTAAAAAAAATAGTTTACATGAATTAACATTTACTGGTAAAACTTTTTTCCTTTAGGGTCGTCTTATATTCAGGCTTTTTCTTTTTTTCCTAAGTTAATATTCAGATTTTGGGGGGTCGTCTTATAATCAGGGTCGTCTTATAATCGAGCAAATACGGTATAGGGTATCATGATGCAATCTCCTTTTGTTAGTGTACATTCATAGGGGGCTATATAGTCTACCATCTATAAGATTTTCTAAAGCACATTATCTGACAACTCTGGAGTTGACAAAGGGTTAATGGCAAATCACCCTCACTGACCAATCCAAATAAAAAATAGACTTTTAAACACCTCGTGGCCTGTTTCAGTATACACAGTATTGCCTTTTGGGTTACATGTTGCGTCTGTCACATTCCAACCAATAATTAGGCAAAATTCTTAAACTCCATGATCGCCTACTTGAATGATGATGTCCACAGTGCAGACTGGGAATCCCATCTCCCAAAAATTATTTTGACTTGACTCTATCCACTCTGCGGGTTCAGCTGCCAATCCTTCCAAGTGTGCTATTGGCTTAGAAGAGGCTAAGTGCTTAGGATATTAAATTGGGAGGGGGTTAGAAGGTTAAAAATGACCTGCTTACCAAATAACAAGTAAGGGCATTTTTAGGCTTGATTGGTTAGTATAAGAGGTTCCTTCCAGATTGTGCTACCATTGCTCCTCCTCTGACAGACCTCACTACGGCAAGGTCCCCTGTTATGGTTAAGTGGTGCCCTGAATCAGAAGAGGCTTTTAAAAGACTGAATGAAGCTAACTATGGCAAACAGTTTGTAAATAAATGAGATGAGCCTGAAAGTTAATAGTGATAGAGATATACTTTAAGATACAATGTTGGCTATTATTTTGTGACGTAGTACGTTACATATTTTGTTGACAAATAAAACCATATTTTTTATGTTTACACAATGAGTCAAAATAAATATTAACCATATTCATTTTAATATAGTAAAGGTTGATGCTGATTCTTTAAGTAGAGCAATTAAAGGGCATACCCTTTGTTGGAGAGACTTAGCTTTTTCTCACTGTCCTTATTTTCTAGATGTTCAAAATGAGTATCACAGCTCTCTACGGGGCACAAATAGCACAAATTGTATACAGAGAGCAAAAATGTGTTTATAAATTATACAGTTTAAATAAAATGCATTCTTCTTTTTAAAGTTGTAATTTCATAAATAGCTGTCAATAGATTATAAAACTCAAGATGTCTCAAAGAGGAACTGTGCTTTCTAAAAAAGGTCACTTGTGAGATATGCTGTATATGTATTGCAATTAAGTAACAACCACCCCTCCATATAATTGTTTTACATACATGTAAGAGTGGACAAACCTCAATAGCCGATGAGCCGTATCTCTTAAAATTATATGGACACTTAAGGTTTATGAGTATTTTTATAGAGATCTGTGGCTGTACAACTTTACTGGCTCCTTAAATATAAGGGATGGCTCCCAAATATATCTGTCTAAACCAGGCCCGGACTGGCCATCGGGCACACCGGGCATTTGCAGCTCCAGGCCCCTACCTTAAAATAGGCCCAGTCAGGACCGGACTGACTGGGCCTATTCGGCCGTCCTTAATGCAGGGCAAAAGGGGCACCTGCCCCTTAAGCCCGCAGCAACTGCGACCGGGCCCGCAACTCTAGCAGCGGGCCCGCAACTTACCTGGCAGGCGCGCGAGCAGCGTCTCTTCTACCGCCAGGGGGACGCAGGACTCCAACAGAACCATGTGACGTACGCCACGTACGTCACATGACCCTGCTGCGCGTCTGCTTCCCCTGTGTAGATCTGCCGGCATCTGCGAGCGGCGCGTACAGACAGTTCAGGTAAGGGGGTGAGGGAGGTTGTATGGAGTATGTGAGATTGAATGAAAGAATTAATTAATGAGTGTATGTGAAGGAGTGAGTGAATGAATGTTTGTGAATGAGTATATGCAAATGAGTATCTGAATGAGGGAATTAATGAGTATCTGAATGAGGGAATTAATGAGTATCAATGTATGAATGAATATCTGAATGAGTGAATGATTATCATTGAATTAGTGAAAAAATATTTGTGAACGAGTGAATGAATATGTGTGTGTGAAAGCATGGATGTGTAAGGGGGGGCAAAGATGCAACAGGCAGGCTGTTTTGGTGGCAAAGATGCCACAGGCAGGCTGTTTTGGTGGCAAAGATGCCACAGGCAGGCGGAGGGTGCGGGTGTCAGCGTGGCAAAGCCTGTCCTGGTGTTTGTGTGTCAGTGTGGCAGAGCCTGTCCTGTTGTGTGTGTGTGTTTGGGTGTTGGTGTGGCAGAGCCTGTCCTGGTGTGTGTGTGTGTGTTTTTGGGTGTCGGTGTGGCAGAGCCTGGCCTGGTGTGTGTGTGTCGGTGTGGGAGAGCCTGTCCTGGTGTGTGTGTGTGGGTGTCAGTGTAGCAGATCCTGTCCTTGTGTGTGTTTGCGTATGGGTGTTGGTGTGACAGAGCCTGTCCTGGTGTGTGTGTTTGGGTGTCGGTGTGGTGTTGGTGTGCCTGTCCAGAGCCTGTCCTGGTGTGTGTGTGTGTCTGGGTGTCAGTGTGGCAGAGCATGTCCTGATGTGTGTGTCTGGGTGTCAGTGTGGCAGAGCCTGTCCTAGTGTGTGTGTGTTCGGGTGTCAGTGTGGCAGAGCCTGTCCTGGGGTGTGTGTTTGGGTGTTGGTGTGGCAGAGCCTGCCCTGGTATGTGTAGGAACACAGAAAAGAACCCCAGCACTCCAATCAGCTTCCAATCCTTAGGTTACTTTTTTCAAAGAAAGCAAAACAAAAAAGCAACGTTTCGGCCAAACGTTGCTATTTTTGTTATGCTTTCTGTTTTTGTTTTGCCCTTTTTTCCTGCTAGATCCCAGCTTCCTGGGAGTTGAGTGCTGAACCATTTCTTCTTTTTTTAACTGTCCTGGTGTGTGTGTTTTGATGTCGGTGTGGCAGAGCCTGTCCTGGTGTGTGTTTTGATGTCGGTGTGGCAGAGCCTGTCCTGGTGTGTGATTGGGTGTCGGTGTGGCAGAGCCTGTCCTGGTGTGTGTGTGTGTGTGTGTGTGTGTGTCTGGGTGTCGGTGTGGAAAAGCCTGTCCTGGTGTGTGTGTTTGGTTATCTGTTTCCTTAATTTACAGTAGGAACTATTTCATTTTTACTTATCCAGAGATAAAATGCCCTCCTGAATTTGTAGTGACTTCAGGGGACAAAACATTCAAGGCCCTGAAATCATTTAGTGGAAAAGATAAGGTATTGTGTTATTTACTCTATAATATTTATTTAAAGGATTAGTTGTACTAAATTGTGGCTTCAGGCTTCCCATGTTGAATGACCAAGTATTATGTATATGTATGTACATATATGTTTTTTCATAAAAATGGGCTGCTCAGTCTGAAATGCCCGGGCCTATTTTTTGTCCCAGTCCGGGCCTGGTCTAAACCCTAAAGTCAACAAGCATTTGTCAATTTGCAAGAACCAACAGTGAACAATGTGCTCAGCCAATGTGCCTAATATTTTAAAATCGTATTCCTAATAATAAAGTAATTGATGCTCACTAGCATTCCAGTGAATAATCAGCATCTTCACCCTGATAATTCCTGTTTTTCACAGATATGGCTGGAATAATGAGGTTGATACTTTTTTCATTAAAATAATAACCCCAGGAAAACAGATTTACATGCTTTACTGGGATTAGTCCAGTAGGAAATACAGTTTTCCATCTGTACTGAGAAGAAAAATTCCATTGAGCATGAAATATCGCTTCTGCCAGATGCAAAGGCTCCAAAGTTATAGTTTCCATTTTTACTTATTTGAAATGTTAATTCATTTTATATTAGGTGAAAACATGCTTTATATGTTTCTGCTAAGTATTTTTTGGTTACTGTGCTTCAATGTTGATATTAACGCATCCAGTGATTTAACGAGAAATCCTATGATTTATTAAATTATTTTTAAAAAATTTAATATCTGATGTTCCCTAATTGCAATATATTTTCTTACATTTTCAAATGTTCTTTATTATAAGTGAAAACCTAGGGAGGTAACTTGGAAATTAGAAAGTGTCTAAAGCGATTAAGATGTAGTCAGTCAATAGTACCTATAAACATTCCAACAAGAGCTAAAGATCCTTTATTCCCTAGTTAACCTCACCCTTCACCATTTTAGATATCCTTCACACATTTAACCCGAATAGAGTTTTATTTTCCGTATTTAATAGCTTTGGACTGAGCCTTTTCAATTTCCGCTAATATATTTGTAAGATGAATTTTCACAAGTAGTTATTAGTGAAGGGGACTGTCCAATCCACTGTCTTCATCCTGTTCACATCGCAATTGGTGTAAAAACGCTGGAACTCTAGCTATACCCGTATCTTACAGTTGTTATTCTAACATATGATATCTTTTGATAGGTGAATAAACTTTCTTTTTATTCTCATAATCATTGGCATTCTAGATTGCTTGTTTATAAATGTCTTTAAGAATATAGAACAGATCGGGAAAAGCATGGATTGGTTCCACCTGAAGTTTTAGGTGTGTGTCAGTAAAGAAGATAAGTTAAACCACTATAGTGTTTTACGATGGAGACTATGGTGTTTATTCACTAAAGAAGGAGCTTGCAGGAAATGTTTGCATTGTGTGTAATTCCACAATGCATTATGGAGCTTCTCTTGAAGGAAGGAATGAGCTGGCCCTTTATTATGCATAATGTAATCACTGAGGGTTTTAAGAAATCTCCCATGTCACCTATGCATTATGCAAGGCCTACTAAGCCTTTTTTGCAGGAAAAGGTCACTTGGATTTGCCGTTCAATGGAGTTGAATCCTGCTTTAGTAAAAATACCCCTTTTGTAGTTCAAAGTATATATGAAGTGTACCATTTAATTTCTCTTAATGATAACCGCATCACATGTGTTTAACACCACTGCCGAGCTATAGATTTTACTTGTTTTATGACAACATGTAGTGAAAGTCTTAATGACAAGGAAGAGAACAATTTCAGGTTCCTTGTAGTTTTTTTTTACTCGCAGGTGAGGGTTTGCAGTTTTTATAGCATCTAGCCTGAACTTTACTGTGCTTACTGCTGTACTACACAGATTAGTAAATCTAGAAACAGTTAAGCCATTTCCCTATGTGGATTCTGGCGCTTTAAGGTCGTTAAGACCAAAGCAATCTATTATGCAGTTACCTATAAATAGCATCATACGCAAATGAAACTGGCTTATATACAACGTATATAAATTTTGTATCTACCACTTTAGAAACATCTTGTAAAACCATAGTTTTAAGAATAAAAGGAAGCTTAGTTTAGGCATGATGATGAAGGTGAAGGAAATACATTTTCCACTGCTAGCTTACAAACTCTTCTGACATTTTCACACACAAGACAGGAAAGCCAAAATTTATCTAAAACATTTTGTTGCAATAAATTAAAGAGCCATTCTCTTTTATATCTCACATGTATTTCATTTCACTGTATAGAGTAATCCCAAGAGATCTTGTGAAGGCCAAGAAATACTTTTCCCTTTCTAGCATTTCCTTCGGCAAACATCAAGTAGGGGAGAACGAGTGCAGATGAAAACAGGGAGGGGGGCGCCAAAGGAAACAAAAGGGTCCAACAAAGAAAGTTATACTAGTCTAAACAATATATTTTTTTAATGGTTTGAAGAAAGAGCAGTAAGTTTTTCTAACAGGCAGAAGCATCTGCTTTTGGTTATGATTTCATGTAGACCGTGGACTGTGGTGAACTTGCTGTGCGCCAGAATGGACCGTCATCCTAGGGTATTAGATTCCAATGAAACAAATTAATCTCTTTCTCTAGGGGAGAACACTCTGCTTTCCACTAACTGAATGACATTAAGGGAAAACTGCCAGGAAAAATTAAACTGCAAGACCACTGTGGAATTCAGAAAAAATCAGATTGCAATGTTGGACAAAGGGATGTTGTCACACCTTCTACTTGAGAATACTGAAAATTGCAATAGTTCAGCAGACAAAAACATGTCTTTTAAGTGTGACGAATAAATAAAAGTGTCTTTGTGCGCAAAAATATATTTCTTTGGTACATTTTTGATTATTGGTTTGAAGTTACACAGTGCAATAATTAATCAATATGAGTTCATTTTGACAGCAATTACATTTTAAGTTAAGTAAAGTTAAGTAAAGGGATGGGAAACATAAATATAGGCATAAAAGTAAAAAATAAATAGCTAGTGTGATAACTGTGATGTAGCCACCTACAAATCTAAATTAAATCAATATTTGGTGTGACTACCCTTTGTCTTTAAAAAAGCATCAATTCTTCTAGGTACACAGTTGCACAAGTGTAAGTAGGTCGTTCCAAAAATCTTGGAGAAATAACCACAGTTATTTGTGGATACAGGCAGCCTCAGTTGCTTCTGTACAGGTGTACCTTGCAGCCATTGTGTGATGTTATTATGCATGAAATATTTAACGTGTCACAAGGTAAAATCTTTATACTTTTATCCCAGTCCTCATATTTTGAATTTGTTGATCTGTAAAGAATCAATGTTCATACAGTATTCTTAATTGTCCATTCCGATGGGCTGACCTTTAATAGTTCATTCATGGTCTAGCTGGCCCTTTTATGTATTTAAATTGGCCCTTCATAATGTATAATTACTGGACACATCTTTTACCTACAACCACTTGGTGTAAAAGCTAAGAAAACTGGCATCAATGGCCCAGCACATATAATTAAAAAGTGATATTAATAGACTGATGTGATATTGGGAATTGTGCTATACCACCATCAATGTCTGACTCAGTATAAAGTGATATTAGTTATGCTGTACCACGGTCAGTGTCTGGTTCAGTATATAGTGATGGGCGTTACGGTGTGCCATCATCAGTGCCTGGCTCACTATATAATGATAGGAGTCATACTGTGCCACCATGTGTGTCTGTTTTACTGTGTAATAATAGGAGTGATGCCGTACCACCCCTAGTTTCTGGATCACTGTATAATGATGGGAGTTATACTATACCACAGTCAGAGTTAGTATATAACGATGGGAGTTATGTTGTACCACCCTCAGTGCCTAGTTTGCTATATACTGTACCACTGTCATTTTCTGGTTCAATACATAATGATATAAGTTATGCAGTAGAACCCCCAATATAATGTATATTAACAGAATGTATGCTGTACCACATATGTCATGCTCACTATGTGCTTATGCTCACTATGAGCTGCACTGTATCAAATCAATGTCTGGCTAACTGTGTACTGATAAGGGCTATGCTATAACACCGGCACATGCATGATGAGGATTATAGTACATAACCTCTAGAGTGCCAAAAGTTACTTTACTGTCCCATTGGCCCTTAATGTCCAATTAAGCTCATGCAGGACACTTGCTCATGCCCCAGCCGGCACAAAATGTGAATAAATCAACAGGAGAGAGCGGGAAACATTTAGCCAGGGGCTAATTCCAATAATGAAGCAGTTTAGAGCACATTTGGAAGTCAACATGCCCAAATTACTAACCAGTCTCATTTAAAACACATAGAGGGAGCACAGAAAGGAATCATTTAACAAGTAAACTGATTCTAAAGCCTTTGTTATCCTAGACCCCCTGGTAATTGTAGGTGGATTTTTAGGTGAAAGTCAAACAAATTCTTTAGGCTGTGGCCCAGGATCTTAAAATCAGAGCACCCCAGAGTGCAATTAACTGTCCTCCCCTGTTCATGAAGGCCCTATTAATAAATATCTCAATTCTAACCATTCCAGAGTGAATCTATATTATAATTTGATATCACATGTACATAAAGTTTTAGTTTTCAAATTAAGTTTCATGTATCACACTGAATCTTTTATGTCTTCCCAAAATGCTTTCTCTTATTTCTTTTACTCCTTTGAAAGCTATATGTTATCTTTGGCAATATCGATGATGAAAATCTGCATTCTATTAAATATACTTCATTTCAGTGAATTCTCGTTAATCTCCACATGACCTTTATTTGGCTGAATGTCACTGGACTCTCCTCATTTTAAGAGTGGGTTTGCCAAATTTTAGAAGCATCTGTTTTTTCTATTTCGTTTTTTCTGACATTCCATCTATTCCCTTGCTAATTTAATCTATTTGAGATGATATTCCATATTTTATGCATTTTATACATGTTTTCCCAGAGAGCCCCCTGGCCATTTTGTTTGCATGTGAGGAACAGTGTGAGCTCATTGATATATGAAATTTTAATTAAATTTCAATTTCAAAGCTGTATAATCTTTAAGCCATTGAACTAATTGCAGACATGAAGTTCTTCTTGCACTATGTCTGGAGGATAGATTTTCCTATCTATGTATGTGTAAGAGCCAAAAATCCAAGTGATGAATTCTGAAAGACCTTTCAAGAGGACGCTTAATATTATAATTATGGCTTATGGCTAGACCTCAATTCTGTACCTCCCCTCATTTTCATTACTGACGCTGTTGTGTCCACAGACCAACAAAGTTCTTTTTCATGAGTGCATGTTTTTTCATGTATATTTTTATCATAGCACAATAATTAGAATGCAGATGAGAAAATAAAATTGATGCAGATTTCAGCAAAATATCAGTTTTGTATGGTCAGTTTTTGTAGAAAATGCTAATTTTGTCTGTCACAGATTAATTCACACATTGGTATAAAGTGGGAGGTGTTATTATTATGATTATTATTATTATTATTATTATCTTTTATTTATATAGCGCCAACAGTTTACGCAGCACTTCAAACTTTGGGGAAGTACAATGTACATAATGCATTAAGTGTATGCAGTGTCGGTAGGCTAAATGGCCTATTTTGGATAAGGAAATTAATTTCCTTTTTTATATTTTCTTACAACTCTAGGGTGTCTGGGGCTGTAATTAGTGTAAGACGATTAACAATAATAGAAATACAAGAATAAAATACACAAAGTATGGCTGCAGCCAAAGCAGAAACAAAGGGTATAATAAAATGCAATAAAAAAAAAAACCCAGAATATAATGACTGATGTACCCTCGATGTCTGTGCCAGGCCCACTCAACCAATTTAACTACCCAATAATTAACACAACATCAAGAGTGGGGTTCAAAAGGCCACAGCTGATTTATTTACTTAACCATGCCATTTCCACATAACCTTAACCCAAACTAGGTGCGTTAACAGGGCAATGACTACCAAACTGAACAATAAATAACATACATAATTAACAAAAAACGAAAACCCCCCTAAGTTTACCAGGCTATCCCGGTACCACTAACACCGTAGAGGACATACCCAGATGCCCAACCCCAGACACAGAGGCTCCGAGCACCAACAGCAAGGAACCTCCCACTGAAATGCCAACAAATGCTCTCCCCCAGAGCATTCACCCCCTAGATGCCAAAATGAACCACCCAACCAACATCGCAAACAATAGTGAGGGAGGGTGGTATAAACTACACAAAATAGGGTGACACACAAAATGACCCCTAACCAAATGATTCCTCCCAAAATTCCACCCCTAAAAACTCAAAAAATTTCATCAGGCCTACCCCTACTCAGCATTCCAGTCAAGGCCCACTCCGGCCAATTCTGGCCCAGTGGGCATCATTCACTGATATACATGACATGATAGGCGATTGGCTTCTTAGGAGCCACTAAAAGTAGATCTGGTGGTGCTCCCTGCAGGAGATGAACAGCAACAGCCACCAGTAGAGTAAACAAGCAAAAAGGAGGAGCAGCAGTGGAAAAGTGTTTTAACCGTTCTCATTGAGTAACCTATGCAGTGCTAGATGCCATAGTAGATAGTGCCAGAGGAGTAGAAACCTAGAAGCAGACAGTCCTGAACATAAATAAACAAAAAACAATAATCAGTCCAGGGGGTCAAGGCAGCACAAGAACACAACAGGTTAACAAGCTGAGGATGTGGGACAGGAGACAGGATATCCAGGTAGGAAGCCAAAGGGTATAGAGCTGTAGCAAGGATACAAGCAAGGAATGGAAGGATACCAGTGTTTATACATGACTACAGGTGACCAGGGTTGGTCAGGGGTGTCCTTTTATGTATTTTAGCCAATGAGGAATGGTCTGAGACAGTAGGCCACACCCCTTTGCCAACTGCAGCTTAATCGCTTCACTACATGTGGAGTTTGAAAGGTTCACTTTGGTATCAAATCTCTCAAATTTTAGTGGAGTATTCTAGACATTTTCTCCAGGCACAGGAAAGGGAGCTGTCCATTTGGTTAAGGAGGGGTTGGTTAGAGTGCACAGCTAAAATCACAATTTTAGGTCATGACCAGGGAACTACTAACTTGGGTGTTCACTACCTGACCCTCCAGTTGAGTTAATTAAGAATGTGTTTTTAAAGCTAACACAGGCAGCTTCAATTTGGAGATACCAGCAGCTGCAGACTTCTATGTAAACTCAAAAGCTTTCCAGCTTGGCTACCCTAGGCCGCCAATTCTTATGAACAGAGCATGAACAATGCATGTTACTTTGACCTGAGTGCAACTGATTTGCCCTATGTTTTAACATTGCTAGATTTTGTCAAATGAAAACCTTCTGAGGATAGTAGAAATTCATAAAACAGTAATAATTTTTAAATGTACTAATCTTAGTACAAATATAACCTCTCCAATGCATAGCTTTATCAAGTAATGCCTTTTTGGTGGAAAAAAAGTGAACATCCTAAATTATTCTACCATTATCAAATGTAATAACATCATCTGTATAGCTATATATTTAAGACAACTGGTTAAAAAATTGAGGCCGGTATCTTGACACATTTTGTCATCTATAATATGAATGAACATTAGTAGTCATTCCAAGCAGGAATAATTAGCTACATTGTACCGGTTAGAATGAATATAACTGAAGCTATATTTTTCCATACATTTTCACACATTTAATTGATGCAACAGAGCAGAAAACTGAGATTTTTTTTTGCTCTTTAATTACCATCTGCTAGCATAAGATTGTATTTTGTAAAGTGACTGACTCTACCTGCCAACAGAATTTTTCGCCTGACTTCCTCAAGCTGTGGCGGCTCTATTAATGGTGAATATGGCACCGAAAGCCAGTAAAAGAAACTGGGCTAAACACCTGTCATTGATGTGTTCTGCAAAGAAAAGGCAGGTAGGAAGAAGTATTCAGAGCCACACAAAGCTAATTCAGCTGTAAATTATAAAATAAACATTGTGCAATCAGGCTCACAAACGGTGTGATGTATTCTCATATGGTTCTGATATGCCTTATAGACCAAATCCTTCAACCTATTTACATCCCAATAGTAATACCTCAGAGAATAATAGATTTAACTCCCAAATCAGTATACCTGGAATCTCTCTGAGTTGGCCCGGAGTCTCCTGGAGAAGTGCTGCTTCCTAGTTGTTAGGGTTCGTTCTCTGCTTCTCCTGGTAGAGGGAGTGGTACAGGGCCAAATGTTCAACCCACTAACAAATCCTCTCCCTCAGAAGGATGTCCTTGCCATTATAATATGACATCATAATATATAATCTTATATTATTATTATTATGCCTGGGGAATCTCTGGGGTCCATTCACTAAGAAGACATGTAGTGACCTCCAATGCTAACAGTCACAAAGCAATTAGTTTATTGTGAGTAAATATGAGTGCATTCAACTTTATTTTTTGGGGATGACACGCATATCAGCCCACAGCTCTCTAAGAGGGACATTTGCATGTTCCAACTTGCAAGAAATGTTTGTGTTTATAAATTTGTGAGTTGGTTGCTTTTTTGCACCAACTTAACTCTCCATCAGCTGAGTGTAAGCAAAAACATTTCTGTGCAAAAGTGAGTTCACAATGTTGAATTGAATTGCCGTTACATAAGTTATGGTGGGTAAAGGTCAACAATCATCACCTTTTGCCTCTATATCCACTTTATACATGGATGCCTTGAAAGTAATTGCCCGCTGTACAAGACAGCCTTTAGACAGAACTCGGGTAAGAGGTGCAGTAACCAGATCACTACTCATGTTGAATTTGCCAACTAGACTTTAGTCAAACTCATACATGTTTACTGCTCCAAACTAGAATTTTTCAACAACTCATATACACTCTCTTTTTAGTGAATAGACCTGCCTGGGTTTGGTCATTGCATATAAGTGGGCCTTGGAGGCAGCATTTGATCGCTGAGATAGGAATTTGGCCTGCTCACTGAGGCTATACTGCCTTCCTGCCACCTCATTTATGCAACAACCACACTTACCTCTCATCTAGGAGACCGGCCTTGGGAAATTCTTAGATATGGATATGATTAATCATTGATAACACCAAATCCTCAGTAATGCTTTGGTACTGGTACTCAGGCAGTTAAACCTACTCATTGCAGTACTTGCTGGTCAAAAAAGTCAGTGGATTGCATATGGTTTTCAACATTTTTTATGATGTTATGACAGCTGCAAAACCTTTCCCAAAAGATCTAAATCTGAGAAAACGATGACAATCTGCATAAACTGTTTGAAGTGAGCCTGTAATATTAAATAACTGTGCTTCATTTATGAAGTATTAGGTTGCCGACCAGAAGAAATAACAAGAATGATTTAAAAGGGTAACAGAGCTGGATCAAGATTCCATGAGACCGAGGGCAGATTACAAAATTAGGACCCCTGTCACCTCTTCTACTCAGACACTTAATTGTGGCCTATGGCAAGGCTCCACATATTATCAGGGGCTCTAGAAGCAGTAGCTCTTTTCTTTTGATTGTGTGCATGGATTAGGCTGGTTACATAGTTACATATTACATAGTTATATAGGCTGAAAAAAGACATGCGTCCATCAAGTTCAGCCTTTCCTAAATCTGTTAATTTGTTGCTGTTACTTTTTAAGATCTCCGAATAGACATCCCCTGAGCTCGTTGAAAAATAAAACAAAATTTAGTATACAAAAGAGTAAACAAATACAAAGTGGAGACCAGGTGCATACTTCTTCGCAATGATCTTTAGAAAGGTTTTGATGGAGTATGCTGGCCATAAAGTATATCTGTGTATGTATTTATATGGTGCTAACAGATGTATTTAGTGCTTTACAGCTGAAAGGATAATAAATAGTGTGTGTGAAGACACAATAACTGCAGTGGTATAAGTCATAAAAGTAGATGTACAGTAGTCATACAGACAGAAGATGATAAGTATGCATAAATCAGGAACAAGGCCGGATTAAGAGCATCATGAGCCTGGTGCTGAGGATTTGGTGGGCCTTTATATGGAAATAAATAAAATAGTATTGACATTCACAAATATTCCCTCATTCAGATACTCATTCATTCACTGAATCACAAATACTCATTCATACACCCTCCTCCACCCCCTTACTTGAACTGCAGATTTATCTGTGCCTCTCGCATGGGCCTGCTGCTTAAATCTATGTTATTCACACTATTGATAAAGGAAAACAAATAGCAACATTTTGTTTTTGTTATTTTCCCCAAAACGATATTGTTCTTTTAAAGAGACATAATACAATGGTGGTAAGAAACTATTTTTTCTACTTATAGTAAGTTTATCTCACACTCATAATTGATCTTTGGAGGTGCCCAAGTCTGACCCAGTGTAATGGCATGTTGAGCTGTCAAGCTGAATTCACATGTAACATAAGCACCATATCAATGCTTGCAAGGACCAAAAATACTGAACAAGAAGAGGTCTTTGAGCTGGCTTTTTGCCATCTCTCGCTTTTCTACCCTTGACAAGCTGGGCTTGAACCCACCCTGTCTTATCAAATTAGTTTCTTCATAGGTTAGTAAGTATCATAACCATTAATTCCAGATAATTGTGATACATAAGTGCCTAGATAAAATTGAGCATTATAATTGAGTGGATGTGGTAATTAATACTTCAATAATCAGGTGAGTTCATTCACACTACAGTCACTAAATGTATTACTGCATTTTGATTAACTTCTGTTTCACACATAGATCGCGTCTAGATTTTAGATGAAACCCTGCAAGCGATATTGCCAATACAACCCAGGAAACTACACATTTGTATACACTAAGAAATGGATAAGTTTGAGTCTTCCAACAGGGCTAGCTTGTTTTAATATAGATAGTGAATCAAGTTATTTGATTTTATATTTTCGCCATCCAGCTGTCACATTTCTGAAACCCAGAATTTGTGACATCTTATTGGGACAATCAAGGAATAAGGGAGAAATCAAGGAACCTAAATTTACGCAAAGCTGATGGTCTAAAACATCTGAGGCTCAATCCAATAGGTTATTTAAAGTCTATTGTTGAAAAAATAAATCAGAATTTCTTCATATTGAATGCAATAAATCTTTAAAAGTCACCACTTGACAAGATCAAAGAAAGCTTCAGGGTAGCCGATTATGATCAAATATTATTATTATCAAATATATTATTATTATTATTATTATTATTACTAGCATCGCTATCTTTTATTGATATGGCACCAACAATTTACGCAGCTCTACTTACAATACATACATTCAAATAGTATGACAAACCTATAACTAAGACAAACAGATCCATTACTTAAAGAGGGGCCTGCTTACAATCTAGAAGTAATTGCACAATTATGTTCAATTTAGCTAAACTACCCATAAAAATGTGTCCAGATCCCCTTGGTACAAACTGAAGTAGAACCTACATATAAAGACCTACATATAATTATATTACAACCGCTTTACATACATATGTGAGTAGTAATTGAAATAGGTATAGTTATGTTATCTAAAATTTGCAATATTTGGTATAATAATTTGTAATATTATAATAAATATTAATGAAAAATTAATAACCTTAAAGAAGACATCTGCATAATCCAATCCAAACCTCTTTCCATGTTCAAACCACTGCATGTCCAATACACTAAAAAGAAAACATTAGCGCACATCATTGGCACAGCAGAAGCTCATTACAACCAATGCGGTACAGCTAGTAGTATGAGATCTTTAGTTTGTTTATGAAATAAATAGTCACTGTTATCATTGTGTCATGCTCAGCATAGAATGCTAGACTGGACAGCAGAATCACCAGAGAAGGTTAATAACGGCAGCCGGTAAATCAGGATCCAAATACAAGACCAAAGACAAGCCGGTTCAGCAACAGGAGGTAACAAGGATGGAGACAGCCAAATCAGCGGCAAAACTTAGTCAGGAACAAGCTGAGTCAAGAGCCAAAATAACAGAATATACACCAACGAAGATAAGCAGCTAATACCACAAAATGGCAAGAATTGAATGTAAGCCCACCAGGAAGTGTGGTTAATTGGGTCACATTGTCCCTTTTAGAGCGGTCCACGTCATTGGAGCGCACGTACCTACGTGATTTGGGCCTATGAGATTCAGGCCTCCCTGTGCTTCGGAGGAGTGGGAAACCACCAGACAAGGTAAGTTAGTCCTTAAACACTGGTACATTGTGTTTCTACCTTTCTATGCACAGAAGGGTATTTTTGTTTTTGTACATTTTTTAGATGTTCATTTAGGTTACTCTGCTCACTTCACTGGCTCACCTAGTAGTCATTTATTTTTATTGAGTTCAATGTAGCTTTTTTAGCTGCCACAGTCTAGACTCCATGGTCTCTGTTTGGCATTTGGTTAGGAATTTATTAACAAACGATGCATTCTTAACCACTATTAACACCAAATTGAAGGATTAGATGGGTAATTGAATCACATTTTCCTTATACTGCAATAAAATATCTTAATTTATTGACCATATTTCCTTATCATTGCAAATAGCGTTACATTTGATAGATATAGCTGGTGCCAGTTGTGATCATGTGTTTTGAAACTTATCTTTTTCACTTCAGATCATTAAATGTTTGTTGTGTATGGATTAATGGAGCAGTAGGAATATTTGTAACGCTCGTCAATTCTTTTGTGAAATAAATATGTTCAAATGTAATCATTTTATTATAGAAGTGAATTTAAACTTTGTCTTCTGTTGATCCATATCTGTTCTTCAAAGTTTGTTGCATTTTTTTAGTAGTGTGGGAATGTTACTCCCATATTCTTTGAATGATTGACTTATTTAAACAATTAATACTCACACCTGGCTGGGAGAAACCTGTTTACATTTATCATGAAAGTATAACAAAACTCTACAGATTTGCAATTAGCTTTACAAGGCAACATTGTATTTTTCTGTCCAGATGATATTTCTTCCTAACAATGCTGGGCATTATATACTTATAAAATAAAAAAAATATCAGAGTGATCTATTGACTGACATAATTTCTTGTCAGCCAAAAAATGACTTTAACAGGATATATTTTCACTGATGCATAAATCAACACATGATGCACAGATGAAGCTTTGACACACAGGTGAACTTCAAATTATAACAATTTTACTGTGGTTTATCTTCACTCTATGGATTACAATTGTTGACCCAAGTGTACGTCGAGATAAAAATGTCATGATGACAAATGGTTTTATTCTTTTAGAGAACTAAATATCTCTGAGGGGGAAAATATTATTATTGTAATAAAGCGTTTTGTCCAGCTAGTCATAGCCAAATCTGGCAAAACTAGAAGGCTAACGGGGCCAAGAAGGTACAAAAGAACCCTTCCAACACTCATGAGATTGAAAGGAAAGGCCATGTTGGGATCTGTGGGCTTTCAATTCCAGTGTCCTGCTATTCCAGCACATTAGGGAAGTAATACCTAGTTTCTAGACATGTGAAAATGGTCCAAAAACGATTCGGACAAACGTTTTGGTTATTTTTTGGCCCATTCTTTTCGGGTAACAAATTTCGTTCCCTGCCCATGCGGTTAATCTCAAAATTCAGGGGCATTTTTCATTCTGGAATGAAATTCCTTGCATTGTGTCCAGATTCACTCACTTACACAGTCACTCACTGTCTCACACTCTAATACATGTTCACACTCTCTCTCACGCTCTGCCATTTCCCTACCTTCTCTGCCGACCACTTCCACTTTGCATCTTTTTCTGCATCTTCTTTCTTGTATTTTATCCCTTCTCTCTTCTCCACTCTATCTTCAATCTTCAAACCTTAATCTGGTATCTTTTTTCTTTGTCTGCATCCCCACAGCAATAATCCTGCAACTTCCGCCAAAAAGATGGTGCTGCGGTGACTTCTCTGATCCTCCAATAGGGAAAGAGGGCGTCACCAAAAGCACCAACTGAGGGAAATATGGTGGCGCTTGCAGTTGCATCCTCTCCCGATCTTCCAATCGAGGAGATGACGTCACGGCTTGCAGTGACGTCCTCTTCCTTGATTTGAGGATTGAGAAGGACATCACCGCAGTGCCGCCATTTTGGTAGAAATTGCCAGTTATGTCTATGGAGATGCGGACTGTGACAGAATGACCTGTCATACAGGCCCCAAGGTACCCAGAGATGGCTCCAGCCTGGCTGCCAAACAGGCAGGAACTCCATTCTTAAACTAATCCCATTAACAGGATGGCTACCACGGGGATATTCAGTAGCTAAAGGGGATTAAAGGTTGGGTTGTTTACCTGTTTATCAATGTTAATTTATGTTAATGAAGTTCTGTGGCTATATCAGTCTATGTTTTACAACATTAAACTGTTCATTCCTGCTGTACTCAGTTCAAGGTAGTTGTGTCTACTTATTGGGTACACAAAGCAGGGTTCCAAGGTGCGCATGCTGGCTGGTGCTGGAAGTGATTCCGGGGACAAGAGGAGGATACATGTGGGTGATCTCTGGGAGTTACTACAGCTCTCTTGGTGAACCCGTTACACGGACAAAGAAAGAAGATACCAGATTAAGGATTGAAGATAGAATGGAGAAGGGGAAAATTCAGAGGAAGATGCAGAAGCGGCCTCGTTTTCAGGGCTTGGTGTGAATCATCGAATTAACCAAAATTCAGCAAATTTGCAATTCATAAGAATCCAAATGCACAAGTCTACTAGTCTCTGTTATATTCACATTGTCTATGGTGAAATGTAACAGCATTATGTGCTTTAAGGATTTTTAGTAATCAATTACATTTAGATTTGTTACCTATTGAGCTATGTGTACATGGTTATATCCTGGGCTTTTTCCATGGTACTGATAACAAGTGATGGGAGTTACAGGATCATATAAAGAACCCACAACTGTGCCTTCGACACTTAAATAATACTTATAATTATTATGGTAATTATTGCCAAATGCTTTATAAGAGTGAAGGTATTGGGGATCATATGTAGTTGTTGGACGACCTTGCCTCCTCATGCACTATCCATCTGTAGAGTTGCCTGCCAAGACTTTGAGACAAGTCCCTGGGCCCTTTCAAATACCCACATTATATTTCTGTAGAAATTACCAATATTTAACAAATTGGCTCATATTACAATTCATATTTCCTTACAAACTGAAATAAAGCACTTTTTACTGAAACGCTATGAGCCAATATTTATTGAATTCTAAAAAAGCCTGTTGAAGTTTGAAATTAAGACGTTAATGTATACTTCCATTGTAAGATTCCTAAATATGTAAGTGGCAACCAGCCTACAAAAACACTGACTGAAGCTGTTCAAACGACGCATGTAGATTACACAGTCTGGAAGTTGCATGCTAGTTTTCTATTTTCATATCATCGGCAAAGCATCTGTTTGCAGAACCAGTTGAAACTGGAACAGGACTGCTTTTTATTGCATTTTAGAGACAGGGTTATTGTATAAAATTAAAGGTGTTTAAATAAGTGAGCTGCTAAGAAGTCTACATTTTGAAAATATACCATTTGTGCACTGGAACAACACATATGGTTTTTCAATAAATGCGTCCTTTTTACAACTTGTTAGGGGATTGGATTTGGGTTGTTGCCAAAAATATTGGTATTAGGTTCCCAAAAAGCAGCACAATACTGGAATCAAATTGTTAGCCATCTGCGATAGCTGATGCTTTATAACCCAGCATACTAGTATCTTAAATCCAATCTGCCTGCAAGTCTCGGGGCATCAAAGCCAAGATATGTAATAAAGGCACTTTCCAATAAACCAAAATATGTTGCACTCCAAGATAAATGAGCTTTTGTAGTTCCCCAGAAATATCTGTAGACAGCAAATGTAGAATCTCGCATATTATTGCTAGGGAAATCATCCAAGTCAAGTTTTTATTGTCAACGGACAGACAGGTTTATTCCTATAAAAGACAAATATATTGAACCTAGTTGTTTAATTGTGCTTTGCCAAAAAGCTGAGTAAGGAGCCCTATGGAGACAACTAGGACAGACAGTCTTGTATAATATTTTTCACTGCAGCAATCTTACATGATTTAACTGTAACCTCACCGCACCCTTTCATTAAACTTAATTGCCCATCATTTTTTTTATTATGGCACTGCCGTAAATTAACAAAGGTTAAAAACTATGAATGCTATAAAATAAATGTCACCTTGAAACTTCAGGAAAACCCCCATTTAAAGACCTAAAAAAAGGTTGGGGGCAAATAGATTTAGTTTTAATGTTAGCAATATAATTTAGAGAATGCCCTATAATCAGAATAATTTTGTAGGAGAGGTGATTTTGTGCATGTGAACATCTGCGCGAGTACGCTTATCATTTCAGTCTTAATTTATGTACTTGCTTTTTATATTCCAACAATATGAAATTTGAACTTATATTCATTTAATAGTATTGTGTTTATATGTTTGTGTTATGTCTGTACATCAGGTACACAGGTTTATGAAAAGAAATATTATTATTTATGACACCCCACTCAACCCCCACCCTACCCTTCTCTAATACCATCACTTGTTTTAAGTTGTAACCTCTATCATGTTGATTAGTATTGCTTCGGACCTGATGAAGGGAGGATAACTCTCGAAAGCTTGTCTTTTAAATATTATGTTAGTCCAATAAAAAAAAAGGTATCACACTCATAAAACTAGCACTCACCTGAAGATCATGCACCTTGGGAAATCAATTCCAGCACAGGGCTGATACATATAGCACAGAAGAGGAGGGATGATCCAGTGACATAGCTCAAAGGCCAGCAAAGAAGATACAGTACATGGATCACAAAACAACTAACACTGGTTCTTGCAAATGTTGTTGATTTATGGATCAGTTGCGAGCTCTAATTAATCAAGGGCAGGTGATGATTCTCTGGAGTAAAGTCAGGCATTAACAGCATTTGAGGCTGATTATAAGATATAAGAGCCTGTCTGGCGACAAGTACACTCAAAAAATGATAATTGGTTCAGAAACAGCCAGAGCTTAAACATGAGCATCTATTCAATGTATGTTCATCAGTAGAAAGTATGCCGGATGCTAACATTTCCAATGAATGTGTAGTCAGGACTTTAAGTGCTGTCCCTACCAAACTACTTCTAAAAAAATAATTCTACCTGGCAGAACAATGCTTAAAATTAATTTAAATTCTAGATTTTTTTTAACTCCTTTTGCTAAAAACAGGCAGATAAAAAATCTTGGCCCAAAATAAAAAGGCTAGGCTGCCATTAAATTGTAACTGCTCTATGTGATCTAGAGCAAGCATTGTCATTTTGTGCAGTATAACTCACAAAACTGGGACACATTTGGAAACCCAATAATGTAGTTGCTCGCATTATGTTCTTTTATCCATGCACATTCTTCCGTGTCTCCTTGCACGAATTTGACTACTTTAACCAAATGATCTTCAAACAAGCCTTTTTTTGCTCCTCAACTTTCTGAAAACGTCAGTCATCATACTATATATGAAATGTTGCATGCAGGTATTGATGTAGATGAACTACAACCCCAGTGTGGCACTGCTCACTGTATAATACCATGAAACACAATAATTACATTACATTACACTAAAATGTGGAGGCAATAGTTACAATAGATACAAAAAACAAAATACTGTCTGCGCTTCTCACCCTAATAAAGTTGGCAACAAATATATAAACATAATATAAATGAGAGATTTTGGTTATATGAATTGGCCAAAGCATAATTAAGCTCACCCGCCACGTCAAGGCACACTCTCAATAGGGTGAGAACCTACTCTCACCTCCTACATAGTGGGCACACAAAGCAGTTTATACTGCTACCAAAATCTTATTAATGTGTTGGGGGAGGTGCAATTAAACCTCCTCCCAATTAACCCCCGGACAGCAAGCTGCAACCAGACTGATGAGGAGCCAACAACCTCAAATATGTGCAAACAGGGAAAAGAAAGTGTCGGTGCGCTAAGCTAGTCACAGACTCA
Source organism: Spea bombifrons (assembly GCF_027358695.1). Classification (NCBI taxonomy): domain Eukaryota; kingdom Metazoa; phylum Chordata; class Amphibia; order Anura; family Pelobatidae; genus Spea; species Spea bombifrons. The sequence continues at coordinate 84,665,717 of NC_071090.1, read as the reverse complement.
AATAATACAAATGTATAATATGAGGCCTACCAAACAGGTGTAAGCATGCTGCAAATACAGTGTGTTGGCTGTAAAATGTATACAAAAAAAACAAAATACTGTCTGCACTTCTCACCCTAATAAAGTTGGCAACAAATATATAAACATAATATAAATGAGAGGTTTTGGTTATATGAATTGGCCAAAGCATAATACTTATCAATCCATAACAGAACTTACACTTATTTTAATGCATTTTCAGTAACAGAACTTTCTTAGCACTCTTTTTTCCTGAACTGTTGGTGGCTGACAAACACAGGGAGTATAATTGAGAAATATTTAAAGATGGGTGCAAACATAAAAGTATGGAATTCTGTGAAAAAATAGGAATTATATATGTATGTATATTATTATATAGCTACTATAGCTTTTGAGCAAAAAGAGTTGGGATCTAGCTATGCGTAAATGCCTAACTGTGGGTAAATCTGCAACATGCCTAAGCTTCTCTCAATATCACAATTTTTATCAACTATTGATATAAGGGACATTTATCACAGTTTGCAATTCAGTTTGTTGTGATCCCAGCAGTTGAAAGTTGATCTTCATCTGCACCTCGTCTTTGGTCCTAAAACTCAGGACCTTGTAAATAATTTGTTCATCTGTACACAAGCATACATTTATTTTAACAAAAATTCTGAAGAAACCCCTTCTCTACTTTTCCACCCAGTTTATCCATCCAGTGTAAAAGAAATCAGCTTTTCTATTTTTTTTAAAGCACATATTAAAAAAAATGAAATGTTCACCACCCATTTCAATGGGCAATAGAAAGTGAAGCATTATTAAGCCTTTTAAATATAAACCAAGCATTTATACAGTGGCACATCTGCTGGTAACGGCAAAGGAAGTCTGTAACTTCAGGAAACAATCTAGGAATCAGCAGGTGGCTGTCTATACCAATATAAAAACAGCACAGACACTTTTCACTAAAAGCTTTACTTTTAGTTGCCTTTTTATTTCTTATTAAGTAGAACAAAGAGCTTTCTGGGCTCTGTCACCAATGCAGCAGATGGCCGCCATTTAAACAGAAACCTGCTATTCACTGTTTCCTTTATGAAGTAATCAACAATCAATGAATTTGTTCTCTGCAGTTCTCCATTTGTAGCAATGTTTCAGAATTTACAATTCAATTTTAGGAGAGACAAAATGAACTCAAGCTGACATGAAGCCAAAGTTGAATGCATTATGGTTTAAACTAAATGTTGGATACGGATGCCAGAAACAATACAGGCATTTTTCCACACAAGATACATACTACAGGAACACTAGATACAATTAATTGTTGCAAAAATAGGAAAGCAGATCCTTACGATAACATGTTGCACAAAATACAACAGGCTCATTTTTGAAGCGCCAATCTTTAAGGGTCCCTATGAGACCAAGGGCTATGACTAGATGGTGGCCCAATTGTAGAGCCAGGTATTGGGCTCAAGCTCACACTGGCTCATCCAACTAAATAACATAGAATGTAGTATCCAGCCATATACCCCTAGGACCCAAAACAACCCATGGAAGAGAATCAGTCTATAACAATCCATATGAAATTTACCTTGCATTTAGAAAGTGTAGTAGCAACTGATGCAACATGTTCCTGAGAATTAATTCAAGACAACCCTTGCCAAAATACAGTAGACTCATCTGAACCTCTGCTTGGAAATCAATGTTGCTATGAACAAATGCATGGATGTATAGGTTCATCTTTTAATCAGTAAAGAGGGGTGGCATCAGTTGCTAGGCTGCTTTAATAGAGCCTACTGGCCTCCCTTGTATACTACAGCTCTCAATGGTCTTCTTGGGTAGATTAGAGAACTCCCCTGAAACTTGCCCTTTTATACCTCTGAGGTCTATTCATACCTCTGTAGTATCTTTTTAGTGCATCCCAAGGAGGAGTGCTAGGATGAGACGTGGGTAACGCAACAGCCCCGTTAATATATCACTGCTAACATATTATTTATGTATATACCTACAGTATGTTCATAGTTGTCACCCTACTTCTTTTAGTATTGTGCACTTTGGTTTTAACAGATAAGGTTTTTTGAATAACCAATCCTCTAGACTTAACAAAGAATCCATGAAAGTTGAAAAGTTCCCCTGATGTAATATTAGATTCATACTATGAAATAGGGGTGTTGAACAGAAAAATTAGAATAGTGTTTAAAGAACATTAAAAAAAATAGCTTGATTAATCCGCTCACTGTATGAGTAATCCATAAAATTAAATAAAACAAAGTGAAAGTTTAATCGCTGTATAATTAACTTTTATTAACTGCATAATGAACTTCATTGACACAGCAACATAAAAATGTAATGATTCACTTCACTTGATATTAAGTAAACCTGATGCTGAGATATCTTTTTATTAGAGGGTTTTTTGTTTCTGTGGCTACAGTGTATTGAGAATCAGTGTCTCCCTGCTGCTAGAATATTGAACATTAGTCCCTATCCAGAATGAACATTGTGCTTCCAATCCATAGCTGCTCTTTTAGTTTTTTATTTCTTGCAATGCTAAAGTAGGAATATTAATAGGAATCCATGCCCATCATAATCTAAAATGAAAGAGGGATTGTCCTAGTAATACTCATTCCTGACATTAAGTAATGCTTCCAATAACTCTTCCTATATACTTGTAAATATTGAGTTTATACAAAGACCACTAGCCAGTTAATACATGATGATATAGCTGATAAAGATTGATATAATTGATTCCAACCTATATAACACACTCATCAATGTAAACCTCAATTTGTTATAGTGTTCCTGCTACATTATAGTAAATTGTAAGATCTAGTAAAATGCATTAATGTGTACACATGTTGTAGGGAATATGGATTGCTGCTACATACAGTAAGGAGGACCAAACCCATGAACCTAAAATGGAAAACTCAGATTTTACCCAGTTTGACAATAGGTGAACGAGCAGACAACATGATGTTCATGCTTAAATATTTTCATAATACTTTACAATGCCTTTTCTGCCTTTTATTACTAGTTTAAGCATGAGTTAAAAGCTTCTTGGCACCTTTAACCACTCATTGGGCATCAGCAGTCCATTGATCCTTATATAACAGTTTTTGTTAACATCTAACGAATTTCACGAATAACAAAAAATCTAGAATTTGTTTTCAAGCTATTCCCAGATATCTATGTATCTAAAATCACAGTTTTCAAAAATGTAAGTTTGTAACGATGATAACAGTCGACCTTTCTGATATTGACTCACGTTTTGCCGAACAAAGAAATTAATATAATTAAGTGGCCCACTGTACAAAGATTGAGAGGCATAATTCTATGCATCACCGTGTGGTAATTAATTTATTACCATGCGAGTTAAATAATATAACACTCTTTTTTATTATTATTAGTGAGATCAATTTTATTAGAATTTTAGACGATTTGAAGACAAAATTCTGAACTGTTGAACAAATTAGGCTACTTATTTAATATCCAGTATGAAATCCAACATCAAGCATACCATTCATAGCATATAATCATGTTAATTTACATACCAATCTATTTTTTGGAATTCAAATTAAAAATTGTTATGCAAATTAAAATCCACCCATTAGAGTTTCTGATTTAACATTTGAATTATTATATTGTATAAGCAAGCATACACAGAGTGTGACCTACTGCACCCAGTACCTAATAGCAATGCCAAAACATTTAATATATGGTTTCCTAGCTGTATAAAATATCCTCCACATATTAGGCATTTTATAAATGGCATATTGTTATGTACAAGGCTATAATAACTTTTATGTATGTAACATATTCTTAATAGCTCTAGACCTTATTGATTGCTGTAGGTTGTACGATCTGTGCCCTTTAGTTCACGTATTGATGCACATATTGATTCAGGGTTAATGTTCTTTGAAAAAGATTTTTAAACTCCATTATCATTCTCCTGAATAGGGTCATACCCTATGCTGTTTGGTACATCAAGTTTTGCTATCTGATGCATTTCCTCTTTTAGTATCAAATAGGTGCGTTGTTATGCATTACTTACTGTTCTGATGTTGTGTTAACCAGTAATAAAATGATTCATTATTTGTTGTCCGGTTCATTTACATTGATTGCTTGTTCTGTTTACTTTCTAAAAAAAAAATAAAAACAAAACTATAATATAGCCTCCAGAGAGCAAAGTTAGGTTGAAATTACCAGTATTAAAATATATCCTGTACAATATATAGATACTGATGTATAGCTGTTTTTAGGTGACATCCCCATTGTAAGCATAGCTATACTGTGTAGTATGAGCAGTGCCAATTGCAAGGATCAAAACCACAGCCCAGGTCACTTTGTAGACCCCAGAGTAAAGTTAGACAGGGTCAGACATGCTCTATTTGTTAATATCCTTAATTTGGTGTGGCTGGGTTTGTAAATCTTACAAGTTGACTTGAATGGAAAAAAAAATAATGCTAATTTTGAGGGTTACACAAATACTTGTGTATATCTCTTTAAAATATAACTTTTCTTATATATGTGAGTTAATATTTAAAGGTAAGCTATTATTGCCAGGGCAATGAAAAGGTTAAAAACTAGTAGAATGGATGACAGACATGCATATAATAAAGTTTTATATCACTTGCAATAAAGTGCAAGTGATATAAAACGCCATCATATACAGGGAAGAAGTGACTGTATATTATTGAAAATGTTATTCCATGTGAAAACATGTGTGTGTATACAGGTATTTGAGATGAAAATGAAATGAGATAAATACAGGTTTACTTATCAGAAAAAAACTCTGATTTTGTGATAGCTTGAGTGATTTGTTTATGCATAACACAACTGAAATAACTTTTAAAATAACAATGATTAGAAATGATTACAAATAAACACCAAGAGTAGTCCTGTAGGAATTAAACACGTATTAAGTTCATTAGATAACACCAAATGATATTAAATCCTTAGGGCTACTGTAGCATATCCAAAGAGCTAATATTTCTATTTGTGGCTATGTCTAGATAAGTGCAGAACAGCACTGCTGGGATGGATCCGTAATAGCCCTAACAGGCTGTCGAATGTCAGAATGGAAATTAATTGATCGTTATTAGTGGTACTAAAATGCTACACAGTGACCTAGTATAAAGAGACAGTTAAACACAACACACTCACACACTTTGCTGCCCTCCTATTCTGGTTAAAATAAAAGTTTCTTTGATTTTGGGAGGTGGGTATGTTCCCTATAACTGGTCTATTTTGGACATAATGCTTTTTTACATTATACAGCTACGAGCCTTTTAAAAGGAAAGTGTATGATGCACCCATTGAAATATGCCTAACTAAGACCTATATGTTTAGGAATAATATAAATGAATAGTAACAGCCCTCCATTACAAGCCTTTTCACAAAATTTCGTGTTTATGGTTTATCTGGCCATATTTTCTGTGAACATTTTAGGTATATGTTGTACATACTTAACATCAAATTCCTATTTATGACATTTTCTCTGAATCTATGTGACAAAAAGGAACTTTTTCCGCTGAGTGAGTTATATTTTTGTTCCGAAGGGACTGAAACTGTGCCGGCAGGTAAGAAACACTTGGCCCACTTACATTACTCTTGTAATTTTAAGAGCATAATTGTCCTTGGAGGCCTCTGGGAGCCACTTGTGATTATTATCACATGTTATTTAGTTTCAATGCATTGAGACAGACAGTAGGGAGAGGCCAGAAAATGGTACCATAGCTTTACTGCCCATATTGTAGACAGGGGAATTAATTGTAATTTTAGTAGATTTAAAGGTGTTTTACACATAGTAGTGCTCGGCCACTAATGTGGGCTTGTGCCTCCTTCAAGAGAGGTGCATGACGAAACCAGAGCTAAGCTAAAAACCATTCCAAAGTCTACCTATCCTCTGTCAGTGGGCCTTTGTGCACCATAACAATCAAATGCAATACAGCTAAAGTAACATAAAATTAACACAGACTTTAAGAGCATACACAGCACACTGATTTTTACCATGTTACAGCACGCCACAGGACCAGATTGGAGGGCACCTTAATGGGACAGATAAAAGGTGTGGATCCATCAGAACACCCCGGGGAAATTGCTGTTAATCTTCCCCCTATGTATGTCAGCGATTCTGTGTTAGCATGAATGTGTATGTGTAAGTATATGTTAGAGGGTGTGTTTTGTAGCATAAGTGTGCGTTAGTGTTAATGTAAGTAAGAGAGTGAGAGTGTGTAAGTATAGCTGTGTTAGCGTGAAAGGTCCAAAAGGTGCCAGCCTTTTGCTGCACTCCAGTCATCATGGACACGTTAATGCATATAATAGCTAAGTGGTCCCTTTATGATAGCTGAGTGGTATGTCTACAGAATACCCCCTTATGCATTACCCTAGCCCTAATACTAGTTGCAATGTAGGAGACATGAAATACTTATTATCAGTCAGCTCCAGCATCAGATCAGAAAGTGTTACAGGACTGCTTCCTTGACACTGATTGGCTGTGAATTCTTACAATTAATCAACTCTGGAGTTCATTTTTTTGGTCAGTTAATTATTTTATGTATTATTTTCCAGATTTAATGAATGCATGTTAATGTACTTACAAAGAACTGTTCTTTTAAGAAGCTATATCTGTGCTACGTTGATTTGTCAAACAGTCTATCAAACTATCAAACTCTCTATGTAAGAGACACTTTGCACATTGCTTTGTCTATAGAAATACATGTAGGTTCTCTTTTGCATTGATTTTAATTGGAGCTAAAATATTAATGCTCTCCCTATTGGAAGATCAATAGCACAATCAAATCCCATTGGAAGTAACCATTGTATGAAATCAAAATGCTTATATGCAAACATATTAAACATATACTCAAGATTGAAAACTTGCGAGCCGGGCTCTCTCCACCTGATGTATCGGTTTGTCTTAGTCTGTTAATTCTCGTCTTGTCATACCCCTTGAATTTATGTATTGTATTAAGCGCTGCGTAAACTGTTGGTGCTATATAAATAAAAGATAATATGAAGAATAAAATTCTTAAAACGGGAATAAAGCCAGAAATGTTGTATTTTAGAGAAAATAAACAATGTGTCTTTGGCTCACATAATATTTCCAGTTCAGTTATTTAATACCTTCCTGTTCAATAAACATTTATTACAGCAATTATTATAAAGTGACATGGCCAAGAAGTTGCTGAAACAAGATGAAAAAAAAATAATAATTAAAAGTAGAATGACAGGGCAAGAGTCAGGTATTTGCTACAAATAATGGTATTGATTGCTGGAAAATAAATACATTTTTTGTACCTGATTTTGTTTTTTAAAAAAATATTTATCTGTAAATCAGTCATGTGAAATTTTTAGTGACTTTCCCTGCTGAAACACCACACTGAGATGATTCTTTTTAAAGTTAGTTCCTCCACATACTTTAATAAGTCACACTTTACTGGGTGATTAAGAGTGAGCCATTCCATTGTTTACTACAGGCAGTACAATAACAAGTCAGAATGTTTTGTCTAGTAGATTGGACTAAGATAACAGAGCTAGAACAACTTAGAAACACTTTCTTCTCAGCTGACCTATAGTGCCTTCTATATTGTAGACTTGATGAATATTATTGTCAGAAAAATTGAGGTATTCCATAGTAAAACGCTGTTAAATTAAATTAGTTTTATTGTTTCTAAACAACCATGGGATCACTCACGTAGTTATTTTTTTAACTCCTGAAATTTTGTTGTGGGAACTAGAGCACAGAGATATTTTTGCCTTCTCTTACAAGCCTTTTAGATGTCAAACTTTTTATTCCTTTAACAAATATTTTCCTAAACTATTTGAAACTGTCTGCTTGATACACTCCACATTAAAACTATGTACTGTATGTATGTAATTTTGCTTTTGAAAGAAAATCCTTAAGATCCAAAGTTCATTTTGTATGTAAATAAATTATATATCATCTAAAAGCATACCAATTGTGTGTGGGTTTGAACTGTTGCAAGTTTAACTGGACATACAGTATTGGCCGACCTTGGACCTGGAATATAAATGTAATTTTCCCTTGTATTTAATCCTTATATTAAACACCCTTCCATTTCCCTCATACAATAAAGCTAATATGTTTATGGTTTGCTTAGTAAAAGCTGATCAAAGATAGCTTTGGTAAGTTTCATTTTTTGGGACTTGACTTAATGCTATGGAAAAAGAGCGTCATTGGGAAACAGTGTTTATTTAGCATGTCATATTAGTTTAGTTTGCCAATTCTCTATGAGTCTGTGAGGAAGCAAGCCAGACAAGTTCTGAAGCCTGATCTATGACCTTAAAACCCTTTTCTAATTATTCAGTGAGTATTCTCGTCTCTCGATCCCAGCAGCACTTGCAGGAAAAACTCTTTCTCACACTCTCTTTGGCAGCAGAGCACTTCCTTCATATGGAAAAACATTTAGTTTCGATTTAATGGCCTGTCTAGCCTCTGTATACCATATCGGTCCTGATCCCTGAAATGGGAAAGGTATACTGAAATAACAGATTGAAGAACCAGTTAGAGCTTTTAACTTCACTTGGTTGGCTTTTCTTTTAAACAAATTTCATCATTCTACTATAAATCCTTTTCAAATAAAAAATTGGCACATTACATGAAACATATGTTTCTTCAAAAACATTTTTTTTCTATAGATAGCAACTGCGTCAAGAAGCCAATTACACGCTTTTCAGTTACATTTTGTTCCAGATTTATAACAATTTACCAGGATTTTCTTTTTAATGAAAGTGGTAGTCATGGTCATTTTGGAGGGAAACAGTGAAGCAATGTACAGGTCTCTGTAACTATCTGAGTGAAGATAAAGCAGCGATTTACTGTGAAATGTTGATACGTTATTTACCTTCCAGTTACTTCCTGGTGTCACTGATAAAATTCCTGAACACAATAAGTCAGGAACACGGTACACATATCTGCACATTTTACTCTCTGAAGACCAGCCTCAAACCAGATCTGTCACTTCTCGTATATCATGGATTTTTTTAATTTGATATGTTAAACAAACCTTCATAATTGTTTGTACCTATTAAAATAAGAAACGGCATGATTATTTCTCCCCATTAATCTATCTCTGATTGTTGCCGATTGGTTCTGGCAGGCTTTGTAGGGTTGGGAGAGGACAAATCGTTCAGATAACACTCCGTGACAACGTCTTACCTTCCATGAGATGAACTTTGAAAATAAATATCTCCAAAATAATTATACTGATTTGACAAACAAAAAACACAAGTGAAATGTTAGTTTCAATATGATTTTTCACACTGAGGTCCTACTTAAACACAATCACATGCGTAAAACACTAAGGGCTAAGTTGCCCACAAAAAACAGCCCCAAAATTATTTTCGTTAGGAGCAACCTAGACAAGCATAATCATAAATAATTTGGTGTATGCTTAAAACTAGGGGAGGACTGGCAAGGGGAGCAGGCAGGCAAATGTCCCCCTGAGCTGCGCTAAAATAGAAAGGTTATTGTGTATTTTACTTGCAATTCCACATACGGCCACCAAGAAAAGAGGGCTTTCTGTGTTCTCTTTGTCTTTGTATGCATTCTTTGACTGAGGAATCGTCAATTTTGTGGGCCCAGATTTTCAATACCATAAATCCCCCAACCAAATAAACACACGGACACAGAACTGTTTGGATAAAACTTGGCCACAGATTTTTAATATGTATGGTAAACAAAACCACAATAAAGTCATTGCCAGAATTGCCACCAAAAGTAATACAGCGCATTCATTCCCCCATTGTTTTCCAATCATCTCCCTGACAGTGACACCCACCTTCCCATACATATAACAACACCATTAACCCCAAGAACAAAACCAATTGGGAAAGAGCATACCGAGATGCACCTTTCCCACACCAGGTTCTGCTCGAAACCACCAACACCAACCAAACCAGAAACATACTATTTCCTATTAACCAACCATTATTCCACCCCCACCTTACACTAACGAGAAGTCACCCTACTATTAACAGGGAGGGAGGGTGAGAAGATTCAGGTAAGAAAAACAGATTAGAATTGACAGTTACAAAATGGAGGGACCTATTTATACAGGACCTCCCAAAGTCCCTTAACCCCATTATGCTAAGCCCACATCCTTACCCAGTCAAGGCCCCTTTCACTTAGCTACGCTGGCCCATGGGCTACATTTGTGTTATTGTGTTTTGGACAAGATAAAATGGTTCTTTCACCTGAGGTACTAAATGAAATCCGGACTATAAAATCGATAGTGACTGATTTGAATTGGTTGTTTCTCTATGGGTTTTTTTTAGCATCATCTATGATATGGTAATTTAATATCATATCCAAGAACTAGATACGGTTATTTATAAATTGCATTAATGTTAAAAATAAAAGAACACAGCTTTTTCCATTCCTCCTCTTTATTCTGCCCTATAAAAAATAAACACAATGATATATAGTCTTCAATAATTAAAAAGAAGCATTTTTTATTAGTTAAGCTTGTTTCCAATGTACATTTGGCACAACATGAGTAATGATTTATCTTATGGGAAAGTCGGTTCAAGGGGGGGTGTCTAGAAAAATTATAAATGTTTTGACATTACGTATGGATGTAAGCATAAATGTCTAGTCATTTACAGTGAAAAAGAGCCCTGCTGTACCAGGAACAAAGACATTGAACTTTCCAAAAGCAGAAAAACATGAACCAAACTCTAATTGCATCAAGATGTGTATTTAATGCATGAGTAACATAGAATAGTATTTTCAGAAGAAAATCAAGCTTTTAAAATGTATAGATAGAATATTTGGCTTCATGAATAGCGCCAGCTACTCAAACAATAATAGATTGTATGAACAATGAATACTGTTATATCATGCTATTTTGCAGGATAAAGAACGTTGGGAGTTTTTGTTCAATATAGACAAACAATAAAATAGGCAGGATACAGAATATCAATCAAGGGACCTACACATCTAGTGGAACAATGGATCATTTGTTCCAAAAATTAGTATGCTGCATAGTTAATAATACAAGTATTAAAGTAACTACAAAATGATGTTGAATTTACTACTGTTAAATGATGCAACGGTTCACACTGTAACATGTACAAAGGAAGATAATGAAAAACTGTTAGACTCGATAAATAAGGTCTAGTTTATGTGACACATCAGCACATTTTGAGAACATGTGTTCTTTCCCTGCCTTTTATTTGCCGCCAATATTTGAACTAGCTAAAAAGGGACACTTGGATAAAGCAGAGGGCTTTACCAAGAACTTTGTATGTAAATTAGTGCCCCTATAATGCATAACTCACCAACTTAGAAACTGACTAATGATTTCAGAAGGATTATGTTTTTTATTTACAACATTTATATAATAAACACTTTTCTCTTGTTATTTATATACACGTTATTGTAACTTATAGGGCGGCAGAACACTGTGATCCACTGTGATCCACTCTTACCCATAGCACGTTCTGAGCTCATAGAAAAGGTGTTTTTTTCTGTCTATCTGGATTCCAGACATGGTCTGTTTCTCTAAAAGAGGGACACTTGGGAGTATGCTTTTACCCACCCATTTATTTCATGTAGTAAGCAATGGCTTCTACAATCTAGGACCTAGTTTTTGAAATCTACAATCTATGATCTGTGATAATTTTGTGTGGCTCAATATTGCTGTCCAAAATTCAGTTATATTTCTACCTTATTTAATTTCTGTTATGCCCAACACTCATGGTTCTGGCCATGCCAGAAATCCTTATATGGTGCAGAAAAAAAACATTGAAATGCCACAAGTCTTTCTTACTTTAGACATCCTGATGATTATCTGTAGAATTTCTCTATGCGTGGCCCATAATCTTAAACCAGCTGAGAGGGAATTGACCACACTACACCACTTGACAGCCCTCCTCTGGATTTAGGGAATGAACACACTCATACAGATATATTCACACATTTTCTGGGCCTCTGTATATTGGGCAATATAACAAACACCCCGTCCCCTTTATCTAATAATGGTGCTTGAGAAAGAATCTGGGGAAATAGCTCACCTTTTGGTTCTTAAAAAACACCAGGATTGCCCTAATGAATGTAGTGTTTAAAGACTAAACAAATGACCTACATCTTACACTGTCCTTAATTTGGTAATGTACACAAACCTTGAAATAGTTGAGCACACCTATATCATTAAAATTGCTAGAACAGTGTTATTAGAGTACTTGTGAAAAACCAAATGGATTTTCTTATAATCCTCCTTATATGTGTTAATTATTTCACCCCACTACAGCAAAAAAAAGAGATTTTAAAGGGGCAAGGACTGGATCTTCTAGTTGGAGCGGGAGCAAGGGATGCCTTCCTGAACAGAAGCACCACATGCTTAATGGGTGTCTTCATTGAGGTCAAGTAAAAGCAAAATCGACTCATGATCAGAAAATGCCTAGTTAAATCAACTGAACTCATGTAAACTAAGAGTGCAGCATCTTAAACGAATGCGCTACTACAGCACTGCGGTTAAATCCATGAGAGTGATTGGACATGTGTACACAGTTGCCGAGTTCACACAATAATACATGTTACATGGGTCTACCACAAGCTTGAGTAGCATGAGCAACAACCTATGTCACTGTACCTTTTGCCATCCCTGTTTGGGAGCAGCTTAACTATATAATGCTTAACTATATATTGTAACACTCTGTTCCGCATGTCTGTGGATAATCCAATTTCATTTAGATATCCAATGATAAATAGTAGCATACCTTTCTGATTCTTTTTTCTTTCTGGAGCTTGTGTTTAATGATTTCCAGATTGTACTACTCTGTACTTTTCTAATGCGTACTCAAATTTGTCAAGCAGGACATTCTTGCCAGACATGGAGATCTGAAACCACTTAAGACCTTAAATCAATTTTGCTTATACATGATAGATTTTGCTGGCTTTACAAATTCAGTTAAAAAATCTTTAGTTACTTTTTCTTTCTATGGTTTAAAAACCCAAAACAATTACATCTAAAAGCCACATAACATATATTTTGAGGTCATGAAGATTGCAGTCCTTGAGCATTGTCTAGATACAATCTACTTAAATATCTTACATGTATTTCATAGTCTTTTAGAGGTGCTGTTAAGTGTACAATCCCTGACCATACAGTTTAGAGGTAACAGCTCCATCATTTTTTATTAGGATCACAAGTGTTATGGGATTCTAAGTGCTTACTATATTTTGCCCAAATTCTCTACTTTAAAAGTAGGATTAGCCCCACCATATCGGCAAAATGTATGGCTGTCTACAGCACCACGTTGGTAGGGGTTCTGCCATTAGGAGAGCCGTGACCCCCAAGGGTAATTTTGGATAGTTTAACACATACTAACATAGGATTTGATGGCAAATAAGAACCATTTGGCCCATCTAGTCTGCCTAATCCCATCCCCTTGAGCTGGGTATGGGAGTAAGGGGAACTATGTTTGGCAACTATGCCCCCATGTTAATTTATTTTTCTCCTTGCCCCACCATGGGCAGGGTGTAGTAGGAGAGGGGGAATCATCACCTCTCAGTTTACTTGGTTAACAGAGGCTCCTTTGGACCTCATTTCATTTCTTTCAATTATTTACAGTATTATATTAGTGGCATTGTTGGCATGTAACCTCAGTTGAGTTAACCCTTATCTCAACTGAACACTTGACTTGAATAGACCCAAGTGGAGTGGAGATGGGTCTAAAGTAGATCCACCCACTCATATGTATAGTATACCCTGTCCATTTGAAATATTTTAACTCTTTTTGAGCATACCCCACTGATTTCTGTTCATACTCCTCCTGGTTCCAGCCTAAGCTTTCAACACTTTGAATTTCATTTTTCTAATATTTTCAGCTCTTTCCATATGTTGTGACTTCTGTGTATGACTGAAGAGAACCATGGTAACTGTGCCAAAAGAAAATTAGTCTTTTTTTTTTCTTTGTGTTTTGGACTACAAGATTATAAATGAACGGCTCTCTTTGTTGAGTTATACATTTCAGAAGCATGTTAACATGAATCCAATTCAGTCTGTCTATATTTCCAAATTGGCATTAGATTAATATTTATTGGCCTTTAAAAAGTTCTGAGTCAGATGGAATAATTTCCTTTTAGCAGAGATGCGCCATCCACCTGGCAGCAAGATAGCGCAATTACAAAGGGAAAAGATTAAGCACTGTCAGCATCTTGTCTGGCTATAGAATAAACTGTATTCCCTCTGAGTGCCAAAAACAGATGTAAGAGCCTGCATGACAGCCCAAAGGAAGGTAATCCTCACCAGCTGTTTCCTTCTGAGCCTCCCTTGCCCTAACATCATACATCTTTCTTTCCTTCCTTAAACCTACTGATATATCTACCAGCAAACACATAATTGTTGATTTATAAAGTGCAATGAAATAGCTAATCAATTATACCATAAACAGACCAACTGTAAGCATCACCCAGGATTCTAACCGCCTCTATTGCATACAGATTTTGATGTAGTTTGTACAGCTTTGTACACAACATAAATGATTCATCGATTGCTGTTGTTGTAACACCTTTTTGACATCGACTACTGCCACTTCTTGCCCCTTCCTTTTGTTTTAATTAGCCATATAATTAGTTTTAGAATGTAAGCTCATGTGTGGGGCCCTCATAAACCCACCATTCTCCCAGGGACCTCAATATCTGTTGTATCGGAATAGGTTAGAATTTTGAAAATGGTAGTTGAAATATGAGCTTTTCATAATAGGGATGTAGGTAATTGTTGATGTAGGTAATTGTTGACTTTAATGCTACAAAGTCTAAGTTGATTTTTCCTCATGTCTCCATTTAGTGTTAGGTTTTAATTATGTTGAACATTCTAATTTTGGCTAGGCATGTATCAGTTCAGATGATCTCTTCATAGGTGGTAGATAACCTGCAGCTTTCCAGCTGTTGATTAACTAAAACTCACTCGGTGTCTCCAGCTTTCATATTTAGGGGGGGCACATGGGGGCAGGGATCAAATTAGGGGGGCCAATTATAAAATTATAAAACGCTACATATACACTATATGTGTGTGTGTGTGTATATATATATATATATATATATATATATATATATATATATATATATACACATATGCGCTTTAGACATGCATTTTTAACTACATAATATGTGCTGTTTGAAGTAAAGACCGGCAGTTATTTTATATACTAATATTAGCCCTTGCCGCCGATATTTATTAATATTAGCCCCTGCTGCCAATATAAATTAATATCAGACCCCGCCGCCAATATATATAAATATTAGACCCTTCTGCCTATATAAATACATATTGGACCCTGTTGCAAATATATTTTATATTGAAAAAAACTGGACCCCGGAAAGCATTTCCTTGGGTGGGGCTCCACACTCCCTAGCATGCAATCACTTCTCCGCTCCTGCACCAAAAACAATTTTTGCCACACTGACTGCAGATTACCCTGTATTTGCAGGTACACAATAATAATGTATGGAAACATAGCATAGCAGGTATAGATCAACAGAACATGCAAACCCAGCACTGCAGGTATAGATCAACTGGAAATCACATGTAAACTAAGCGCTGAAGGAATAGATCAAATAAACACATGCACCACTGCAGGTATTGATCAACTCAATAAAACATACAAACCCTGTATTTGCAGGTATATATAAATAATGTATGGAAAAATTGATCTATACAGCTCTGCATGTATAGATCAATTCGAATTCACATAAAAACTCAGCATGAAAGGTATAGATAAAAACCCCTAAATTAGAGGCACAGATCATAAGTTTCACACCCCAAAGGGCAGCCCTGGCATCCACATTCACCACATAGAACCTGACCAGCAACCAAATTACACACATAGGACTTGCCAACTTTGTCCCCAAACAGCCCAGCATGAGTCAACTTTGTCCCCAAACAGCCCAGCGTATGCCTTCTTTGTCCCATAAACACCCTGCCTCTGCCATCTTGGTCCAAAAGTCTTAAATGCCATCTTTGATACACACAATTTTACAGTCACTCACTAATTCATACTTTCATTCACATAATTCATTCACAGAATAATTTAATCTCTCACTCTTTCACACAAATCATTTACACATATTAATTAATGCATTCTCACTCTTTATTTAAATATTCTTACTGCCCTCCTTTCTCACTTTCTACCTCTCTCCCCCCTTTTCTCACTATCTATCCCCTCTCCCCCCTTTTCTCACTATCTACCACCTCTTCTCACTATTTACCCCCTCTCCCCTTTTTCTCACCATCTACCCCCTCTTCTCATTATCTACCCCCTCTCCCCTGTTTTCTCACTATCTACCCTCTCCCCCCTTTGTAGTTCACTTACCTTACAGTCCTGCGGTGGGACCGCGATGCGTCTGCCACAGTGTGGCAGAGTGCTGGATATGACATCATATTCCGGTGCTCAGCATGAAATGCCGGCACCGCGAGTTTGTGACCAAAGCAGAGGCCTCGCGGAGGAGAGTGAGGGGGACCGAGCAGTTGCTGAAAACTGATTCCTGAGTGATCACTTGGCATCCCTCTCTCTCCTCCCTCGCGACTGCAAAAAAAAAAACTTACGGCCCCCTCTGCCGACGCCACTGAACTCACTGGGACACGTCAACTGAAGAGCCAATATACACATCTTCACTATCCATTTCAAAATGGCAAGGTAGATATCACTGAATAGATAAGTCATGGAGGAAGAAACATAAACATTTGACATACTAAAAAATGCTACAGGTGGTCCAAATTCTGTATCCCACTAAATAAATCATCTAAATGTGTAACTCAAGCCTTTCTCTTCTCTCAGCCTCCTACCCCACAAGTGGCAAATTATTCATTATGAACTTGGCCGGTCGATGGCAGTGTTCTGAAGCAAGGCCAAGGCCTAAGCAAGGAAAAAATTACCCTTAATCAGTAATGGCCACTAATCCACCTCCGTACCTCCACTCCAGCTTTTCTGATTTGCTCCCATCACATGGTTGGCAATTATGTCCTATGCTCTTTCTAGAGCCAGTATATTTAACTTTCAAATGCTCCCATAATCCAGAGATGTTGAATGCTCTTGAGGACAACAGACATATCCGCAATTCTGTGTATGCTTGCTTGGACACAATCAATATTATCAATATTGGCAATTGTAATTAAGCCTATGCTCAAGGAGAGAGATCCAAAATCACATTTTAAAGAATAATTCTCACATTTCAGATTATTCCCAATCCAAAATATTAATTCTTAAATCTGTTCACAACATAATTATTTACTGTTTATTTTGTATTTAAGTATTAACCCCTTAATGACAAAGCCCGTACATGTACAGGCTCAAAATGTATTGTTTTCAATAGGTTTAGGGACCGCCCATTGTCCTTAAGGGAATTCGACATCAGATAAAATACATTTATTCCATCTCGTGTTGTTCTGCTGTAAAAACAGGAGCAGCCCTTGGTCTAGTCTTATATTTAGGATAACCTTATATCTATTCTGCATGTTTAATCCCTAGCCTTTTTTGTGTTGCCTCCCTATATTGACTTCTACTACTTCTGCTGGAACTCTACAATTTACATTTGTATGAAGGCCCAAACAGGGCATCCGGCACACTGGGCAAATGCCTGGTGGGCCCCATACTCACCTGATCTACTGCTTCAACAGCAGAGCGAGTCCTACAGCATGTGGTATGCCTGGTTATGCCTGACCGCATTCTATGGGAAAAACGTAGCATGCAGCTACGCATATCCAGCCGGTAGCTTAACATTGTAGGACAGCGTAGGACTCCTGCACAAGAGAATCAGATGCAGCCTGCTGAAACAATGGAGGTAGGGTCCAGGAAGTGTTTTACAACTTCCTACTTGGCCTAAATACTAGATTAATATCCAGTTTTCACTTAGAGAGCATGAGAAATGAAGAAAAAAATAGCATGACATTTGCTGGCTATGTTTTTGGTGGCGGGAGGCAGATGTGTGAATAACTTAAAAATGTGATAATAAAATAAACATAACACAAGCCATATATTTGTATCAGTGCTGGATTCAATCAAAATTTTATCTCAGGTATGACATTTCCCAATTTACTAGGTCAGCATATGACTGCATACATTTAATAGCTAACCACAAAGAAAGTTGGGGAAATCTCATTTTGAATAGAAGCTTAATAACCCTTATTTATGGATCTCTATATTTTAACATTGTAATGAAAGCAGTGCAAGTTTTCATATTTTTCAATGTAACAATAAGTCAATCTTTCCAAGTAGCAACAAAGAAACAATATATTTATACGTTATTTATTTTGCAGCATTAAAACTGGAAATTCACTCCCCATAACCTGATGGTTAGTGTTTAAGATAATGTGTACAGTAAACAGAGGAAACAATAGTGTATGGCGCCTGCAGGGGATAGAGAATGTGGGGAGAAATAACATGAGACAGTGTAATCAGTACAGGCACCGGAGTCTTGGAATCAGAACAAGGTGGAGAAAGGTGTAAACCCAGCACCTTATAAAGACTGAACATAAAACAGAATACCTTAAATACACCATCTTTATCAGGACATTTCTGTAGCACTCAGCAGATCTATGCATCGGTATTTCATAAGACAGACATTACTGCACTCTTTTGAAGTTACTTATTAATTGTTGCCTTCTGTTTCATGCAATTGTTTTATGGAAGTCATTACTATATCATTAATTACACTGGTATTGTGCTAAATGATTTGTTTACATCTGGAACTGCTTTGGATTCATTAAGGTTAGTCCGGATGTTCATTATTTTAGTTTAGGATGTTGCTGATGCGCATTAAAAAAAGTGTGAGAAGTCATACTGGCTCCATAAAAGAAGCCCCCAGGGTCATAACGCAAAGTGTGCTCTGGCCTCTGCAATCAGGTCAGTATTGATGGTTTATAAAGCAGAAATTTAGGATCATTAAAAAAGTAAAATGTGAGCAGCCTAAGGTGACGCTTTGGTGAGGATATGCAATCTGTGGCCCTCCAGCTGTCATGGAGCAAAAGCTGCTAGAACTAAAATCTTAGGATAGCCAGTCTACAACAGCAGTCATCCCTAATGTTTCAGATTAATTTGGGATAACCACTGTATAAAAGCTGAACTCAATAAAGTTAAAGGAGTAAAGTTTCTTAGAGTAGGTTGTGGAATGTGAAATGTTTATATCATTTTTAAACATATATGATCCTGCCTCTTAGCTTTAAGGGTCGCTCCAGGCATCATATGCACTTTATGTCTATGATAGCTGTATGGGCCCTTTACATTTTTGTGTGGTCCATTTTGTAAATTAATTTGCCCCTTACACTACTGCCAAGCTAAATGCGCTGTATGAGATGCATCTCCCTGCACCTGATGTACTCACCTTGAGTCAGCTCCAGCAATGGCTTTGCTGAACCCTGCCTGCAGAGCTCTGTTTAGACCCCAGTGTGCATGTGTAAAGCACATAGGAGCACATTCTGCCACTGACTGGCTCATACCCTATCTTATAGGAAAGTTATTTTATGCAATTTACTTTCGAGTCTAGTTGCAAGGGTCCTGCAGCTGACCCTAGTTTTTCTATTTATTTTTTGTATTTGTTTTAACCCCTTAAGGGTTATTACTCGTAGTATATTGTGGGACAATGGCTATTTTAACATTTTTCAGTGTTGCTGTTTAGCTGTGATTTTCTTTTTTCTCATTTAGTGCTCCCACACATATTATATATTGCTTTTTTTCAGGACAAACAGGGCTTTCTTTAGATACCATTAATTTTATCATATCATCTAATTTACTATAAAAAAAATGATAAAATATGGGGAATTACCTTTTCTCACTTTTTAAACAAAAAACTTTTACTCATCTGCAAAAACTAATGAAAAAAACCTTCTAAATAGTAGTACATTTTTTTTGTAATTTTTTCACACATGTTGTACTTCAGGTATAAATGTATTGCTCCTGGTATATGTCCGTGTCAAACAACACCCCAATATGTGTTCAGTAACATCTCCTGAGCGCAGTGATACCCCCCATGCATGAGTTTGTAGGGTTATTTGGGAGGTAAAAGGAGGTAAAAAGCCGCCTTTGTGAGGTGTGTATTTTTATGCCATTTAGACATCTGATCCTGCTGCCCCCATGTCCCATATTTGGGACATCTTTGAACCCGGCCAATTCAATTTACCCCATCAACTCATGCATTTTTTAATACGAGACACCCTATGGGCATTTGTAATGCCAATATTTTAACTCTTTCCATGCTGGAATTTTTGTAAAGATAAAGAATTTTAGGACTTGCTTATTATTATTTTTTTTTTTGGTGACAGTGGTGATTTTTACATGTTACCATATTTTTTTTAAACATTTTTGAACATTTATTTATTTTTTTTTTTTTTCTAATCACTCATTAGTGAGCTGGGCTCCATTGACCTTGCATGTTTGGATGCAGTACCTGCATTCAACCTGCAGGAGGGGCTCGAGAGTTCTCTAGAGGGTCTGGATAGACCCTCTATGAACTCATATCTATTGTTGATGCCATCCTGTGAATGACGGCAACGTCATTTACAGGATGGCACAAGGCTATCGGGGTATGTCAGCTACACCGTTTATGCTTAGAAAGCGATTCCGATCGCTTTCTAAGCTGTTTTAGCCGGGCGCCGCCGCGATCTTTGATTATCGGTGCGGCGGCGGCCATTTTTCTTCCGGGGAGGGCTTTCCTCTCCGGATCCACGGGCAGCCTCACTTGTGAGGCTTCCGTGGATGCTGGAAAGCCGCCGATCGCGGCGAAAACGCGGCGATGCAGCTCTTTAACGGCAACCCCGTACATGTACATGGATTGTTGTTAAGGGGTTAATAAATGTATCTATGTTTCTAAACCACTGCACACAGTTCTATTGATTGGATACTTTTAAACATTCTATATCACCACACACACAACAACACCAGCTGTATTCTAACATACCATTCAGGGACCTTATTAGAGAACAGTAATAGTCTTTATACTAATATGTAAACATTATACATGTCCTGGAAAAATAGCTGGTATGGAAACCATATTGCTTAGTGACACATTGCCGAGGTTGCTACTTAGTCTGCTGTTTTGGTATTAAGTTCTCTTAGCCAGAGGAAACAGTGATAAAAAGCAGAAGCAAATGAACTGGGGGTCCTTTCAATAATTTAAACTAAATGACCCTCATTTTGTTTTATTCAGCAAATAGATTAAAGTGCTGATAAATAAACAGGGTTCGTGTAGAAAGCAGCATTCTGGATAATTGGCTATAGAGCTACCATCAAAGCCAATTTAGGAGTATTTTGGTACATTTCACAAAGAAATAAATTGTGGGGTTTATTAATGTCTGAATGGCTTCCCCTGTTTTGCTGACAGATATCTGGATACAGCTTGCTCTTTTTTGGAGTTTAAACCTAATTTGTTTTCCAAACTTATACTTAACAAGTAGTAAAAGTGTGCAGAATGCGCTTCCGAACATAATATATTACAGAGCAGTAACAGCAGTAGAGCAAAAAGCCGATTTACACTGTGGGAGACAACACGTTTTACCACTCTCTTTATACAAGGCACAACTTACAAAGCTGTCTAAAGACTGTAAACTCAAATGTAATTAAGGAGATATGCAACATCTGGATATTAGAGCAAAGAAATAACTCACTGACTTGGTTAGTGTTCTCTCTGTGCTGTGCCAGTTACTAAGTACTTAAACTGTGTATTAATTGCATGTCATGTTTTTGCATACACATTTGGAGTACTTCAGGTAATAAATGCTATGTGTTCATAGAAGATATGTGATTTTACTTTTAAAGTATGCTGCCCATTGTCTTAAGACCCTGTGGAAGAAGCCCCTGGAGGGTAACAAGATTCTTGTTTGTTCTATCCCTGTAGAAATCAGGGACACCCATGGAGACACTCAGGAGACAAAGCCATATGCATTTCCCATCTGCCAAGTGTTATTTCAGTAAGTCCCCAAAAGACCCATTAATATGTAGGCAGGTGAGCACAGACCTGCTTTCACACATTTCGTTTACTTAAATAAGTATGCATGATCCATTGAGTTTTGATATTTGTAAACAGATAGTGGTGGCAGGGTTTATCCTCAGAGGCGGCTTGTTCCTCAACAGCCAGACAAGGAATATTGCTAATTCTCCTTATTCAAAACTTATCAGTTCAAGGGACTTAATTCACCATAGGCATTCTACCTGCATGTTGATGCTCAAAGTAAGCAGCTTGGTTCTTCTCAGTAGGGCCCATAGGCCTGAAACTTCAGGTCAATAATGCAATAGTTCTTCAATCCTACATAGAAAAGAAAATCTTGAAAAACTACAGTATATTAAAGGGGTGGTTCTAGATGCTATAGGGCCTTCTTCTGAATGTTGGTGCCTATTATGTGACTACATCATCATAAAGGTGTTTTATGCAAATTGCCTTTCATTTCATATTGTAAGAAATAGGATTGTAGATCATTTGTAATTTGACATCTCCAAGGTAGGTCTGACAAGTGGGGGGTAGGTGGCCAACTGTACCAAGGGCTGCTCTGATTTTAAGAATTTGGGGCCACTGCCTAATACTTTTTCATATGTTTTACTGGTGATTCCACATATGGCCAGGTTTTCTAGATTAATAAGGCCTTTAGGTATCACTTAAATATTGTGGGATCTTTTCTGTGATCCTTATATCAATTTTTATGTAGTTCCCGTATATAAATGTATGTTGGGCAGGACTGGGTAGCACATATTCAGAATGTTTATTACTAGGGTATTTGGCTGGACTCGATTCATCGGTTAAATGGAACAGGTTATTTCCTAGACAGCTGCCCTTTAAGCATTTCAGGTGTAGAATGTAATTGGCAATGGTGAGAGTAGACTAAATCATTGGAGAGTAGACTAAATCAAATTTGGCATTTACATAATAAATCATTCCCATATTTCAAATATTTTCTAGGGAAGAGATCACCGCTGTAACCGATAGGGATTGTAAATGCTCAATATGTTACTCTCTAGCATCAAACACCAGACTTCTATATTGCTGCTTCATCATACATGAGACATACTTGTTGAAATTTGCTGTAGGGTCTTAAGACGATGTCTGTAAGGCATGATTCAGAAGAAGAAGAAAGGGCCCTTCTGACCTGGACGGGTGCGTATCGGGTCATGTGATGCCATGTGAGCCCCAGTGAAAGCGTGGCTGTCCACACAGTGTGTGAACAGCCGGAGAGGAAGCTGCCGTAGAGGAAGCAGCAGGAGCGGTGAGAGGTAAGCGGTTTATAAGCCATTTGTATGCAATGCACATTAATCTTGTTATAAATATAAACTTTAACATAGGTAAACTATTAGTTAATTTAAATGGTTACATTGAGTTAATTAAAGGGTTACATAGGGTTACATTACAGACAGGTCTGACTAGGAGGCTACATTGTGTTCAGGATGAAGTACAATGTAATTGTATATAATTATCTGCCAATTAAACTACATGCAAGTCTGAAGACATTGAATCTGTAATTGGCAACCTCAATTAATGCCACAACATTTTAGTCACTTTAAGTCCACTGGTGATGTCTTGTTATCAACTCATTTGCTTCTGTACGTCCAGTAGCCTCACCAATATATAGCTCCAGCAAGTTTACCTTAAGCACATACTGCCTTAATCACACCAATGTAAAGATTTTCACAACCCTGTGAAGAGTTTAGTAATTTTCACATTTGCGGTGATTAGAAGAGAAAGACAAGTGCAGAAACCGTTCTCTTTCTCTGCGACGCCATCTTCATTATTCTGGCCTTTCAGAGTACTTCTGCAAAACGGCAGAGCCACACCGACAGCCTCTCCCCTGTTCCTCTAATTGGGGAGAGGGTGTGTCTGAAAGCTTTGACCTTTTCTAGAAGTCCACCAGGAGGCTTGGTTCACAGAGAATCGAACGAAGAAAGAAGGCAAGGAGGGAGAAGTGAAGAAAGAAAGAAGGGCAAGGAGGGAGAAGAACAAGAAGAGACAAAAGAAGAAATGGAGCTGCTGGAAAGGAGACAGGGACATGGAAGCGCTCAGTAGCGAAGACAGGGATACCTTGACAGAGAGTGAGAGGGTGAGTGACAATTCATTTTGTTTCTGAATGGAAAAAGCCCTCCCAATATTGTCCGAACCGAAAGGGCAAGAAATTTCATTGGAATTTTGAATGGATCAAAAACGCATGAAATTTTTGTCAGAATCATTTTGGTCGAGTTGCTTAAGTCTACAAAATAGCCAAATGGACATTGTAAAAACTACTCAATATACAACTCTGCATGTTTTATGTTATGCTGCAATTGTGTCTGTGAAATTATAAAATGCAGTTGACAGTGGTCTTTTCTGGTCTTACCTGTGGTCTTGTCAGTTTTGAAGCAGAGAAACCCCCTTTATAATATCTACTGCTGGCATCTGACAATTCCTTCCTTGCATCTTTTGATATGTCTGCAGGACTTGGACAATACGTAAGTGAATATTAATGGCACTAATACACTTATTATATTGAGACAATATTACACTATTGTTGTTTTCTATTTACTCTTTTTATTTCATAGAATAAAAAAGAACCCTAGAGCAATGTAGCAGTTCACCTGAAGTTTTCCAAAGAGCACCTTGACACTCCACAACATGACTGGGAAAATGTTTTGTGGACTGATGAAATTAAGGTTGTATTGTTCAGGTAGAACATGCAGCACTGCGTTTGGTGTGAAAAGGGCACCGCATACTAACATCAAAAAATCATCCCAGTAGTAAAGTACAGTGGAGGAAGCATCTTGAGTTGGGGCTGCTTTGTTGCCTTGGGTCCTGGACATCTTGCCATCATCAAGGGGACAATGAATTCCAAAGTTTATCACGGTATCATACAGGATAATGTCCTGGTAGTTGTCCACCAGTTGAAGCTCAGTAGACATTGGGTGATGCAGCAGGACAATAACCCTAAATATCAAAGATCTCCTGATAATGGCTTAAAAAAAATCCACCTTTGGAGTGGACCAGTCAGAGCCTTAACCCATTAGAGATGCTACAGAATGACATCAGAGGAGCTGTTCACACCTGATATCGTAAGAATACAGATGAGCTTAAGCACTTCTGTAAGAAATAATGCTCTAAAACACCTCCTGGGAAAACCAGGTAATTCCAAAGTGTTTATTTACTTTTTCTTGTCGCTACATATTGCTACTATATATATATATATATATATATATATATATATATATATATATATATATATATATATATATATATATATATATTTACACACAAGAAACATTTGAATTGCAACTAAATTTAAGGGTAGTAGATTTAACCATAGTTTTAGATTTTGCACTGAAGTGCACTTTTCGTACCCTTCATTTTTTCTGTTTAATTACTAATTGCTGCTTTCTGTAAAGACGATAGGGATAAAAAAAACTGAAGTAGAAAAAAATCCGTACAATCCAAAAAAGACTCTTTATTTAAACACAAACTGTTTTCGTAGTCATAGATAATCTTCGTACTGACACCATGTAAATGGAAAGGTTGCCATTCAAAGAGCATCTACTAGATAGGATATTCACATAAGCCATCTTTTAAAATTGACCTATAACTTAGCAAATGATCACCCTACCCTCATAACTAGATACATTTTCAATACAAATTCATCATAATTGAGAATCTTAACAAAAGTATCATAAGACCGTATTTCTCCTTGATACCGAGGTCAATGGTGTTAAGTGTTATTTTGCTTGGTACCTTTTGATCTATACAGGGTCAAAGTGATCTATTATTCTTCATTTCAAAAAGAACCTGATTTCTGTATTAGCAGCTATGGTACATCTCTCCAACCATTTTTTTCAAATTAGATGTTTATGTAAGTGATACAAGATCCATGCAGAACCATGGATGCTTTCTGTTTCGTTATGAGGAAGTTTTTACTGCGTTCCGGTTCCTCGTCAATATTGTCACTCACTGACATTTTCAGTAGCAAGCTCATAGATATAGGTTTCCATTGTAATGCTTGCTGGTCAACATGAAATCCATTGATAAGTTCCTTTGCCGCAACAATATTACTGAAATTCTAGGGTATTAATGAAAGAGGAAGCAGATAATTAGTGTAAAATAAATGCAGGTTGTGAATTAAACTAGATTTTTTAAAAGATGTATTGGATTTCTTCATTATCACCCCCCCCCCGCATGATTTACTGGGGGGGATCTGTCACTCCCCCCCCCCCCCGTCACCCCCCCCCCCGGTTCCTACGGCCATGGGCGGAACATGAAACTTCAGCAGCTTACATGTTTTTTTTAAGGTCACATCAGGACACGTGAAAATAAATTTAACCCCTCATGGACATTAACCATTGGCAGGGATGTTTATACATTTTTAACAAGAGTTAAGATGATTTAATATGCTAATGAATCAATGTTGTGTTAACCTATGTTGCAATTACTTTATCATTGTTATTAATCAGCATTACTTAAGTTATACTAATTTGTTGAACTGCAGTGTGCAGCCTTATTTTACAATAAAGTGCATTTGGTTTCACAATTTATAAACTTTTTTGGGGTTTAAAACTGGATAATCTTTTAACTATTGCAATACAGGTGGATGCACATATCTTTGGGGAGAGGGTGTGCCTGGAGGCTCTGCCCTATTGCGCAAGTGCTTCGGGAGGCCTTGTTCATTGAGAAGCAGACGAAGAAAGAGGACACAGGGAAAAATGGAAGAAGACACGAGGATGGCTTAAATGCATCTGAAGCATTAAATATAATCTACAATTAATCACACAAACTTTGGAGCCTGTGTTCACTGTAAGTTGAGGTATGTTCTGTAGCCATTTGCAGCTGGCTGACAGGAAAGGATTGTGATGAATGGGAAACATCTCCTGTTCTTTTGCTTTTGCTTAGCAGATTCTCCTTTGGACCCATCCATCATTTTGTCAGCCAGAGAAAATCTGAACAAATTTATTTACAGGGCTCTGTGCTGGCAAGACCTAAGGAATATATCCAGCCTACTGAAATTGTTAATAGCTGTAGAGACACATTGGACAATTTACTTTTTGAAGAATACGGTTGTTCACTTGTATCAGTCAATAAATTAATGACAACTGCATTATTTAACACAAATGTGTTTGCATAAAAAGCAGCTGAGACTTTAAATATCAACTCAAGGTAAGAGATTAATAAAGTTCTACTCATATGTGTCAGTAGAGCAAAAAATACTCTCTACAAGGACTCCTCCAATCCCAGCAAATACATGAACAAAAAAAAGAGTCTAATACTAGCCACTTGATACAGCAAAAAACACTCTACATGGAGACCCAGGTACAAATATGAAGAATGAAAAAAAAATTGTACAGCACTGTATGATACAGAAAAGAATTATTGGATACACTCACATATAAAATAGGTACTGAGAGCCAGTGCCAACAATTCAATAGTAGACTTGTGCATTTGTTTATTTTAAATTAATATTGCCAGTTTCATTTGTACGAATCAATGAAAATGGGGGCCATCTTTGACGAAACTGATGAAAAAGGAACTTCAAAAGTTCCAGAAATGTTTCATTATTTGTCCATACGCTGCCATGTGTAGCTGCCATTACAAGCCGTTTTGGCACTCAATGATCAGGTAAAGTGGGAGAGACTGTGTGTATGAGGATACATATCAATGACTAATAGAAGGAGCCAAAAAAACAGGAGGTGGTCTCATTTATGGTTATGGCTGTAGGAGTTTTTCCTTACTTTTTTCACTCTGGCCAATCAGCATTTACAAGGGGAAGGGACAAGTTATCGGTACATTGCCACAAGTAGAATCAGGATAGTATACCAAAACTACCAATCACATAAGAATAAGTACAATCTTTGTACCTGTTTCCTTCCCCCCATTGTCCAAGCCCAGTAAAGTCCTTTTCATACAAAATACTCAAAACGCCCAATTCAATCATCCTCACGATTTGTACCGTTTATTCAAAGTCTCATCACTCGAGAATTTGTTTGGTTAGCAGATCAGTTCATCAAAATCCAATAACAAAATAAGATGAAATAAAATACTTATGAATTATTGTCTGTATTTGTATAGAATGTGGCTTTTATAAATATATATTTACCACCAATATTAAACAACGCATATTAAAAACACATTACACCCCACCCTGAATATGGTTAGTTATTATCTAAATGAATAGGGATTTCAATTTTTTTTTGCAGGAAAATTGGGCAAAAAATAACAGGCTTGTTTAAAAAAAACATGCCATGACTGTTCCTTGAATATAAAGTGTTGCAGTTAAGCCCCAGGGAGATGGACAAGCAGCAGTATATCTAGGCAATTTTGAACATGTATTAAGGAAGGGGATTCAGGCTGTAGCCAGGGAACTTTCCTACCTATTGTCTTGTAGTAATTGAATTTTTAAGAGCTCCTTCCATGGTGATCCGCAATACACTTTACTCTTAGACCCCTGGCTAGAAACTGCTGATTTATTGATTAACCCATTGTTTAAATAAGAAATGCAGACAAAGGTGCAGATGAAAATTCAAGGTTTCTAAGCAACACAAATCTAGCAAAGACCCCCTTGCAGCTGAAGGACCTGATGAGTGCCTGAAACATTGGAACTGAATTTACCTAGTCATACGGGCAAATAATCTGGGTGAACAATGTGCAATGAATTGTAGATTATATTTGGTCTATAAATACGGTATTACATTATATATTAAATATCCCATGAGTAACACAATCTTAGCTTCTACAGACATGATGCTGGAGTCTAATTTCCAGTCCTTTTTTATATTGATCTCTGTGGATGATTTAAGATGGTTTATAAAAACATTTGAAAAGTAAAATCACCATTCTACATAGATTTGCTTCTCACTAAGTGCCACCTGGGTTCCATCCAGACCCATGGTAGGGATGGCCCTGATTTGCCCAGCCATGCTGTGAATGATTATCCAGAACCAGAGGTAACATTCTCAACTTTTGCTATGTTAGCCATAGACTGAAGGAGGCTACCAGGTACATCTGGGACTAATTAATTGATGAAGGATGTGGTTAGAGGGCTGTAAAGGCAGCTCTCGGTCTAGACTGACCTGACTGCATACTGCTGGGCTGATCACCAGAGGACTTTAGATGTTATTATTCAGGTGCCTGGTTTAGCTGGGTATTTGCAGTTAGCCAGGGATATAGTTTCTGATATCTGTTTTAGACAATGTTTGCATATTTTCCAGGGAGCCCTGTAACTATTAGTGAAGGGTCATCATGACCAGGCCTCAGTGGTGTGGCAGGAAACTAGGGTTTGTGTATGCCGGTTTGTGGAACGAGATGTGTTTGGAAGGGTAGTTTAAGCCCAAACATCTTTTTATTTGTCTTAGGGTTGTTTTATGAAAAAAAAGTTCAAGCTTTTAAGTTAGATATGGTTCCTCAGGAAATATAAGCAATGGTGGTGGGCTAGCCATCGAAGGTATGGGAAACTCTGACTGAGTTATTGCTTAGTGATGTAAGAGGTTCCTATGGGCTGCGTCCCAAGGCAACATTTAGGAAAATCGGATTCACCTGCAGAGTATACTTTTTGCATTCCAAGATTTTACAGGAATATGATTGTTGGCAAGTTTGTTTTTATACGATGTTGTTGTAAGTAGAAACATATAAATAAGATACAAATGGGAATTTTGTATGCAGCATTTTACTCTCTAATGATGCTTACTTTAGAAGTGTGCAAAAGTTTTATTTTAATATGTGTCACTTTGTTTTGTCATGTCAGTAAAGTGCCGTGGCCTAACACAATTCACAGTCAAGAGAGTTTTATTTATGTTTGTAAGCAGCATGTGTCTTATTGTTTCTTTATACTTTGCAATGTGAATTACTTAATTCAAATTCACATTATGATATAGATGTAAGATACCCTTAGAAAATTGTTGAAAACCATACTATAGTTAAAACAGAAAAGGGATAAATAATAGTATTATGATAATATATATGGCAGCTTAGGAAGTGGGCACCAAAATCAGGATCTTGGGTAGGAATACATAAGGACCCTGTACTAAGGTTTCTCATCTGTAGTTCTCAAGTACCCCCAATAGCAAATGTGTTCTGTTTTTCCTAACAATAGCAACAGTGGCCCAACATTTTAATGTAAGCAGATCAGTGTTTTGTGATGTCAACATGAGCATTTTTGCATAAGCCACCTGTACCATGACTAGAGTACTTATATCACTCTAGATTGTAAACTTGTTTGAGCAGGGCCCTACTCACCTGTTTCTGTAAGTCAATGTGTTATGTTACATACTACTTGTTATGTCCTGTCTACCCATTGTACAGCGCTACGGAATTTGATGGCGCTATATAAAACAATAAATAATAATAATCACAGAACTATATAAGGATGTGTTGACATCTACTCTACATTAGTAGTTACTATGTCCAGCAATATAGCAGTGTGTTTTTTTATTTATGTTTTTATTTATTATTAGGGACAAACAAGGTCATGCATTTATATACTGTATGTTAATAACGAATAAACGTGAGAGCATTAGCAGCACATGAACATTGCCACAAACGTTTCTTGCCCATCCCTATTTCAGACAATTTTAAACACTGCAAGGTGATGTATTTTATAATTTGAAAACAACTCTGGGACTCAATCCCTCTGTCTCTGTGGCATAACTCAAAGCCCATTATAATCTCAGTCACTCCTAAATCATTAGTAAATTCATGAAACAGTTCACGAGCCATTATCAAATCAAATAGTTATGGGCCAAGATAAAGGGTCAAAATACTATAACAAAGGTCAAGGGAAAAAATGGGATGACTGTTCCAGGACAATGCCGACAAGCAACATGTTTCGAATAGTAGGTATTTAACCTCCACAGAGTGAAACAATGGTTCAACTGTCTCGTTTCAATGGCCATATGTAGCTGAAATGTTCAGTCTGTGCTATGTTGCTGTCCTGCCTTACATACGCTCTAAGATACGTCATTACCTTCTGAAAAACCTAAGGACTAGTCTTCCAGAACCACAATCTCCCTGCTACTATTTAGAGCCATATTTAGCCATTTTTTACAAAAGAAAAAAGGTTTGCCTTTTCCATCAGAAAGGGGAAACAATTTCTCTTGTCACACTACAGTGCTTTTTGTAAGCCCTGACATCTGGGCTATACACAAGACTGCTGACATTGCCACCAATACAAAAGGAACCTTTGCTAAAACATGTTGAGCCATTGAGGTTAAAGGGCTGCCAAATTTAGTCTAAAGATTCTGACTTGGCAGCTCTTAAAATATTCAATGCTTCAGTAAATTTCTTAAACTAGTCAAAAACATGCCCACGAAGAACTGCAGCCTTAACACCGGATGACATTTTCATCCTCGTTATTTTTCCGTCCTACAAAGTACATTTTAAATGCAAGAAGTATAAAGGGATTTAAATCAAGGATTTTGTTTTGTATAAGTTGTTTTCCTCTCTTAAAATGATAAAATAATTTAGTATTCACTTGTTGACATATTGGTCAAAGGAAAATGATCCCTGTAAGAGCCCTTAGGTCTGCCTGAACTGGATAATTTATACTGGAAATCCCACAGACAAATTTATTGCAAGTGTACAGGGGTTTGGAGAAGTGAGGGACGTTCAGAACTGGAGTGTGTAACGAGTTCTTAAAGAACACAATGGAACTTTGAGACTGTAGAGAATCATTAGACCATGTAATGTTTCCATTATGATACGCATATATCTAGAGTTTACCCTCCTGGAGTAAAACTAATAAAAAAGACAAATAAGTTAAAAATTGGAATCTGCACAAAACGCATTAAGAATCATGCTCTGATTAATGGAAAATTAAAGCAGAAATAAGTTGTCGAATCCAAAGAGGTCCCCACAGGTCCCCAAATAACCAGGGGAAGGGGATGATTGTCCTTCTCTCCCGCCCCCTGTCCGCTTTGGGGCAGGGGTAATAGAATACCCCGCATCCCATTTCTGGTGTGATGGGAATATAATCAAAACAGTGAAAAATGTTTGAGCTAGGATGTTAAATCTTACATTATATTCTCACTGTAACCTATAACATGTATCTGCATCTCTGCTGCTCAACCACTGCTGGCTTTTATGTCTGCACAAAGAACTTACTCATAGATAATGATTGCTGATATTAAAACAAACTCAATAAAATTCTCAGCAATGCATGCTGGAGAAATGGACGCCTTGTACAATACAGACTTTTGTGCGTGTAATTGCTTCATAGTTAACATTATTAAAATAATGAGTTTCCAAATCTAATTTTCTATTACTTGAAAGAAATCTGTTATTACAAAAAAACCTGCTATTTTACCTCAAAACGAGGAGATGGGCAGAGGCCCTTACATCTAAAAATAGACAGACACAATTTATATCTTGCAGTTGCTTTAATAACTGTAGCTATTCTGCTTAAGTATTATACTCATATAGACCCCTTAGAATTCATATATACTCTTTAGCTTTACCAAATATATATATATATATATATATATATATATATATATATATATATAGTTACACTGCCACCGCCTTGATCAGAGGTCAATATGTGTTGCACAGTCAATAATGTGAAGCTCTGCTGGAACGTGGGACTATGTTGTCGTGTCCAGTAACTGTGTGTGTGTGCAGTGTACTCTTGTAGGTGTTGGCTGAGTCTGATATGAGCTTTCCCTGCGTTGCTTAACTAACCTAGCAGAATAAGCTAAGTACATACTCTTGTCTTTGTTTTAATAAACTGCATTTGTTCTTGAAGAACGTGTGTTGGATCAGAACTAGTTTACAGACAAAAGGTATTTTCCGTCAGGTTATATAATGTAACTTACATTTGGTTTCAGTGGGATCCCAAAATAGCCTAATTTCCAAATATGTTTGCAAAGTTTGCAAGGGACCTGTATCCTCCTCTCTGGCCGCCGGGGAAGGTCTGTCCGATGCAACTTCCGCTGCTGCCGGCACTTCCGTCGGGGCTTCTATGAAGGAGTGCTGGCTTAGAAGCCCTGGCGGATGCGACGAGCAGCAGCAGAGGTTTTCTACACGCATCACGCAGACGTACACCGGCTGTCCCCACTAGGCACCAGGGAGTCATTAGTGGTGCATTGGTAAGTCGGGGGGGTCAGAGTGGCATACCTAGGGTGGCAGAGTGGCATATCTAGGGAGCAGAGTGGCATATCTAGGGGGCGGGGGGCATAAAGCATATCAGGGGCAGAGTAGCATATCTAGGGGGGCAGGGGGGCATAAAGCATATCAGGGGGCAGAGTGGCATATCAGAGAGACAGAATGGCATATCTGGGGGGCATAAAGCATATCTAGGGGGGCAGAGTGGCACTTCTAGGGAGGCAGAGTGGCATCCAGGGGAGCATAAAGCATACCAGGGGAGCAGAGTGGCATATCTGGGGGGCAGGGTGGCACCATTTTATGTGCTTTTTATGGATGGAAAGACAACCAGGGAAGTTGCAAATATGTTTCATTATATTTTAAATGTAAAAATAATAGAAGTAAAATGCACAATGAATGTAATGCACTTGAATCAAACCCAAAACACCCCGCCCACGGTCCATGGAAAAATTGTCTTCCACAAAACCGGTCCCTGGTGACCAAAAAGTTGGGGACCATTGCTCTAGATCATAGGCATTAGTTGAGGCTGACATGAGCTGTCTCTGTATTGTTCAAGTAACCTGAAGTTAAGTATATGCACTTTACTTGTATGTGATTTAATAAATTGCATTTGTTCTTAAATAGCATGTTTTGATGTTAATGTAATTTAAGGATCTGAACTAGTTTGCCAAAGTATTAGTCAGTATCATGAATTTAACCTTTTAAAATACATGAGAAAAATACATTTGCTATAGGTATCTTGTGTTAATAATAATAATCAAAATTATTCTGAGAAAGTTTTTTCATGTTTAGCAAGCATTTTAAGTAACTTGGATGATTTCCATGAGTCTTATTCACTATTTACTATACCTCAAGTTCTCTAATTCCATGATAAAATACTATTGCTTGAAAATTCAACATTTGTAGATACAGGCGTTTACTAACAATAGTGCTGAAAGGTTGTTAATGTTGGCCGCTAGCTGTCTATACTGTTTTAAGTAGAGTGTTGCATGCAGTGCAAAAACCAGTGGTGCCAACAAACTTTGAACCTCATCATTCCTTCTGTGGGACTTCCCATTAACTCCCATAGATACGATATTTCCCCTATCTATAGTTTTGAGCCACCAGCACACAATGCAAATTGGCATCTCTATGTGTGTAAAGCCACATGATTGTCTAGAATAAAAGTGCTTGCTGGAAAGAACTGGGTAGTACATGGGGGTAGTCTGTGCAAGAATGTACTTTGGGCCATTGTTCCTGGACTATCTGGCAGGACTTCCTGTTTATTAAGCTTAAGTGTGGCAACTTACACTGACAAGCGCCTACATTAACTCCAGTGTTAAATGAATGGAAAATCATACGTGTCAAGAGAATTTAGGAAGAACTTGCAATTATTGCAATCTTAAGGGTTTCTTTGAAGTCTATTGGAAACGCTCAATGTTAAGTAACTCTGCAATAATGAACAATAGTAAATTCAGTTGAAATCACCCAAAGTTCACCTGAAATCACCCAAAGTTCACCTGAGGAGCCAGAATTAACTGCACAGCTATAGGAAGGGACAAAAGTACTGGAAAGTAGTCAGTAGGTGAACTAAATCAATCATATTTGAAACATAATATCAGTGGACAAAGACATTTGCCACAATATTGAATTAATGTATTTAAATTATTAGCCAGAATCCAGTCATCAGATTAAACAGTTTGATTGCTAGGCAGAAAATCAGATGTTCTCTTATTTCACTTTTAAAAAAAAATGAAAGCCATTGTTTCATTGTGCATTTTGCTTGGCATTATAATTAATATGCATATATTTTATAATAAAGCATTGCACTTTCTTTTTAATTACAATATTTACATGCAAATATGTCAATTATTGAAGTAAATATTTGATAAGCAAAAAAAACATAAACTGCCTGCTGCGTATGCAAACGAGAGAACTCAAAATAGTTTAACAAAATATACAGTGGATGTAACTATTATTAAAGGAACAGCTAACTCCCTTTTTAAAATATTTAAATAGATCCCTACTGGAACCTGCCTTGCACTTCCAGTAAGGGTCCTTGGACAAGACTCGTTAATGCATAATGCCTACCCCAGTAATGTGAGAGAACAAAATAAGAGTCATGCCGGCTCGGACGTCGTCTGGATTAACAATGTCCATGTTAGAGGTTGAGGAACCAGGACGATCTGATGACAAATGAACTACTGGAACAAACCATAAAAGGACAAGAAAACCTGGAACTAATGGATTGCTACTACCACAGTAGACCTAATGAGAGGAGACATAAGAAGTGTATGAGAGAACTGTGGCTGGATAGAAGACCTACATCCACACTAAATGAGAAACATCTAGTTATCCAAAGCTTCAACATAGTAAAGAGGAAGCTACACTCACAACATCAGATCAACCAACTGCACAGTACAACCCAGATGCAAGGAGACCAAATAGAATAACAGAGTGTACAGCTGACACCAGAACATTGCTACCCCTGCCATAAAGGTACTGCACCAATAACCTGCCACTTCACAACATGGAAAGTTATCAGGCATCATAGCCACCAAGCTACAGGACCACATGGGCCAGTACACAAGCACAGCTCAGAAGGGCATTGGGAACCACACCAGATGCTCCAAGCACCAGTTCCTCTTAGACTGAGCAGTCTCCCAAAGTCTAGAGAGACCAACCTGAGCATTGCCTGGATTGACTACAGAAAATCCTATGACTTAATGTCATACACATGTGAATGCCTGAAGCTATTCAAAGTCAACAGGACACTAAGAACCTTCCTGAAGAACTGGAGTCTGGAAAACAACACTGGAAGCCAATTCAAAACAGCTAGCACAAATGACCATCAAGTGCGGCATATGCCAAGGCGATGTACTGTCCCGCTGCTGTTCTGGATAAGCTTGAACCCCCTCAGCCAGCTAATCACAAAGACTGGATACAGGTACAAGATCAAGAGTGGAACTTCCATCAGCCACCTCATCTACATGGATGACATCAAGCTGTATGCCAAGAGCAAATGAGACATCAACTCGCTGATCCATCTGGCATGGATTTACAGTGAAGATGTTAGGATGTTGTTTGGGGAGATACTTTGGACCAATGGTATGGAACTACCATCAGGGCACTTAGCAGACGTACAGACCAGCTACAAGAACCATGGTATCCCACAGTCACATGGGAACTAGAACGAGGAGGCAAGGAAGGCAGCAACATCAAAATACCACCAACGGATAAGACAGAGCCTGAAGAGACAGCTAGGGTTAGTGGCGCCTCATTGTATTATGTCTTCGCCCCTCATTAACACAGGAATACTAACACAGAAACCTGCTCTAGCACCATACATTAAAGCATACATGCTCAATCTAAAGC
This sequence comes from Spea bombifrons, assembly GCF_027358695.1. Lineage (NCBI taxonomy): Eukaryota > Metazoa > Chordata > Amphibia > Anura > Pelobatidae > Spea > Spea bombifrons. The sequence goes on along the minus strand of NC_071090.1, from coordinate 84,629,326 downwards.
AATATAGTAACACTTACTCTAACACACATATATACACACAAAACCACACACACACACTCTCCTCTCCCACATACATCCTAACACCATAAGCTTGCTTTATGTTTACATCAAACACTTAATGCATACCATACAGTAATACACACACTCAATATAATATACACCATGCAGTAACATGTGCATACTAAGACTATACACTCATACACAAAATCTAGCACCATACACTTACACACACTTAACTTTACACCATAAATATTCACATACATATACAGTAGCAAGAAAAAGTAAATGAACCATTTGTAATTACCTGGTTTTCTGCATCAACTGTTCATAAAATGTGATCTGATCTACATCTATGTCAAAAGTATAGACAAACATAATGTATTTAAGCTAACACACAAACAATGATAATCTTTCTTGAACATATTCATTACACAGTGCTGGTGGAAAAAGTAAATGAACCTTTGGACTAAATAACTGGTCAAACCTCCTTTCCTAGCAATAAGCATAATACAAGAGCTTTCGGTAGCTGCAACCCAGAAGGATTGTAGAACATTCTTCCATACAGAACTGCTTAAGCTCATCCATACGTTTAGGCTGTCTGGTGTAAATGGCTCTCAAGGGCATTTCACAGCATTTCTAATAGGTTAAGGTTTGGGCTCTGACTGGACCACTCCAAAAGGCAGAAAGGCAGCTACTTTGAGATTATCACGTATTATACCTTGATACACTTGACTTAATTGTCCCCTCTATGATGGCAAGCTGTCCAGGCCCTGATGCCTAAATCATGATGTTCCCTCCACCATATTTTACAATAAGGATGGTGTTTTTATGTGGGTGTGCGTTACCACCTTTCCCCCAAGCAGCTTATCTGTGCCATCCTAACCCCCAAACAGCTTATGTATGCCATCATTGCCGCTTCCCTCCTCCAACATACGCTCTGGCACACATGTGTAAACCCACTTACACAAATTTACACATGCTAACACACATACTCATACCAACACACACTCCCTCTCACACCACTCATGCTACCACACACTCCATATCACATCACTTACACACATGCTCACACATAAACACTTACACATACACATGTATGCCCACACACACTTATACATAGACATTCTTGCTCCCATATACTATACATAGACATCCATGCTCACGCACATACTTATACATACACATTCATGCTCATATACACTAATACATATACATTTATGCCCACATACACCCATGCTCACATACAGTACACTTATACATAGACATTCATGTCCATATTCATACAAACATACATACATACCCCCTCCTAACTGCCCGCATGCACTCCCCTTACCTCTCCTGCAGTTGCGAGCAGCTCGGTTTCAATGCAGGGTCCTGTGACACAATTTATCGATCTGTGGACTGATGAATATGTAAACTCTATGAGATTTCTTTTTAATACTTTCCAGCATTATGCAAATCAACAATTCTTGAATGTAGGTCTTCTGAGATTTCATTTTCCAATAATCTTTTGTTGAAGTGATTAGCCTAGGGGTTCACATACTTTTCCCAACCCACACTGTGAATGTTTGTTGTACTCAATGTTGACAAGAACAATATAATCATTTCTGTGTTATTAGTTAAAACAGATTGTGTGTTTTTTTTCATTATTGTAAGTTAGGTGAAGATTATATCATATTTTAAGACACATTAATATATAAATGCTGGTAATTCCAAAGTGTTTACTTACCTTTTATTGCCTCTGTATACAAACAAGCACACACAAACTCTTTCTATGTATATTCTTACACAGTCACCTTAAGCTTGCACAGAGGCTTGTCTTAAGTGCAGCTCTCATGCTCTCCGTGAGCTGCCTCACTACTACCTCATGTTTCCTCTGGATATCTCAGTTACAGGGGTGCCACAGTATTGTGCACCCAATTTAGCATGCCCGTGGACTGGCAAGCTAACAAAGAATCATGGGACCTGCATTTTAGGATGTATACACCATTTTTTGGATCTCCCTTTTTGAGTGGATGGAGAGATTATCAAGATCATACAACTTCAGGATTACATCTACATTCTACACTGGTTTAATGATACCTGAGTATCCCCAGGCGGTGCATTTCTGTCTGCTTGAATGCAGGCGACGATTCTGAATACCATTACTGACAAGTAACGGTTTTCATACCGATATTGTCACTATAGTATTTTTTTGTGTGGTAAGTCTGAGCACATTTAGATCATCAGAATTTTCTTTCCATCACAGCCAGGGAAATGTATCTTGCCTCCCTTGCTCTACATAGTTCATATAAAGGTAAACCAGTGTTATAAATGGTTTAAAATGGACTTACTTTGTAGTGATTTCACAACCACTTAATTGATAGATTCCCCTGACCATGCCCTTTCTTTCCATTCTACACTGTATCATGTAATGTGGGGGAAATCCAAAAACTGAAGAACTATGATGTTGGAGAGTACATTTGTAAGCCAGGCATCTATTATGAATGCAGTGATTCTGACAAAGAGTAGTATGAAAGCATGTTTGACTGTAAAAATATTATAGCTAGAATCTCAACAGGCAAGGGAGGCATTTGCTGTGCATTGTTCTGGGTAATAAAAGCTAGTTGTGTTTTGCACAACTTCTTGTTTATTGCCCGATCTCCCCAAGCTGCGGAACTAATGTGCTTTGGCCAACCAATCCACAAATGCATACGGTATAAGAGTAGTTAATTACAGACATAGACAGTGCAGTTCAAACCCATGGAAAACAAGCAGGGTAATTAGGCCTTAAGGGATTGTTTGTTGGAGTTCTCACCTTAAGTTGAAATTTAATAGCTGTAAAATACTGAGAGTTCAAAGGGTGGGCCATGCCGTGTAGCTGTGTCTGCAGCTGCATGCTTATTTAAAATCTAGTTTTAAATCTGCAATGCGGGACGTGTGAAACCTCTGCACGGCAGATGATCATCTGGTAATTTAATAAGAATAATAGCCTAGTGTTGGACTAATACTGCTTAATATGAGGTATTATTTGGAACTCCAGTTGCAAATCCCATCATCCTCACATGGCCTTACTTCAAATGTACTGCTGCTTTAATGTGCAACAAATATAATACTGATACATATCCTCCAGTGACCAAACACTTAAGAGGGTCTGGTTAGAGTCCTGGCTAGGGTGGAGGGCTTTACGAAGACTTTATGTGATATAATTACCTCCTTATGTAACTGATCGAGAAACCTAGAAGAATATGTTGGTATTTTATTTATAGATTGTTGTTTATAAATCCATATTCTTCTGTTTCTATGTACATTATTGTGACTTTTAGGACTAGGTTTATTGTAGAATATTGTGATACCCAGCAAACATTCTGAGCTCACAGGAAAAATAGATTATACAAGGACAGTATTCAGGTCGTAAAGAGGGCCCCCCTCCCATCCTAAAGGCGACACTTGAGAAGTATGAAGACTGAAGCGGAAGTAAAACTTAATTTTTGTCAATACTGTTGTGATGAGTATACCTGGAATCTCTCATGTTTGACAGTTTTTATTCTGATGTTAGAATGGTCATGGGCACTGAGAATCCTTGGTCAGTAAACCACTGTTACTCCCAAGGCCTACATTATCAAGAAATAATATTGTGAAAAAGTGGATGTTTTGAGAGAGCCTCCATGCTCTGGGCTCCTGGGGGCCTCTTCCATACAAAATATGGGCCCTGGCCTTGAAAGGGGTTCTGTTTTTGCAGAGGTTGGTACAGAGGGCAGTTTGTATTACTTCTCCCCCTGGTATAGAGTGCCATGTTTCCCTAATTAACAGAGACTCTAAAATGGTGGAGCTTGGACACAGATTTGGGGTACCTGCACTTTGAGAGGGGGTTTATGTGTGGTATGTTACTCTCCATTGGGTCAGGACTTACAGGACAGAGACCTCTATGGGCACCAAGATCTGACATATAGTTGGTTTCAGACAGAAGTCAGGGAACCGCCTGGGTTTACCATTTTCCCCACAGACTACATTAGCGAATCTACTGGGCTGAGTGCAAATACTGAGGAAGGCATGATGGAGAAGCATGTGTGTTTGCTGTTACTATTTTATGTAAATTATCACCTAGTCCTGTTTAAATATAAAACTGTTCATGATTTTATCGTCAAGCATTACCACTCAATTTTTCTTGAGTGGAAGAGGATAGCGTGGCCTTTAATAAGCAAGAGGATCAGTGGTCGGAGTAGCAGGGGGAGCTCATACAGGGTACCGTATTGATCCCTGGATGTTAGTAGAGATCAGCCATTTTCCATGCTTGCTGACCACCTGATAACACATTAGAACAAGGCAGCATGAAGTCACTTTTACATTTTTGATACTGGTTGCAATGCTTGCAATCAGTGACATTTTAATTTTACTTTACTCATACTCTTAGAGAAGCTACTGATCAGTCTCTCATCTCGGTAGAGAAAGCCAGTTAGTAGACCATGACTAAATATCCCTAAGTGCAGGGCACAGAGTGCTGTTACATGTGAGATACATAGTTAGATAGGGGTTAATTAAAAAAATGGAAATGTCCTACTTTAAGAAAAATTACTTTAATGAAGGGGGTACATCTGCAACAGAGACTTATATATCAATGATATTTGATGGTACAACTATAATGGATTGTTTTTTCCTTTTTTTCATGGACTATACATGGATTTTAGCTTTAGTAAACATATCCCTTTCTTTAATTAGGTAATAATGATATTTCAAACTTTTAAAAAGAGCATAAAGACCAAACACTATGGCAGAACATACACACCAGACTCTTTTAGTACCTGGCTTTATGTTTTATTTAATTCATGGCATCCTTATTATTTTGTTCCCCACGCTACTGAATTTTCCTTACCCCTGCTGAGAACCTTTGTATTGTATAACTTTGAGCTTAACAACCAGTTCTATGTAGGTTACAAATATTTCTCTGATAGGATGATTATAATCAAACAATTTCAATCTTGAATCTTGAAAAAAAAGTTTGTGTTTGCCACAAAGCAATCTTTTCTTAAATGGTTCTTTATTATGAATAAAGAGTCCCCTGAAGGGACAGATATTCAAGAATGTTCATGATGAAGAAGTAAGTTCCTCACAGCCTTGACCATTAACAAAAGAGAGAGACATTTTTTTATCTGTGGTTACTTACAAGGTTCCTTCTTTTACTACCCTGAGAGAGAACATTCAGAGAGACGTCATGCAATAAGAATTCAACGGATTAAACACAAATAGTTATACCTATGTTTTCTTTGATACCTATAGGTGGACCAGTTAGAAAAGTGGCGCTTCGCTTTCTTTGATATAGATAAACATAATGTCAATATGAGAATGGAAATTTAGGTATCTTGGCAGTGATAACATTAGCAAACCAGGAATAATGGAGCGCATATACATAGGGGAAGAAAACAAAAACAAATACAATAGTGTAATATTGTCAAAAAATGTATATTTATAAGGTGTGAGTTCCACTCACAAAAGGAGTGGATAAAGCAGGCTCATCAAATGTCAAGCTTCTAAAACTGTATTCTGTGTTAATACATAAGGTTACTGTGGTAACAGCATATATTGCTATTATATTGACTTAATAGTACAAATACGACTGGCCATTGGCTGTCCCAGAGAATTTTGGTTTACACAATCTACAAAAAAGTCACAATTATGACTTTTATCATAGAGGCTGCCCTGCTTTTGACATACAGTGAACTGTCACATTGGTTTACTACCATTATTCCATATATCTAAAAAAAAAAATCCTCAAAGAAACAATAAAAAATGATTAACATTACATGTCGATCAACCCCTCTCCTCAAGTGATATATAAATTGCAGAATACATTTTATATGTTTAACCTACTGCAGGACATTTCAGTTAAAACTCATCTATAAACCACTCTCTGAAAGCATCCTTTTTTCTTAAAACTCAATTTAAAAATTTTTAATAGCCACAAATTAGAGATGTGCAAATGTTTCTGGCCCATTTGTTTTTCGGGCAACAAATTCAGGGGAATTTTTGATTTGGGGAACGATATTCATTGTCCGGTGCCAACATTCACTCTCACTCTCGTTCACACTCTTTACATGTTCCCGTACCTTCTTTTTAACTGCTTAAACCCCAAAACCAAATCATAAAAATAAACACTGAACTCCCAACTGGAACCCTCTCTAACTAAACTATGCTGGTCCAGACTGACCAGCCTAATTACCCACTAACTCGACCTCCCGGCCAGACCCAGCTAAGCCAGGCTCTGGAAAACTTGGCTCAGGGATGGTCTTCTTCAGGGCCTCTCCTTGCCCTGGGAGCACAGAGAACTTCCTCTTCCCCAACAGTCTCTCTGCGTATCAAGCTCCAGGGGTTTTTAATGGCCAGCACCTGTGCCTGACGCCGGCCCCGGACCGGATCCTGCAGACCTATAGCCTCCCGGAAAAGCCGGGCCCACCCTGCTCTCCAATTGCTCCACCCCAGGGACCCATATTTATGTTCTGGATAGCACCTGTACCCAAATGCCAAACTAAGCATCTCCCTGGGGTTTACACTGTCACAGTAGGGAGACATTTAGAGAGTGTTAGAGTGAACGAGAGCATGAAAATACAGAGCTTTTTGCTTCGTTATCGTCCATTTTGTGGGGAGACTGGGTTTGGGTTTGTGGCATTGTACGAATCGCTGAATTTACCAATACATACAAATCCAAACGCAGAAGTCTACTGCAAATCACAAAAACAAGAACTGTGGTTTCTGTTTCACTGCTAATTAAGTTTAGGACCTTCTTGTGAAGCCTGTCACAGATCACTGCATACTTTTACAACTGCTAAGTATTCACTCGGTGTACAACAACAGCAGTCAGTGACTCCTGAAATGACATTTAAAAACCTCAGAATGTTCATGACCCTATTAAGAACACTTGTGTTTTATGCAAGAGCTCCTGATGTTGCGCATGTTACGCCATCCTTTAACTTCACAAAAGTATGTGAAAGAAGTATCAAGGACCCAGCAGAAAGTAAAAGTCAGAGGGACCTTGTATATGCCAGTTATATTTTTGTCTACTTTATCAGGGAATGCTAATCAATAGAATGCATCATGTTAGACAGAAGTTGTTTTAATTAAACCATAAGATTACACATTTTCTTTATGTGCCCAAAGTTAGAGGAGAAATGTAGTCACCCCAGCTAACATTCATACAGCCCTATTAGGTGGTTATTTCTATGTCTGTGTTGTTGAGGACCTTTCACTGCGGTTCATTACATTGCATTCAGACACTTGGTGTCCTTTGTGCTCAGACTGACAGCACCTGAGTATTCGGAGGTGAGCTGTCTGCCAGTGAAATGTATTAGGCTTACACTGTTTTCACATTTCATTGAGCTGTCATTATTCCCAGGATATACAGAATAATTTTGACAGATTCAAGCTTTAAAAGGGAACATTTATCAATTCATCCACCCATAACTCTTGGCAGAAATCCCCGTTAATTATCAATAAAGGACTTCTTATTTTATTTTATAATATGACAATGTTAATGAAAAACATAGGATTTCCCAACATAGCTCTAATAAATAATCTTTGAAAAATGCCTAATAGTTAATATTTTTTATTTTTACACACACATATATATATGTATATATATATATATATATGTATAGGTTAAGGCTGTAATGGGTTAGCCGAAACGCAACCACCACTTTTTGTATGTCACAATACATTATATAGTGTGACAGAATACCAAATACTTATGTTTTAGATAATTAGTAGTAATGGTAGTCATTGGATATGCATTTAATTTTTGGTTTGTTTTAAGACCATGGAGTGTCTGTTTGTGCAAAACTCTATTGCCGTCTTTTTTGTATCCATGGTATGTTACCAGTTCAGTGCACCATGGCAAGAAAACAATCAGGTGTGCGCTGACTTTACTTTTTTCTTATAAATACCGTATATGTGTGTATATGCACAAGCATATAAATAGTTTGATCAGAATAGATGTATATATTAGACACATGAAATAAATACCTCATAAGGATACATTTTGTCTTTATAGATTTGTGTTTTCTCCTCTAATGTAATAGACCTCAATATATTATAAATTGGGTTATTTTCATACCTGGGATTTCTACAGATCTGACTTTTATACTCTTAGTTTCAATTACTAAGCCATAGAAGTCCTTTGATCTTCTAAACAAGTTTTGTCAATTTCTCTTCATTTCATATCCCACCATGACTTAGTCCTAGCTTATCTTGCATTGAGTATTTTGTTATAGTTTTCAAAGGTAGTCTCTCATTCTCCAGGCAACAGTAATGGAGGTTATGCTCCCCTCACCCATTATAAGTCCCACACTCTCACCTGTGACAACCTATCTAGTAGAGGTTTTGCTAGGGGTCTCTTAGTAGGCTAAAAAGCTATGCCATCTTGAGAGATAGTTAGTAAGGAATATATGAAGTTACAATTTGTATGTAAGATGCACAAATGTGTGTGCTTATGGAGTATGTATACTGTATAGTTTTGTCCTATGACCCAGAGCAGCAATACTATACCTATATTCACAACCCTATTTAAACGTAAGCGTAAGCTCTTAAATGAAACCTAGCAACATTAACACTTTAAGTGGCTGAAAACAAAGTCAAAATTGTAGAACATTACCAGGACCCACATTTGTAGCCCACCTTTCTACACAGCAATACCAAAATCTGTGCCACGTTACCCATCAGCTATTCAAACTACCCTAGAAGGTGGATCAGCACTTAATAACAGTAAGTGACCCTACCCATAGGAAACCCAGAGTACCCCAACATTGAACAGATAAAGCCACCAAATCAACATACTACCCTCTGGAAGCCCAGCCATGCCTTGCTAGCTGATCTCTGGCCATCCTCCTCCTCTGCTATGCTAATGCTAATTTTTGCTACAGCCTCATATTTTGTACAAGACTAGCAATAACCCTGTTGGCTGGTATAAGACCTGCAAACAAGCCATGGACATTATATCAGAAGAAAATACTTTGGGCCTTTGTGAATGAGACATTTCCATGATGAACATTTAGGACTAGCAGTGAAAACATGTGTAATCCAACAACTGGATTTTTGGTGTAATCCTTAAGTAAAAATATAATCAAAAGGTTGTGGATGAAACGGCTAGATAATGTTAGAAATTGGATTAATTGACTAAATTCTGCAGTCACTACAAAACACACGCAAGTATAATAGTGATAATTTAATGCATGGATTAAACGGTAATAATCTTTTGAGTAAACTGCATCCTCCCAATTTTATGGCCTCATATTAGTGAGATTTTTTTTAACCTAGCTTTCCCACATTTCAGTATAAATGGGTGGTTTGCTGGATGTTATATTATAGCTTGTTTATGAGGGGATAGGGAATACAGTTGTTCGATCCAAGATATTTTCCAAAAAGATCAGGAAAAGTTTGTGGCAGAAAGAGTATTTTAAGTTTAGTCAGCTGACAAGTGGTCTCCAGTTGGTCTTTACTCAGAATTAATTTACTAAAATGAAATGTTAACATGATCAATCTTACTTGTATGTTAACATGTAGCCTTTATATGTGTGTGCATAAACTTAGTATATATTAATATTTTTTCTTATTTTAGCTAATTATTCACTATTTTTATCTTACTATACATGTTATTGCATATTGTAGAAACACAACAATTGTTTTGGTAATCAGTACAATTTTAACAAAAAATACACACACATACAAAAATATTATGTTTCAAGTTTTTGCACACCAAACTCATTCAACCATGTCTTATGGACCTTGCTTTGTGCACTGGAATAGAAAAGGTCTTTCCCAAACTGTTCCAACAAAATTTAAGCACAGCATTGTCCAAAATGTCTTGGTATGATGAAGGGGACATGGGTTTGGTGTGAAAGAACTTGACTGGCCCGCACAGAGCCCTGACCTTAACGCCATGGAACAACTTTGGGATGGAATGGAACGGAAATTGCGAGTCAGGCGTTATCAGCCAACATCAGTGCCTGACCTCATAAATTATCTGCTGGATGAATAGGAAAAAAATCCCACAGAAACACTCCAAAATCTTGTGGAAAGCCTTCCCAGAAGAGCGGAAGCTCTTGTAGCTACAAAGGGGGGACCAACTATAAATTAATGTCTATGTATTTAGAATACAATGTCATAACCATTGTTTCTGTAATGGTCTGGTGTACCGATAATTTTGTTCATATAGTGTGTGTTTAATTTAAAAGAACACATGCAAGTTGTATTTTCACAAGTAACACCTTATATTACTTCCATTAGTATGACCCTACTAGTGTTTCTACTAGTGTGCCTACAAGTGCTCCTGTTAGGACTTTTGAAGAATGAAATCAGTTGAAGTAAGTTTTGTACTCCTGTCAAGGAAGCTTAGTGAAGCAACCCAAAGATAAGTGGTTCTCTTGAGGGCTCAACAACCGTCCCACTACTAAATTGCAGCCAAGTGAAATAATTCTAATGGTGCAATGAAGAGATTTTCTGAAACCAAATAATTTTCATCCAAAGTAAGAACAGGCAAACCTGAAGTGAGCACACATCAGATGATCAGTATGTCAAGTAAACATTATGGAGTAGAACATCTGCATCCATAATGAAGCCCACAGGGGCTAGAATAGGCTATAGTGGGCCCTGACAAAGTGCTGAGCAGGACTATGCTAAGGCGGAAATTGTGGATTGGGGAGGAGTTTTAGAGAAGGCTTATTTAAAGTCAGTGGTCACAGGGGTAAGGAGCCATTTTTTAATATAACCTGGCCTGTTGTTGTTTGTCGCATTGTGTATTTGATCGTGGGGTGAGTGTTGCTGTTTGTCACATTCATGGGCGGTAGCTTACCAGGTATCCAAGGGGTTAATGCGGTGCTATGATCACTGGTGGTTAAAACCTGATGGGAGGTTCCTTGCAGGAAGTGGTGCTTGGAATCTCAGGTCTGGGTATGTCCCTTCCCAAAACTGGTGTGCCGTATGGTACCTGGATAACTTGGCAAGTTCAGTTGGCAAGCTCAGTTCATTTTTTCTGAAGAGGATTGATTTCCAGCAGGACAATGGTGTCACACACACATTAACGCTATGGCTATATCTGAAGACGAATGGATATGAAGAAGTGCTAATTTGCATGGCTTTCCCACTGCAATCACTGGGCCTCAACCTCATAGAACATTTTTGGGAACATTTGAGAAAGGAAAACGGGAACATCACTGTTATTTCTCTAGACACGCCTACGGATGCGTTAAAGGAATAATGTGGATTGTAACAAACTTGAATAAGTCCTTACCAGTCAGAGTCAAAATAACAGGAAATGGTGGTCACGTCTAATAATGAGAATTTCTTATTTTCAGTATGAATTAACATATTTTCTTACATTTTAAATGATGTATTTGTAGTTTGTGTTAGAGAAATATTAAATATTATTAAATAAAAGCAGATTGTGGTACTGGACGAAGATATTTAGACCATATTGGATAAGAAATTTTCACCATGAAAAAAAAATTGAGATGTCTCTCATTTCCAAAAATGTGTTGGTAACTGACACAATGTCAATTCTTACCATGCATTAGTGTTTAGCTCTTTAAATATTACATTTCTGTTTTAAGTGCATTCCCAGTTAGCTAGAGTACAGTTTTCTTTTTTTTCTGCTTCTACATGGTATTAAATAAAAAGTGACCTATCGCTAGTAGTGTTTTGGTTACATTTATATTAACACATGCAAAGTAAATATGTATTCATTTAAAATGCCTTTCTAAAATATCATAAAACTTGGCAATAGCAGACTTAAGATAATGTGAACATAAAACAATTTATACTACCATCAGATAAGTTCTTATTAAAATAAACACTATGTCTAATTGGCAGTAAATTTCATAAATTCAGTGGAATATTCACAGTAATAATTTCCTGTGTTCATCACAGTCCAGAAGCTTTCGCCTTAAGATTTATGCTACAGAACTACCACCCAGTAACCTGGAGAGCCATGCCAAGATAAACTTCCCTAAGCAATGCCCCCCCCAGCCTGAACCCTATAGTGTTTACAATGAGAGCAACATTCTGAATTTTCCTCCTAGTGCAAAACTTAACTTTGTGTGCCATATATAATAATATATATAATGACGTACACATTACTGTTATTCCCGCCAATGACAGTTTTACACGTAGCTATTGCACTGAAACCGGTGTCCATCTGATAGTTACTGATTAGTCCCAGCAGAAATTGTAGATGTGTTTTTGAATTTAACATTTATAGATATTTTCTACACTTTTTGTGTAATTGAAGTAAATGTTCGCAATTTCCCCTCGTGTTTGGTATGAACGTGAATAAAACAAAGCTCATATATATAATGACATTATTGACCTACCAGGCAATGTCATTTTACTTTGGACTGAAGTTGTGACATTATCCACTTCTTGGAGCAGAAGATATGCAACAAGCATACTGGTACAGTGGGTTATACGTTATAAGGAAGTACACTGACCGCAATACATTATTACAAGCCAGCAGTTTTCACCCCCCAAAAAAATTCTTACCCTCAATACCCACGGGTGGTGAGGAACAGCTCTGGGCCTTTCAGTTGGAGGAAATGAATAAAAGATTGAGGGCTATCACAAAACTGAACTTAGAGCCACAAAAAGAAAGGCCTTGCACACAAGAGTTACCAAGTTAGATAAACAGCATAGGATTGTATGCCACTTGAAATATCACGCAGGGACAGATGTTGTAGTATGACAGAATTGGAATATGCTGCAAAATGATCAAACTTTAACATAGTCATTAAAAAAATCAACCAATGACGTCTTATAAAAGGAGTCAAAACCTGAGAGATAAGCCTGTTAGGAACGATCCGGTTGAGAAATATAAACCTGTGGACTATAAGACAACATGGGGCTACTACTATAAAAACAACAGTATAAAATAAGACACAGGAGTACATGTTTAATGGACCATTTATGGACAAAATGCTATGCCCGTGTGGCTTGGCCTAAGTGGCCAAGACTGATCTAACATTGAGGGGACATATTCGCCCCCCCTCAGTCAGTCATTCGTGTGGCTTTCAGACATGGAACTACAAAAAAAAACAGTGGCAAAACATTTCCTTGCTGCAAAACATCCACTTTCCTCTTTGAGGTTCATTGCTATAGACCACACCCGTCAGCAAGAGGTGAGGACAAGCATTCTGGATACTGACATTGGATCCAGTTAGCCCAAAAGATCTAAATGAGGACTTCCCTATGTTGTGTGATACAAGATGAACTATATACTAATGTGTGGCTGAATTTTATTTGGAACTCTGATAAGCTTTAGTGTCACTTGCGTAACTACAGGGGGGCCCGTGCCTCTAGGGTGCCCAGCGCAACCCCTCCTACACCTTCTTCCTGTCTCCTTGTACAGGTTCAAAATAGTTTAGAAAGTCCCCGTTCGTGGACTGATCCAGGTTGGAAGCGCCCTTTCTAAACTATTTTGAGCCAGCAAGGAGACATAGTGTCACGGACTGGGTCCAAACAGATGACTAAAAGGACCCAGCGCGCCCAAAGATTGTGTGCAGGAGTTACGGTGCAGTAGCGGAGTTGGACAGGGCCTGGTTGCAGGGTGATGAGCACCTAGGGTTGTGCAGCCAAATACCAGCGCCCTGACATAGCAGCGGATGTCGTCCTAAAGGAAACAAAGTGATATCCTGCAGGCACCCTGGAGCAGGCATGAAACATATCACTGGAATCACGGGCAGGATGCTGCAGGCTGGGAGTATGGAAGCTAAGCAGAGAAATATAGCAGACACATAACAAGCAAGGGACAGGGAGACCAGGCACGAAACATAACCAGACAAGATATGCATGATATCCAGTCAACCAGACAAGGAATAAACATAACTAGACAAGATATACATAATACAGGGCACAACAGGCAACAAGACAGGACACCCCGCTGCCGGGGATACAGGACACACACATAAATACAGGAACTAGCCTAGGACTATTTGATAACTATTGGAGATTCTGTCACATCTTATGGCCATAGTATGCTTAGCCCACCACTACACCAAAGTACTCCAGTGACGGTGGGTCCTAATGCTAATCCTTACTGACAAAGGTACGAAACAAACCAAACATGAAATCCAAACTCATAGCACTGAGACATACCTTTAGACTGCAGACTGAGACAAACAGAACACACGGGAGGGACACACCTTATAAAGGATAAAAAAGCAAAAGCAAAGAGCTGAAGCAGAAGCAAGGAATGGGAGATCAGAACAGAGCAAAAGGAAATCCAGGAATGGATCGAAGCAAAACAAGGAAACTGAAGCAAGAGCGAGATATGCAGCTCCGCAGCCTGGGTAGGACGTGACACATAGGAGCATATTGGGGTCACGTGACATTTGTATTTGTATATTTGTATGTATCGATGAGAGCATGGATGTGTACTTGTGTGTGTTTGAGCATGGATGTGTACTTGTATGTGTGAGCATGGATGTGTGCATGTGTGTGTGAGCATGGATGTGTAATTGGGTGTGTCTGAGCAGCACCAACCCTCTGGAACTCTCTTCCCGTGCTGTCCGACTCTCACCAACTCTACCCTCCTTGAAATGCTCCGTAACAACCTTTCTCTTCAGGGAAGCCTACCACTGACATAAACATCAAAACTTCTCTCTCACCCACTTACAACCCTTATCTAGCCCTACATTAACATCATTCACTACCATGCAGTCCTCACCTCCTGTTTCTCAGCCCTTATCCACCTAGATTGTACGTTCCTGCAGGAACAGGGTCCTTCATTCCTCTTGTATTTGTATGTCAATTGCTGTATTGTACTTTATCTGTTATCTGTATAATTTTCTTCTTTGTACGGCGCTGCGGAATCTGTTGGCGCTTTATAAATAAAGTATAATAATAATCATAATGAATGTGTATGTGTGCTTGTGTGAGCCTGCATGTGTACTTGTGTATGTGTGAGCATGGATCTCTACGTGTGTGTGTGAGCATGGATGTGTAATTGTGTGTGTGTGAGCATGGGTGTGTTAGTAAATGTGTGTAATTTGTGTGTTGCATATGTTGTATGTTGGAAGGGGGCAAAGGGCAAAGAAGGCACAGACCAGTTTTGTGGGAGCAATGATGGCACAGACTAGCTGTTGAATTTGGGGGTCCCGGGGCAATTTTTGTACTACTACTTGTGTTACTACATGATGTGTACTATGGGCGGAGGAACCCTGTATTATTTAAACAAATATATATTCTGGCTGAATTTTGGACTATACGCTTTAGTGTTACAACATTCATGGCTGAATTATATTTGGGAATCCAATACGCTTTATTGTTACCACATACATTGCTAAATTATATTTGGGAATCTAATAACCTTTAGTGTTACTACATCATGAGTTGGATGAGTTTGACGTGAATGAACTTGACCCACACAGAGCCCTGATTTCAACCCCATCGAACACCTTTGGGATGAACTTTAATGGTTGATTAGGCCTTCTTGTCTAACATCAGTGCCTGACCTCACAAATGCTCTACTAGACAAATGGGCAAAAATTCCTACAGAAACACTCAAAATATTGTGAAAAGCCTTCCCAGAAGAGCAGAAGCTGTTATAACTACAAAGGGGGAGAACAACTAATGTTTATGTATTTAGAATACAATGTCATAAAAGTCCCTGTTCGTGTAATGGTCAGGTGCCCCAATACTTTTGTCCATATACCGTATTTTCCTGAAAATAAGACACTGTCTTATATTTATTTTTCCTCAAAAAGACACACTATGGCTTATTTTCAGGGGATGTCTTATTTTTATTAAGTATGATAAAACAATGAGAGAGACCCACATTGTTAATGACCCATGTATATTGAACTCAGCCACCCACTCCCCAACTTTGTGTATTGATTTATGTGGTGCCCCAACCACCCTGTTGTGTACTTAAACCCCCTAGCCAACTCCATTTTGTATTTAATTGTTGTCCCAATGCAGCCCCCCCTTTGAATATGGCTCCCCTTCCGCCTATTACTCTAACTATTTTTTTATTTTTTTAATACTTACATTTTTGCTGCCATCCTTCACTGCTGCTGTCCTCCAACATGCTCTTCTAGCTGTCACGAGGAACTGTTCCATGTGACTCTGCCAGTTTGGACGGCCCACCGAGGATGCTGCGGGCATTAAAGACGGACCTGGCGTGGCTGAATCCGCCACTTAAATGGGCCGTTTAATGTAGATTCAGGGCCGGTGTTCACGCACAGCGCCGCCCAATGGCCGTGCCTCAGCCCTTCATCCCACCCCTTTTAAGACGTGGGATGAAGTACTGAGGCACTGCCATTGGGCGGTGCGGTGTGTCAACATATTAGGCGCCCGGGGCGGGAGGAGGCGGCTCGGGCGCTCAGCGGCTGTTTTGAAGGTTGATCTGCCGGCCCTGCCTATCACTATGGCTTATTTTCGGGGTATGGCTTATATTGGGCAAATGCTTAGGAATCCTGCTACGGCTTATTTTATGGGTATGTCTTATTTTAGGGGAAACACGGTAGTGTATATCTTTCTATGTAACAACAGTAAAGTACAACACTGTAGTGTATGACTATAGCTTTCCTTAAGCCTATGTGCCCACTGAAAAGGCATGTTTGAAAGAGCTTTTGACAACAAATATTACCTGGTTTTATTGAATTGAATCGACACATCCATTTCTAAGGAACACTTTTACAGGTCACAATTTCCCAATAGATCCAACAGCTGAACATACATTTTCTCTTTTTGCTTTATGCTATGGACAGCTGCTTTCACTATCTGAATGACGTACTTCCAGAGTTAACAAAATATGATGGTTTCAATGCAGATGTATTTTGAGCTGTTAGCCTGAAGCAATGAACTATAATCATTCTTTGACTGTGATTGAAAACATATTACATTTTCCAAGTAGTTAAAAGTTAGCCAAGTGCCATCCATCACTCTATGTAGAATTTGCAATGATTGGCAACTAATCATAAAAATATGCTAATTCAATAATGCCACACTAAAGATATAGAAAGAAAAATATTTTACATGTATCACGAAGGCTTTGAAATGAACTTAATCTAAATCTAATAATTATTTTGTCCGCCAGGAAGGGTGACAGACCCTGCATAATCTTATAGAAGCTAATTTAAACCTAACAATGAATAATAAAAACTGTATTTGGAAACTTTTAATTGAATAGTTAAATATTCAGAAGTAAACGAGGAAACACTGGACCTTGTGTATTAAATTAAAAAGGATTAATTCAACTTAAAAAAAACTCCAAATGTTCGAGTAATCAAGATCCACAATAAAAAAGGGTTATATCTGCTATGATAGGGAATAATTTACAGCCTTTTCCCTCTCATTTTGTTCTCAGTTAGTCCCTCTAAGAATTAACCATTTCCAAAGGAAATGTTCATTATATCTCTGATCAACCAATTTCAATTACTGCTGCATCTAATTAACAGGAACACCCTTTAAACTAGATATCAGTAATTTAGAAACTTTAGTTCTAAATACAGCATTAGGTTTCATATTTTTATTTAAAGTTTATTTTTATTATTGGTGGTGCCGCATTATTTATTGTCCCTTAACATTTCAAAGTAATTGTCCTTTGTTTCATTTTCTTTAATCTTTGCTAACATTTCAAAGCATCTATTTTTATTTGCCTCTATTTTCTTTCTGATGTACCATTCTTACTTTTTAAAAATTCCTGGAGTCCTTCTGAATCATATTTTGACTACAGCATGTAGGATATGGCAATTGTCTTTTCTGCTTAAAGCTCTTTTCATTTTAGTCGAATATTCAGTATATCAAACATCTTTTTTTAAGACTAAGAAGCTGCCCTTCATTGGTTGATGCCAGAGGAGCTCAGTGTCAACGACTGATAGAGTCGCTAATACAGACCTTTAACTCCTGGAACCTCCCCAGGACAAGTTTCGGCATCAGAAGTTAAAGGCCCGTACAAACAACTTTATTGGTCACCAGCCGGGGCCTCCTCCAGCATCAACCAATGAAGGGCAGCTCCCCGTTGTCAGAAGTTAAATGGCCGTACAAACGACTCTATTGGTCGCCAGCAGGGGCATCCTCCAACATCAACCAATGAAGGGCAGCTGCCCCTGCCGCCGACCAATAAAGTCACTCGTATGGACCATTAACTCCTTGCGCGATCCTACAGACTCCCGTTCCCATTAACCCCTGTGATGCTAGGTGGAGAAGGCTAGAGGCAGTGGGAAGGGACCAGGGAAATTAGTTAGGAGATATTAACGAAGATGAAGACAAAGATTATTTGTGTTGTGCTTCTTCGTCTACGTGTACCCGCCGCCATATTAGTTTATGTGGTATTCGGTGTGAACAACGAAAACGCACTATTCATGTTCGTTTTCATGTTCTCCCAAATATGAATGCACACTTATATATCAAAAGCTTGTCCTTTCCTCTTAAAAATGTTAATTGGCCAGAGTGAAAAAAGTAAGGACAAACTCCCACAGGTTGTTGAGTCCGTCAAACACATCCATTACCATCAATGAAACCACCTCCAGTTTTTCTGGCTACTTCTACCTATAAGTCATTTATATTTACCCTCCTATTCCTACTTTGCCTCATCAACAAGCATTTGTAATGGCGCCACAATGTCTTGTAATGGCAACAACACGTTGCAACAAATGGACTAATCATGACAGATTTTCGGCACTTTGGGAGTTTGTTGTGACAGTTTCGCTGGAGACGGCCCTAGTTTTTGTTAATTCATACAAACGTCTGAAACACATAATTTTCATTAAAAATAAATTCTGTACAAAAACGAATGCACAATTGCTCATTCCTCTCCATTAACAATTGCTGTGAAAAACATGTTTGCAATTCATAGATGTACATAATAAACAATCAGAAATCAGGAAGACTCAGGTAAAAATAATTAAAGCACATCAAATGTCTCAAAGGTTGCAGTAAAATACAGCAGGGAATCTTGTTCAAAGAAAAATAAATCTAGGACAAAGGGTTATGCTCTTAAACTGGAGGGTGCTGAGCTCAGGGAAAAAAAAGTCATTTTCATTCTTTTTACAACATAGAAGTGGTAGGTGTTAATACATTCAATGAGAAATTATTTGGTAGTCCTTTGAGATTTGAAAGAATAGCTGCAGGGTCACAGATCTGATAGCTGATTATAGAAACTAAACTAACATCTCATGTTGCTCATCCTGTCTACTCTTTTTAAGCTTTAGCACAAAATATCAGACCATTTTTTTCTTTTATTGGCCTTTAAAACATATCTACGGGGGAATTTTTGGGGTTAGCCATTTCCCCAGTTACAACACTGGCCTAAAAAAGGTTACAAGGCTTCTTAAAAAAAAGAAAGCTATAGAATAACAGGATGGTCTTGGGACTGAATTTAGTGGTTCTACCAAATACAAATAAGTTGAATCTATTTAAAATGGATAATTTTATTTACACTAAAAATCATTAAAACCTTCAGGATCCACATTGCATCCCACCTGCCTTGAAACCTATTGTACTAATCATAAAGCTGGAATCTGTGTTCAGGGTCAAATTTCTGATCTACTGAAAGAGCTTTCTTCTGAAAGAGCCTCTCCTAGAACCAGATTTGTATGAACGGGTCATTAAAATATTAACCCCTTACGGACCAGGCTATTTTTTTACTTTTTGTACCCTTTGGGACCAAGTTTTAACACTTTTGCGGTGCTAGTGTTTAGCTGTAATTTTCTCCTCTCTCATTTAGTATACCCACACAAGTTATATGTTGTTTTTTTCAGGACAAGAAGGGCTTTCTTCAGATACCATTTTGATTATATTATCTAATTTCCTATAAAAAAAATATATATATAAATATATATATATATATATATATATATATATATATATATATATATATATAATGAAAATATTGCTTTTTGTTTATGGTTCGTGTTAATATTCTGCTGTTTGTAAGCACATGATAAGGTTCTGGTCCTTAAAATGTCCTTACTCCTTAAAATATTACTATCTCAATGTATAAACACATGATCACAACCTTTTAATCACGGCAAGTTGAACATTTTGTAAATTCCTGAATCAAAATAGCAGTGTGAGAAAAACACTTCATTTTCTTTAAATGTATTTAATTGTCACTTAGCTTTTTGGTTTTATTATCCTTTTAAGGGCTCTGGGAAATCAGGAGTTCATAAAAGTCAAACATTTTCCATCTCCCTTTCCACGAAAAACGGTTTTATTAGTTTCACCTTTTCAGCACTCTACGAATAATGAAGGTCTATGAAATGCAAACATTCAGCTGTTTTCGATTTCCCCTCTCAGCCTAGACAAAGTAATGCACTCTTCTGGAGGCAGAAAAAATAGGAAGATACAGATGGAAAAAAATAATATATATGCAGCTGGTAAAGCCCGTTGTCCTATACTTTCCTTGTCATCTGGGCATAAAATTCATACATTTTCAAGTTGGTAGTTTTGCCAGTTGTCCATTTTTAGACATGATAGCTGTTACTAGGCAAACCGTAATAAAGCATCAAGCTCACAGTGTCAAATGTGCATGTAAACCATTGGAGTATTATAAATAACTATATTATTAATAATAATAATAATAATAGAAGCAAAATGCACAATAAATGTAATGCACTTGAATCAAACCCAACCCCCCCAGAAAACCACAAAACTTCCACAAAACCGGTCCTTGGTGCCAAAAAGTTTGGGGATTGCTGCCTTATGGTACTCATGGCTCTTAATCTGCTATAGCACGCTTTTGTATACTAGCTCTGCATTGTCCTATGTATGAGGACAAATATATTTACTCTTTTTAACATAAGGTTCTCCTCCTCACTTATCACCTCTTCCTTTTCCCATCTAGAAGATTTCACTCAAGCTGTCCCATATTTCTGGAATCTACTCCCAAGGAACTTTCAGCATTCAACCTCCCTCCCAACATTCAAGAAACATCTCAAAACCCACTTCTTCAGAGTAGCCGCACCATCTTAGCTGCTAGAACATCCTTGTCATTGATACAACCCCGACACTACCTCTCACCCTTTCTCTGTGCCTTATGTTTGTCACCCCATTCCCTCAAGATTATAAGCTTGCGAGCAGGGCTCTTTCCACCTAATGTATCGGTTTGTCTTAGTCTGTCAATTCTTGTCTTGTCATACTCCTTGAATTTATGTATTGTATTAAGCATTGCGTAAACTGTTGGCGCTATATAAATAAAAGATAATAATAATAATAACAATAAGGTACGTCACAACAGCTGCCTCACAACGTACAAAAGCCCATGTGTATATGTGAGTATGAATGTGCGATTTTAGCTGCCTCCTTAGCCCGTTCCATATGGTTTTTTAGCATTCCATCTGAAAAAGAGATCTGACATTACAAAAGTGCATATATTTTAACATCCTTTTCTATGTAAGCCCAATAAAAGGTATAAAAATGTGATTAAAAAACTCAATGTAACATAATATATTATTATTATTAGATATGTAAGAAAAAAACATGTAGCATAGGAAACGAAATGTAAAGAGATACAATCAACAAGAATAACAAACAAAACTACATAAAGAGGTTTATGTAATAAAATAACACATTGTAAAGCCATCAGTTCTACAAGTACTTGTTGTATATACAACAGTACTCAATCTAAATAAAAATACATAGTAAAGAAATGCAGGTGATAGAAGAGAGGCACAGAAATACATGTGGTATAATCATAAAGAAAAAACATAATATTCTGTAGTGGTGACTAGAATTATTAAGAGAGCTACAACTCTTTAATAAAGAGTAAAAAGGTAAGCTCATAATTTCTTTCTTTCCCCAAAGTGACTATCTTTCTCTTTAATGGATCTCCTACAGAAATATCTGCTTTTACATAAAAACCAAAGTAGGCATGGTTGTTGCTAAAGTTAGACCACTTTTGTACCTTCTGTGGCACCCCTAAATCATGGTTGTCCAAGCAAGTATCTAGTCTGCCAAGGGAAGACTTCTTTGTGCATATAACATATGGAGACATGGCCATTGGCAGATTCGGGCTGGAACTCGGAGTGCAGTCATTAGTCTTAACCAGCTCAAATAAGCTACTTGCATTGGCTACTTGCATTAACCCACTTATTCCATGGGTCATACTGTATGTAGCTTGGAATTCCTGCAAACAATGTCATAACCCCCTTTATTTTCTTGTCCTTCCACACTTTTTAAATTAATGCAGTTAAAATACAGTCCCTTCTTATGAATTAATCATAGTGGCAGAGGATCACAGAAGTGGTGGTATAACAGCTAGAGAGCAATTGATTGATCAATATTGCTTTGCATAAGATTACTGGGAAAAACAGCATCATAGAAGAAAAAAACACAAGGGACACACCCTCATCCAGCAAGCTACTCACTCTAGAAAAAAGGAATTAACAAAAGGCACAGCAAAGTATGGCGAAAAAGAAACAGCTTATGGTGAAGAACCCTTGCTGTGCTTAATAGGCATATCTTACCCTCTGAAAGCTTTAAACATGACACAAAAAAATGTATAGAACCCCTCAATCTGTTGACTTGTTTCAATTCTTACGTAAGTAAAACTATTGTGTTCTTCTACTTTCCAAGTCCCACTTTGGATCTTGTATTTTAACTCCCCCAAACAACAAAGCATTTCTTAGTCAATGCTTGTGTAATAAAAAGTTCTTAGAACCCTATGGAATAGAGCATCTCTTCCCCCATGCTACCCACTACTATTAAAAACAGATGGTCCTTTGGGTATAATGATTGTGCAAAAACCTACAACACACAATTACCAGAAAACTAATTGGTTCCTTAAACAAAGCTATTTTCCCCCAAAAGAATCTCGAAGCTCTATAACCAGGGTTAGCACAGAAAAGCAAATATTCAATAAGCGTACAGAAATGTATAGACAAGTAATAGACATAGAGTACATTGATATGTAATCCTCGATAAACAATCCTTGATATTCTAGTTTTTACATCACTGACAGGCATTATGGGCTGATTAAGCATTATAGAAGATGTGGGCTGCAATAATTGCACAGCCAGTGTTTTGGAAGAGTCATAACACAAAAGTGTGTTCTATAGCAGATTAAGAGCCATGAGTACCATAAGGAAGCGATCCCCAACCTTTTTGGCACAAAGGACTGGTTTTGTGGAAGACAATTTTTCCACGGACCAGGGGCAGGGTGTTTTGGGTTTGATTCAAGTGCATTACATTTATTGAGCAATGCGATGAGCACCTAAGTTTTACAGTAGTCGGGCAGCCGTGACAAGCCCGAAGTAATTGATTGTATAGCAGGCAGTGACAGGCGGCGATTTTTCGTTGTGCCCAGGGGAGGGCTGGCAGCCTAAGGCCTGGGAGGCAGGTCTAGTCAAGTGGTCTGTTGCGCCACTGAATCAGCCCACCATCCATCCCCATCTTTTTCTAATTTTCTAATGCATATTGATGTAATGAGATGTAATGATGTATTGGGAGTTCATCAGTACACTAAAAAAAAAAGTCATCATACATGGGACACCTGAAGCCCAGATGACCAAATACACACCAGGACAGGCTGTGCCACACTGACACCCAAACACACACACACCATGACAGGCTCTGCCACACCGACACCCAAACGCACACACCAGGACAGGCTCTGCCACACCGACACCCAAACACACACACACTAGGACAGGCTCTGCCACACTGACACCCAAACACACACACCAGGACAAGCTCTGCCACACCAACACCCAAACACACATACCAGGACAGGCTCTGCCACATTGACACCCAAATACACACACACCAGGACAGGCTCTGCCACATCAACACCCAAACACACACACACACACCATGACAGGCTCTCACACCGACACCCAAACGCACACACCAGGACAGGCTCTGCCACACCGACACCCAAACACACACACACCATGACAGGCTCTGCCACACCGACACCCAAACGCACACACCAGGACAGGCTCTGCCACACCGACACCCAAACACACACACACTAGGACAGGCTCTGCCACACTGACACCCAAACACACACACCAGGACATACTCTGCCACACCAACACCCAAACACACATACCAGGACAGGCTCCTGCCACACCAACTCCCCCAAACACACACACACACCAGGACAGGCTCGGCCACACCGACACCCTCATCAATAAAGGTTAATGTACACAAAGCATAAAAAAATGCTTCCCACACTGGTTTGTTGTTTGTGTGTTTTCCCCCTTGTATATTGATGCCCCAGCCAGGGGCCCCTCTAGTTTTAATGTATTCCCTCCTACTCCCTTGTGTATTGCCCCATGTGTATTTCTGCCCCCAGCCGGCCCTCTTTGTGCATTTATGCCCTTGTGTATTGATTTATGTGATGTCCCCAGCCAGCCCCCCTCCCTTGTGTATTGATGCCCCCTTTTATACTTGTTAAGTACCCATGTGTATTGCCCCAAGCCACCCCCTCATTTGTGTATTGATTCATGTGATGCCCCAACCACCCTGTTGTGCACTAATACCCCCCCAGCCACCCCCTTTTTGTATTGAATTATTGTCCCAAAACACCCGGTCCGGTACCGGTCCACGGCCTGGTGGTTGGGGACCCCTGCCATAAGGCATATTCATTTAAGGAGCCCTTTTCTAGCCAATCCAGGTCTTCTGGCTTTTATATGTAAATTGCTGGCATTATAAACATAAATAATAACAAATCTTGCATGGTCTGATCTCTACAGTATAGGATCTCATGAGAGACAGCAATGGATTTGGCAACACTTACTGACAATTCTCCCTCTTTGGAGTCCATAGATACATACCTAGTGTATGTATTATTATGCAGCATTAAAATCTTTACTGTCCTGTACACTACATTTTATATGTGTCTAATTAAGAAAAAAGAAAAAAATGATACCCCAACATAAATACACTTATTATAGATAGATAGATAGATAGATAGATAGATAGATAGATAGATAGATAGATAGATAGATAGATAGAGGTATATATAACTATATTGCATGGTAACTGATCATGGTATAATAAATGTGTTATATGTTGCTATACCATAGAAAGTAATCCCTAAACAATTTGAATCAATGAAACCAATATGTTCTGTAGAAATCTACATATATAGAAGTCAACATGATCACATTTAAATAGTTTAAAACAGTTTAAAACACTACCCTCTTGTGTCAGATCAAAAGAACAACAAGCCACATGAAGCAGTAGTACATGTTTAAATTCACATGCCTTTCCCATGCTACCTATATTGTAACTAACAATATTGCATGCTACATGCTAGTCCTATGTCTACCACCCCTATGTAAGTGAAATTATATATGTAAGTAAAATGCATCTTTATATTGATTGAAAGTTTGAATTTAGCCACACTTTTCGAGCTCAGAGCAGTAGAATGGCAGTAAATCAATAAATAATCCAGAACAAATAACTTTAACTTGATTCTTTCACTTCTATCTAGTGTTTAGAATTATTAGTTTCATATGGAACCAGCTTAAATCAGTCAAACAAAAAATAATTATGTATTTTATCCCATGACATAACTTACCATCTAACATGCAATATAAAGTGACCACAAAACTTTGTAGATACGTGTGTTTAATATAACATCCTTATATCAGCAACTGAGTGCTCTTAAGTAGGACTTTTTTTTTATAACTAAAGTTAAGCGAAAATAAAAAATGTATTATTATTTTTATAAAAAATCTTCCTGAAATGATCAACTAAAAATTGGGTTAAATTCCCAAACCACAAATAATTAATATAATGAAAAATATCACATTTATAATATGGATTCTCAGTCCAAAACGATGTGAGGAGATATTAGACCAGTGATAACAGAAGCAGGAACAGGGAGGTATGGATAGCAAACTCTGTTTAAATTTCTCTGGATGCCGTTTGAACTAATACACTATAATCGGTAAAGGAGCAGTCATGTATTTTTTGACAAATATATTAATTTAATAGTATGCTACACCATTTAACTCATGGAGAAGACAAAAGACAAAACCTTGGATAACATGTTGCGGGATATTGATAATATTATTTTATATAACTGTTGACAAACTGAATTGTCATACATTTCCCATATTCTTGACTAAATGTATTGTAGGTATGTTTTGTGTTAAACTATAAAATGTCTTAGTTTCCATCACTTAAATGGCTAACTCTGAGTAACAAATGTCTGTGGGTGAAGAGACTCCATTAAATAAGAAGGACTTCATTACCTTTACCACAAATAGTCATCACAGTGTGGTGTTTGAGAAGCCAAATATCATGACTGCCTGATAGCAACCTCTTCATCCTATGCCACACTGCTGTAGAGATTCTTATGTATATTTTATAAGACACACAGGCAGACGACGTATAGTTATACAATTACCGTATTTGCTCAATTATAAGACGATCCTGATTATAAGACGACCCCCCAAAATCCGCGTACACAACCTCCGCTGTAGCCGGCAGGAGGTACAGTTAGCGGCGGGGGTTGTCTGCGTCCATCGCGCAGACCTTCCTCGCCTGTCAGAAATCATGGGGAATCTCTGAAAGATGGGAAAGGTCTGCTCGATGGACGCAGACCACACCCGCTGATAACCGCACCTCCTCCCGGCTGCAGCGGATGTTGTGTAGGCAAATCGCGTAGAGCTCTACACGCTGCCCGTTGCTTAGTCCGGGCAGCGTGTAGAGCTGTACACGAATCACGTAGAGCTTAGTCCGGGCAGCGTGTAGAGCTCTACGCGAATCGGGTAGAGCTCTACACGCTGCCCGGACTAAGCACCGGGGACTCAGAAGTACCGGTATGTGGGGGGGGGCAGGAGGATACAGGTCCCCTGCATCACTGCGGGGGATCTGGATCTTAGTATCATAGTCAGACCTAGTTGAGGTCTTATGATAAGACGACCCTGATTATAAGACGAGGGGTCTTATAACCTCGTCTTATAATTGAGCAAATACGGTATACCTGAACCAGATTTTTCCAAATTTATCACAGCCTTGACTTCTATCATTTTCAGTTGTGTGCATTTGGTTTCCCAATCCTCTTAGTTAACCTCCCATGACTTTGAACCTACATGTTTTACCCCACCCCCTCTGTCCTGGATTTGGAGGGTCAGTGCTAAACTTGTCTCTGTGTGTCAAAAGATTTTGCTCTACCATCATTATTTTTGGTCTTAACCTTTAGTTATTGAAGGGGTGGCAAAACACCAGGATTATATGGGAAACGGAAGTATGCATATATAATTTCTTTAATTAGTGCATTGTGTTTGTATGTAAGGCATGTTCGGGGTAATATAACTTTCTGTGAGAAGGATTTAATTTATGTCTGGGAGGTCTGCACGGGATGCGTGTGTTTAGTAATAGTTGTTTAAATTAGCTTGAAGCTCAAAACCCTGATAATAGCCTATTTTTATATAATTCTTTTCTCCTACAGCTTCAGCTGGCAGCTGGTTATTATTACTCAATGGCATTCATTCCAACCTTGGAACAATGAGGAGCTGGGCTGGCTCTAGTGAGGCGTGAATGTACCGCCTGAAGTTTTAATGGGTAATTCAGCTGAAGCCATATTTGTCAAGGCAAAGCTGGAGCAATTATGGGGCAAAATGCTAAATTTGGAGCAATCACCATGTAAATCAATGGGATGCTTTCATTGATTGCTCTAGTTGGAGTACTCTGTACCAGAATAGTATAAGCTATGCTTTGATAAATACATGTCATGATATATTAGCCAACTGAGCAATATTAATGTTCTTAGGAAACCAAATTATTTTTTTCAACAGTGTCTTTCATCAATGACGCTTAATCACGCAACTTCAGCTTTGTGGGGTTTACGCACTGCACCACTACCCAGAGAGATCATGTCTTTAAATGCGGATGAGTGCGATAATTTATTATGTATGATTCTAGGAATGACATCCCTGAGGATCTATAAAACGCCCCATTACCAATTTAATACATTTTTGGGTGTTTTTTTTTTTTTCTTTCGTTTTCCTTTCCAAGACACGCTGCCTTTAAAATAATACTAGAACAAGGCAAGCCAGGACCCTGATGAGATCATCTGAAAAGATCAGTCTTGTTAGCACTGAGTAGATGTGAAATAATACTTCCAGTATTTTGGAACTAGTTTGTGGCCAGCCGGACACATTTCTGTTAACTGTTATTACACCATCTGTTAGCTATGTATTTGCCCCTAAATTGTTTATCTCCTTAGAAAAACTTATACCACACTCAAAAGTCTTGTCAGTGGAATAAGTGATGCAACCTCTTTGGATTTGTATAATTATAGACATAAAATCAAACCAGAAACCTCACAAAAACTCCTTCTCCAGATTTTAACTGCATCAGCAGTTTTGGTGTAAGGCAATCTACCAGAAATACAGTGTTCTCAAAGGACGACTGGAATGCATAATGCATTAGCTAAGAGTTTTCACATCTCTGGCTTTGGGAAAAAAAGGTCAGTGCAGTAAACCAAAAGTTAAAACCTTCCACTGTTACACCAGTGAGGACATTATTGTTAATCAATATCTGACCTACATCATATATAAGAATAGCCTGAGTTTGAGGCAAACCTTTTTTTTTTTTTCTTGAAGTCTGGAAAATTAGAGCTATTGTTTCCGTTGAAGAACCACAAAAATGTTACAAAACATCTTTTTAAATATGTATCAATGTGACACTCATACAAACTAACATTCTGAGCTTCTAGAAAAGAGGGACATAAGGGGAGGAAAGAAAGACGGCAGGGTTTGAAGGACGAGGGAATGTCCCTCTCAAAGAAGGGCACTTTGTATGTATGAGGCTCTCACTGGCTGTTCTTGGTTCTTTCATTGTCTTACAGGTGTTTTAAATGTGTGTAAAAAAAGTCAGATTACTATGAACAACAACTAGATCATTCTATCATCATTCACAATGTATATTCAAAAACTTCTCTGAAAGATTTTTGACTCTCTTTGTTTTCCCTTCAACTCCCAATGTAGACAAGCCAGACTTTTTTAATAAGAGAAAATGAAAGACTGGGGGAATTCCTTCTGCCGACTGAATATAAGGAACTATATATATATATAGCTGTCCCCAAAGCAGATTTTCTGCCATTCATGGCGCTTTGATCACTGGACCCGACTTGGTAATCACTTTAGCATGACCAGTTATGTTAGGACTTCCTTTAGTAATATCCAACTGGGTAAACAAAGTCCATTGGTGGGTTTTTACTCATCACTCTTGGGAGATGCCCTTTCTTGTTCTTTGAGACTAATACTTGCTAATCCTCAATTCACCACTGTTCACACATAACAAATCATCACTAACAAAAACCAAGTGCATCCTGCATTTCAGCTCTTGATATCAAAGACTTTTACTACACTTCACTTTTTAAATGAGGCATGTCTGAATCTTTTGGAACCGCTCTTTTCCTCTTCATCTTTGTAACAATGTGTTCGATTGAACCTCAGTTCTGTGGATATGTATATACCCTAAATAAAAATATTATATGTTTTGTTTTTCACCCAGCAAGTGCCCTTTTGTTTACAAGAAAAACAAATTTGGCTTGGCTACTAGGAAATAAAAAAGGAGATAATTATTTTTTGTAGAATTACTTTCTGTGATTTTGTCTCTCATACCTATCAAGAGAATTCATGGACAGTGCTAATTGAATATTTAGCAAAGCGCTTTTAAATTCTACTGGCGTATGTCACCTGTCACTTTTTATCTCTCAACCTCTTTTTTTCTCTCTTTCCTCCACACTATTCCTCTATCCTTTGATTTTCACAGCCTCTCTTTCCTATTTCTGTTTTTTTGTTCTCCCTTTCCCAACACACAACACTATGCAGCAGTGTATTCCCTATGTACACAACACTATCCAGCAGACCCCAACACACAACATAATCTGGCAGCCATCCTCCAGACCCACACAGACATCATTCAGCAACTCCTCTGCTGCTTGCTTCTTCCCCTGCAAAAAATATAATTGTGTATTTCTACACAGTTATGGGTTGGAAGGTGAAGCCAAAGCTGCCAGGAATCATGGGTGTTCACATGCATCTATGTAGCAGGTTTATATAACTTTCAGGAGCATTGTTGATGCCACATTTGCAAGGGTAGTTCAGGCCACTTTTGCAAGGGTATGTAAGGAGATAGTAGAGAACCCGATAAGGCTGCTACCTGTTTCAGCCCTTATAACAGTAACATTTTTAAAATAAATGTATCCAAAAAGATTTTACTGACAGCCATGTGTGGTTTTCAATAAAGAATTTAAGAGAATGCTAAGAGAAATTGAAACATTGTATCTCACTGCACTAACGGCATTTTGAACTGTAACAATCTTTAAACATTGTGAGAAATCTACTGAAATGAATGCATACTAAGGGTCTTTGTGTGTCACCATCATTTAACTGGCCTCCAGATGTACCCTATTAAATCCATCATCCGCTTATGGGTGTTTTGTTAATAAACGGCAAAGAAAGCATGAAGCTTTAGTAGTTAATTGGTTTGGTAAAATCTTACTATCTGTATCGAGGCATTCCCTTGTATTTGTGTAATGTCAGTTTGGCAGCGAGTCAAGGTCCTGAAGGCTGAGTAATATACCACCACCCAATCTCTTAATTCCATGAAAGCTTAGGATCACAGATAACTCATTCTCTGCTAATGTGACAGTTGTTTGTACAAGGATGAGTAACACTGCAGTGTCAGTGACTTTTCAATAACATTAAAACACTTCTATCCCTTCTGTGTAGAGGGAATGTGTAGAATTGTTGATCGATTGGCTCATGATTAATATAAATTTACATAGACTCAATGCTATTTACTTCTTTCTACTGGGATAAATGTATTGCAGCCAGACACCAGTCGAAGTACATTCATACAATGCAAATTGGCATATATATATATATAACACTATATATAGCTTATTTTTTGGTAAAAGTATGGGGCTTACATATATCCCCCTTTCTTTCTGATGTCCAATGCACAATAAGGTCTGATGCATACTGAGGAGCACACATGAATCTCTAAAAGGGTGTTTAAGTAAAGCTGTTATAACAAGCCCTGCTGATTTCAGTTAATAATCAGATAAATGTAGATGGACATTTTTTTACTCCTGTTTTTATTACAGAGTAGTCTGGAAATTTGTAAAAATGTCACATGTTTAGTTAGTTTGATTTCTCCTGCAGTTGAACGGACGCCGCCAAATGCCAAAGATCTGGTATCTGTGCTGTGTAATGTAACATATGCTGCAATCAGTCCAAGTCTTGCTACCTTATGTGACCTTATTCAATCCGAGGCACTGGGCCTACACACTTAGGATAGCAAGTAAGATATCAATCTAAAAGGCTCAAAAAATATACACCATTGTGGACATGTGGCGTTTGCAGTGTAGCTGCTGCAGGGCCGGGTCCTAGACCAAGTAGCACCCCGCACAAGAAAATGCCCCCCAATTCTTTTACATAGCAATGTTTTTAAAGCAGAGCAGGTTCGAGCAGTGAGGATGCGGTACAGAGTACGGGGCTTACTGCTGCTCCAGAGGCAGATCGGGTCCTGCAGTGGGCAGCCACACGCTACAAGAGTATTTAAACATGATGTGTGGCTGTCTGTATCCAGCTAGCAGCCACACATACGTAATTTAGCATTTACTGGCCTTAAAGGGCCAGGGCTGCTCGGTCATTCCCGATCCGGCCCTGACTCCAAGATTATAGGTTTGATGGCCCTGTATAAATCATATTTAACTAAGTGAGATATTTTTTGAAAGGCACCTCTATGTAGCGCCTGCTTGGACATGGTACCAGAGGAAGTTTCCAAGGGATGGTCCATTCTAAATAAATACATGGTATTAAAACCACAACTGTTAGTAGAAATAAGTTAGACAAATATCAGTACTAATGCTACCAATAAGCCGCCCGGGTGCACACTACTACATGTTTCCCTGGGTTTTATATAATCCTTTGTAATTTTATATAGTCCTATATAATCAGGCGCCTACACAAGGCCAAGGAGGGGAGTTTGCCCTTAGGACAGAGGCAGAGAACATTTTATCAGCTGGAATCCAAAGGGAAAAATCAGATGACACCTGGCTCCTGTTATTTACTTTCCTCCATCATTCAATAAATACCTTTTCCCATTTAATGCGACAGTAAAGATGGTTTGACTAATATGTATTGGGTCCTTAGTACAGCTGGGTGAAAAACCCGGGGAAAATATTGTTTCCCTCTCTGGGTTCCCGCTGACATATACGTCACATGTCGCACAGTATCATTTAACACTCCGTCAACGCTTTCCCCGGAATTACCGTTGAAGCAGTTGAAAAAACTGCTTGTCACAGTAACTCTGGTTAATTGATTTTTGTTATATCCAGCTGTAGTGCTTATAGTCCAACATAGCAGGGTTTACCGACTCTAGTTACATACACACATGTGGCTCCCAGAATCGGGCAGCCAGTGAACCATCCCCACGATATTTGTAAGAGGGCATTGTAATATTTGCAGTTGCTGTGTTTTATATTGAAAACCTATAGATGATACAATAAAAGCACATTTTGGGGGGGATCTGATTCTTCCACATCATATAGTTGAAATGCGCCTTTTTAAATAGTAAATACAATACTTATTGGAGATCATTGTATTGTCAGCCGTGACCTATCACAAACATCCCTTTTAGGCATTGTGCTTCTCAGTCACGCCATGGTGCCAGACCAGCCAACAGCTTGAGCCCAAACAAGCTATTTTTATACTGCTGGCGGACTCTGCTGTACATGATGGACAGGCAGAGAAACAGGGCACCAGAGGTCAGCGTCTCAGCAGTAGTCTGTGTAAACAATAGCTTGAGGAGAAAAGACAGGATGCTGTACAATTGTTCCCAGGCTGGGACAGCTGACCTCTGGCACACTAGCAGCTGCGACTCCCATGACACTGAGCCAACCAGAAGACAAATATCTACAAAACAAAACTGCGGCAGTGAGTACCGCTCATGATACTGCTCAATGGTACTTTCAGCCTGCCGCAACTTGAGAGCCAAGGATTTCTTATCTCAGATTGCTGCTTATTGTATTTTTTGTCTGAAATTAATACATGTTATGCCAGGGAATACAGACTCTTGGATTATACACAAATTAAAGATGCATATTCAATCCTTTGGGGTGGGAGGGAGCTAGAAAGTGATGCTATGAAAGAAAGATACATACCTTCATCTATTTTGATGTAGATGCACCAAGCCCTGCCCTTTTGTTTGCAATAAAGCCAATAGTAACTCACTTTTAATTTATAGTGTCTGACCAAACAATTCCTATGCAGTAAATTGCTTTGAGTGATGGCATTCCCCTTTGGTTTAGAATGCTTACACATACCAGGGCTGCTTGATGCATTTTGTTTAATTCTAAATGATGCACATATGGTTGCACAACCCTAACCTATATTCCCAGGGCCGGCTTAACCAAGGTGCACACGGAGTAATTCCCACCAGGCCCTGGAGCCCCCTTCCTGTAGTACATAGTCACATAGTTACATAGTTACATAGGCTGAAAAAAGACATACGTCCATCAAGTTCAGCCTTTCCTATATCTGTTAATTTGTTGCTGTTGATCCAAAAGAAGGCAAAAACCCCAGTTTGGCTCTTTCCAATTTTGCACTAACCAGGGAAAAAATTCCTTCTTGGCCCCAAAATGGCAGTCAGATTTCTCCTTGGATCAATAAGCTGTTTCCCCATAATTAAAGATTATATCCCTGAATAATATGTTTTTCCAGGTATCCATCCAGTTGCAGTTTAAATGTCTGTACAGACTCAGATAAAACTACCTCTGCAGGCAGAGAATTCCACATCCTTATTGTCCTTCCTGTAAAAAACCCTTTCCTCTGCCTTAGACTAAATCTCCTTTCTTCCAGTCTAAACGCATGACCACGTGTCCTATGCATAGTCCTGTTTATGAACAGATTTCCATCTGGAGGTACTATACTTGATGTCATATATGCACAGTATGCAATAACATTTTAACTGATGAGCAATAAGGATGAAGAAACGTTGGTCCTTGCCCCAAAGAGCGTAGTAGGTAATTATCAGCATACAGATAGAACATAGGTGGATGAGGTTAAGTGCAAGAGGTCAATGGTCTCAAATGTGTTTATTACATATAGTTACATAGTACATAAGGTTGAAAAAAGATCTAAGTCCACCAACTTCAACCCTTCTACCTAACCTTCCTACTCTTGATCCAAAAGAAGGCAAAAAACCCTAATTAAGCTAATTCTGCCATCAGGGGGGAAGGATTTCTCCTTCAATCAAGAAGCCCTAAAATATTAATGATATTCTATGTATAACCCTGTATGTAAACCCCTTTGTAAAAAAAATATCCAGACCCCTTTTGAAGGCATCTAATGTATTTGATAACACCACCTCTCTTGGCAGTGAATTCCATACCTTTATTGTCCTATTAAATCTCAGCTCTTCCAGTCTCAGAGGGTAACCTCTTGTCCTGTGTACATTTCTGCTAATGAACAGGTCACTGAAGAGCTCTTTATATTGGCCCTGCATATATTTATATAATGTTATCATATCCCCTCTAAGAGTTATTAGTTTCATTTAGAAATGTGCAGCTATTCCCAAGCATTACTGTATGGAAACTACTGTATATTGTAAACTAGTAGAAGGAACAGTGGAAATACGACTCATGAAACATAATGTAGACACAGTTGCCTGACAAAAAGGAATTATTAATGTTAAAACAATGCAGTTGTTATGCTATTAAAATCAATATTTCATTTATGATGCATACAATGTTCAAGTTTGTAGTGGATATAATGGATGGAAATGTATCACACTTGGGAAGCCAAAGCTTAATGATGTTATAAATAATCAATGATTACTAGAGTAATCAGAAATAAGTGTGTACTGCTATTGTTGAAAAGAAATCATATATTCAAATAAGCTGTAAAAATTGGAAATTGTTTTTGTGTGTGTATGTGTAAGCCAGAAAATTGAGAAATGTATTTAAAGTGTCATTCAGAATACAGAATAGCTGTATCCCTAGTGTTCCTTCCAGAAGGAAAGCATCTTACAGATAAAATATTCTTTTACAATCAAAGACTGCTGAGGACAGTGGAGACAGGACAAAAATGAACTTTTCTCATATACAGACACCTGCCTTGTTATAGCCTATAAATCAGGCACAGTATTGCTGTTTAGATGAGCAACATGCAATTCAGTGCTCTAGGTTGTCCAGGACAAAGCCAAACACATCAATGGAATGATACACATAGGGTTATAAAAGCAGGCGCTTTATAAAGATAGGATGCTAAAGAAAGCTCATTATGCTTATTATTCTCTGTTGTGCTTTTTTAGAATGGGCCACGTGGAGGACTCCAATTGTACAAAATGTAAAGTCCCCTTGGCAGATACAGTATGTTCCATTGTTTCTGGCAATGCCTGCAGATAGAAAAGTTCTGGACACAGACTTTGGCTTTCTGTGAGCAAGTAGGGATACCATTACAACAAATAACACCTGAAGGCTTACACCAATTATGGCCTCATCAAGTAAGTCTATTCTAAATCAATGGATACAAAACACGCCTCCATCCCTAACACTCTTGAAAACCAAATTGCTATATGTCATGAGGATGGACTGGTTGCAGGCCAGTCTGGATACACTTGTTGATACACTTGACAACACTGTTAAAACCAGCATAAGAGACACATTTCAACACACTCCTTGGTACCGCATGCAACTTATTATCAATCTGTGAAGTGTAAACCATGGCTTGGATTGTCAACATATGTATATATCTGTGAAGCGTTTCAAGAAAAGGAAGTTTAAAAAATAAAAACAGGGAAAATAATGTATTATCTGTACATTGGTAATATGTTTTTGAACCATGATTCCCCATTTCCGTGTTTAGTTTCTGGGAGATAACTTCAACAGAAGCCATCTTGTGCTACAATAACCTTGTGTGAACTTGCGGAGCTTATGGTGACGTCCTTTCCCCTGATTTGAGAATCAGGGAGACAACATCCCTGCAAGCTCGATCATTTTGGACTATGGTAACTTGTTAAAGGTCCTTACAATGAGCACTGTTACAGTGTCTCTGTCAGCTTGGAGTCAGCAATGGCAAAATACAAAAAATGAAAAATATAGTGTTCCACAATTATTTGTCTAGTTTTCAGTGTACAGTATTTTACAGAATTAAAATGAAATGAAACCATTTAAAAACCTGGAGATGTAAAGATTATTCAAAACAGCTGTTGAAAAGTACTTGTATTTTACTACCAATAACTGTCTTCTGCCTTCTTTTGTTACCAAATCTAAATTTGCATTCTGTTCTGTTCTATTGTACTGACGGTGCTATCATATTCATCTAACATTGCAAAACGTTGTTCTAAACATATCAAACCTTTAAAAGAAAAACAAAAGTTTTAAAGAGTAGAGGGGTAAGCATAAGACTACTCTTAATAAGACAATGCTAAAGATCAAATTAGGTTTCATTTCTTCCAGCACAGGCAAAATAGTTCTCATCTGCTGTCATGTTCTACGTTTCTAAGCCATTCACCAATTCAGTTGTAACTAAGATGCAGGGTATTTTTACAACACTAAAGATAAGTCATCTTCCAGGAGATAGTATATGTATAGTTTATGCAGGTTATATTTATCTTACATGGCTACTGCAACTTCTGTTGTTGTACAAATTGTATTATGCTTCATCTATTTCCATTTCTATTCTTGTCTCCATGTACATTTATTTTGTCTTGTTACAATGATTCTAAATTGTATGTGTGTATCCGTAAAGCCTTTGTAAAAGAAAAGTCTTTCAAAGTCTCTACCCCTTTCCATCATGTTTTTTTTTTCTGATTTGCAAAGGGGCTACAATATCTTTGGTTGTGGAAAGGGTGTCAGTACCAGACTTGATCAGGATATACCTAAACACACCATGTCTGGATAGCAGTTAAGGATTTGCTGGAACAGACAGCATGATAACTACTGCATCTCAATAGATACAGTATGAGCTGGCACATTTCAGCATAAAGAGATTCTAATAGCCCCAGGTTACCTTGAGTACTCTTGCCAGTTAGTGGATGCAGTAAGACGATCTCAAACGATTGATTTTCATGGCCCATAGCAAAAACGCTTTTAATGGAACAAGTTGTCATTGCACTGAATGATATTTCCATGCAAAAGCTATGCACGCATATATAGTCATGCAGAAGCAAAATCATACAAAAAAATATCTTATCTTCAGCAGTAACATCTGCACACATCGCTAGATAAAGCTGGTCTTTCTCTACAAACTCAAAGTGTGCTTTATTTCGTCATTTTAAGTACAGATGGAATATAAAAAATAAAGGATTTGGGATACTAAGTGGAATCACTAAGCTCCCCAACTGTAGAAAGATTTTTATTTCATATGGTGATGAAGGATATGGAAATGACAGACACAACCAGGTTTTTGACACATATGGTTGTGAAGAGTTGATAATCTTAAAATATGCAGTTGTGTGACAGTGCAGGGTATAAACTGCTTTTGTTATTAGCTGTAATTATTTAGTGAATTCTATTAGGGTAGGTCACTTGAATATACAATTTAGATTTTTTTTCGATGGAAAGACAGCTTGAAAAACCAAGTAGGGCAATTACACACTGACCCTCTGATCAAGCAGCAGTAAAAAAAAAAAAAAAAGCATTGCTGGACCTGATAATAGTGCCTGCACTGCTATTTTTCCTCTATAATAGGTCCTTTTTAAGACACTTCAAACATTTATCTGTTCACAATCATAAAAAATAATAATTTGTTTCACAAAAGCTATTTTCCTAAATAATCACATAACAAATACGTGCAACATAACCAAAACCATTTGATTTAGAATAATTGTTATTGGCACAAACCCATATTATTTTATATATTTTAGAGTTATGCCCCGTTTGTTATGGAACAATGGCCTAAAAACTGCCACCTTTATTAACAGGAGCATTCTCTGCTTTCCCTGGTGTAAGTGCCAACATTGCATAGACTCTTACATTTGAATGCTACTTGTTCAGGATCTTGTTTAGTTTTTGGAAAGTGTAATTGACTTTGGTTTGTGTGGCGATACTGTGAATTAGCTTAATTCTTTGTTTTCCTTAATGTTAGGCACAGCTCATTATGTGTTGCCTGCAAAAAAAATGTTTATTAAAAGGTTAAATAGTTATGCGTTGATTCTCTTGTATTCTGCCTAGTTTGAAATAATCTACCTCAATGCAGAATGGACAATGAGAATAAAGCATTAAATACATGCAAATTTGCTTTATAACCAAAAGGATGGTTTGCCAGAGAAATCTTTCGTTCTGAATTACAGCAGAGAACAAAGGTTCAGGAGGCTAGGCTAGCTGTGTCTTGTTTAATTAACTGCCACAATGGGGAACAATGAGCCAGTTACATGCATACACGTTCTGTTACTCTGTTTCCATATGACAAACGACTGCATCTCTCCAGAGAGCTACGTGGGTTATGCACTTCTAATACATATTTTCTTATTTATCTTCCTGTGTAATTAACAATTATATATTTGTTATTATTGTTTAGCGTTCATTTAAATTACTACTAACAATAAATGTAATGTTATCATGACCTATTGTTATGTACCAGGCCGGAGTGTCCAACGCTGTGAGTGTCCTTTCTTCACTTCCAGTACAGTACGGCTGGGTGTCCGTGATTGGTCACTGGTGCGATCCCATGACTTCCTTGTCCATGCACATGCACAAGAAACATAATGGAAGCTCAATCTCCCGTGGGAGGACAAAATGCATGCGAAGTTTCTCTGAGATCCTTTCATGCATTTCAAATGGGGACCACATATGATGGCTTGAGTGTCCCTTTAAAGTAATTAGAAATTGTGAGACAGTAACAAAACATATGAAATAGTAACCAAATCAGTAATATATTTAATTGTGGCATTGCATTTTCTCCTAAGGGGATTTACGTTTTGAGTGGCACAATGGTGGAGTGTATGGTTAAGTTAGTTCTTAGGTCACACAGACAAGCTGGGTGGTTGTTAAAGGTAAAACACCAATGTGCAACGTTAGTACATCTAGGACAAGGACAGTAAACCACAGAAACAGGAAAAACTATGCAACTTTGTGAAATCCCTTGAGGCTGCCTTTACATTTAAATGTAATTAGATATTGATGACAAATGTTTTTTTAAGGGGAACCTGACAGTCATTGGACTTGACATTTTCTACAATTGGTGACATTGGTGAATTGGGTTAAATAAACAAGATTTCTATTCTTTATATAAATGCAACTCTTTTTTTTTACTTTTTTTAACTTCTTGCTATACTAATTAAGTGTAAGTACGTTAAATCTGCATTTAGTTTAAACATATCAATGTTGTTAACACACTGACTTCTGGTGTATACATGATTTTTACAAAAAATCTGAAAAACATTAGGGACACATAATGATTTTGCATCTAGGCACTTATATTTCTCTTGTAAGTCTATTGCGACTTTTGCAACCTTTAATATTCACATGATAACTACAAGTTAATTGAAGAGCACTTGTGTTCACAGAGACAAGATACAATTTATTTCCTTGTATGCCAGTGTTTCATTATTTTGTCAAGGGCTACGATGATATAATCATGAGTTTCCTTTCCTAAACTCAGAGATGGGGCTTTTTATTTTGTGCCTCTCAGCTCAACAGGTTTAATTTATAAGAGGGTTATTAACTGTAGGCCTACAAATTATTGGATAAAAAAAAAACATTTGAAATCAGGGCTGGTGTTAAATACTGGGAAATCTTCCATAACAAATAAAGGTTTATTTTTATTATCTCCCATATGGTATTGTAATATCATAAAAGGTGGCTCGTTTATATTAAATGCTCTCTAGTTGAATAACTCTAGAATAACACTTAGAATTCCCAGGACAGGAGTTCATATTAAGGTCATCAGAAATTTAAGGAAGGAAAAGAAAATTAACAGGTCAATTCCCCAAATAAGCTTGTAGTGTTTTGTTACTTGGTTGCATTGTAAAGTGAAGTTTCCAGATGGCTGCACACCACAAGGGACAGTTTAACTCAATATGATGGTTTTCTGCTCTGCAGTCAAAGCAGTGGTGGACCTACATCTGAGAAGAGTGAGGCCTCCCTAGTGTGACGCCATGTCTACGAGTCTGTGCACGCTTTATAGGTAATAGTTCATCCAAGAACACTTCAGTTATGTAGGGAAAGCATTTGCGGCCTTTGGTCGCTTACACAGCTGAAGGCACAGAAGCTGGGAACCTTAAGGGAAAAAGTTATGAGACTTGCTCACTATAGGGAGTTAAATTGGGAATAACACTTACACTCGAGGAGCTAAGTTGCACTTTGTTGCATGATAGCCCTGGAGTTGGCTATTGCTTAGTGGAGAAGGGTTCAGGAGTGTTTCTGGAGCCCTACACCTCAGTAGTTGAAAACTAAACCGTATCTGAAAATAAATGCAGTATGAAGTCAATTTGCCTATGAGATTGTTGAAGATTCTAAGATCAATAGGAGAAAAAAATCCATACATCAGAAAATGTTGACAATGTAGCTTATTGTATCACATAATATAATAACATTGTGGTCTAATGAGGTATTGCCTAATGTAATGTGGTCACATACCATAAAATATTAATACATATGAAATGCATTCGAGATTATAGGTTTTCCAACAGACTAGGGTACTAAAAAAATCTCTGGATGCCCACTTCAGACCCGCAGGTTAGTGACTGGACAGCTGGCTAGAATAAAGTGGCTACAGGCATGCAAGTGGCATATATAAACATGGGTGCCTTTTAATGAGTCACCACACTGATATTGGCATCTTAATCTTTATTTATTTCATTACATACTAAATTCGACTGCAGGTAGTCAAGGCAAGTGGGTCCATAAGATTATGCCAATTAGTCATCTGGGGCACCGGGTTCAAAGGGTGACAACACAAATGGTTTCACTGTAGGGACTCAGGAGAGGAAAAGCACCACAATAACAATTTGTCTAGGGCAAGTAGATTATTACTTACTGGCACCCATTCGGAATTTAGACGCAATAGCCTTCTTAACAGGCTACTGTACCATCAACCTTTCTTTCAAGAAATTCATCCTTCTTAGAAAATTTGTCCAACATTTTCGTTTTTGGAAATTCCATTGGTTCCTCTGGTTGCCATGGAAACAAAAATAAACACGCAGAAGTTGAATTACAATGCCGAGATTCTCCTCTTCTTAGTGTACTTAAAATGGCAGTTGCGGCAATGAAAGAATGAACATTTTTTTTGGTATTGCGCACATTTGTCTTTGATTTCTTTCATCCAATGTTGAATTCATTCGTTCATTATTTGGATGAATGGACGGTAAAGTTTGGCACGAAAACGCATTCATAGGAATGTACAAGTCTATTATCAATTAACTTTTCTGTGTTCAGATATTTTTTTTGTTTTACTTTGTAAAGACCATGCTATGCAATTCCCAGGCAAACATAGAAATAATGCTAAAATGTCATACTTTGCCTCAAACAGCCTGATTTTCTCAATGTGTAGAGAGACGTGTATTTATTGTGTATGACACACTGAATTTAACCATTTCTACCTCGAAGCTTTGTTCACTACTTCATTTTATAATGAAGTATTACAATAACACTTTTAACCTCTCGACTTAACTGCTGTGACTTATTGAAATAAAAAGCGTGCTAAATCACTCTGCAACATGAATGCAATAAAAACAAATCAACAGATGTAGGGAGCAAAACATAATGTTAACTTATTAGTATGCTGTGTGATAAAATCTGAACTTCCAGGTAAATTGCATAAAAAGTCTAATGCATTTATTATCTGCATGTTTATTACTTCCCATGGAGCACATATCAGGAAGCAAAGCCTATGACATGCCCTTGAAATATGTAGACCTACTTGGAAAATGTATCTGAGCTTTATTATACAATCTTAATTTGATTTTGTGTTTTGTTGTAAAGAAGGCTTTTGAGGTGTTAGAAAATATAACTAAAAGATCTTGACATTGTAATTATTTATGCTTGCATACATTATATATGAATGTGTTCCGAAATAAGGTAGTGCTTTATACATTATTGTATCATTACAATACTGTGTGCTCAATTTGTTCTTTATTCTTAGTGAATACTTAATGTTAATACCAAATCTAATGGGATGAGATGTAGTTTCAGTTTGCAAAGGGACCTGGTGAGTCTGTCGAATTACTAACATTGGTACTTGGAATTAGTATTAGACCACAATGGCCATCAGCTGACTCGTCCTAGACACACAATCACTATTTTTTTCTGAACATATTTCATGGTGTGAATAATACTAAAAGCCAGCAAACAAATAATGGGTACATAGGTTAACATGCATTGGTTTTGTGTTCTATCAATGACTGAAGGAGAATTTGTTACCTGATATTGCTTTAGATTTATTATTGTTCATTATTATATTATTATCCTTTACTTTTTAGGCGCCAACATATTACGCAGAATTGTACAATTTAACCCCTTAAGGACAATGGGCGGTCCCTAAACCCATTGAAAACAATGCATTAAGGGGTTAAATGGGGTAGTTAAACACATTCATAACAAATACACATTTACACATGCAGACACAACAGAACCTTGCCTGTGAGCTTGCCATTTGGCCTTATGGTACATGTATACATAGTTGCCTAGTTTGTTGTCTATAACAATTCCCAAATCGTTCTCATTTGTCGTTACCCCTAATTCACTACCGTTTAGGGTGTAGGTTGCCTGTGCATTCCCTACGCCGAAGTGCATAACTTTGCATTTATCTACATTGAATTTCATCTGCCATTTGTGTGCCCAATCCCCCATTCTATCTAGATCCCTCTGCAGCACAGTAATTTCCCACTCGCACTGTATTACTTTACCTAGTTTAGTGTCATCTG
The DNA here is from genome assembly GCF_027358695.1 of Spea bombifrons. Classification (NCBI taxonomy): domain Eukaryota; kingdom Metazoa; phylum Chordata; class Amphibia; order Anura; family Pelobatidae; genus Spea; species Spea bombifrons. The sequence continues at coordinate 84,586,525 of NC_071090.1, read as the reverse complement.
CAAACACAGAAACATGACTTTCAACGCCTATCGCCAGGTCATTAATAAATATGTTGAATAAAATTGGTCCCAGAACAGAACCCTGAGGGACACCACTTATCACTTTTGTACCGGCTTGAACATTTACCATTTATAACAACTCTCTGTACTCTATCTCTGAACCAATGTTCTATCCAAGAACAAGATTTTGCATCTAGACCAATTTCCTTCAGTTTGAATACTAACCTATTGTGTGGAACCGTGTCAAACGCCTTGGCCAGAAGCAACTCAAGTTGTATTGCAGTTTGTTGCGTATGGGGCTGCATAGCCACAGACCAGTCAGGGTGCCCATGCTGACCCCTGTCCACTGCCAAAAGTGCCTACAAGGGGCATGTGAGCATAAGAACTGGACCACAGTGCAATGGAAGAAGGTGGCCTGGTCTAATGAATCACTTTTACATCACGTGGATGGCGAGTGTTGCATACCTGGAAAAAACACATGGCACCAGGATGCATCCATGGAGGGGCCACCTCTCAATTTACAGGACTTAAAGGATCTGCTGCACCAACGTCTTGGTGCAGATACCACAGCTCACCTTAAGACGTCTAGTGGAGTCTGTGTTTTGGTGGCAAACACAATATTAGGCAGATGGTCATAATTTTATGACTGATCGGTGTATGTTCCATGGTATAACACAGGACCCTGCAAGGTTTCCTGATAGAAGATTTATGTATATTCTCTTAAATATAAAGAAGGGACCTTGGGGTTCTTGAAAGCATATGCATACAGCTTGATCTAAAGCAATAGTTTACAAAAAAGTATCACAAACTAGTTTCACTGTTTGGGCCTTGCATGATACATTTAGAACCTTGACTGTTCTGAAATGCTGTTTTTGTGTGTATTATTGACTCGCTTTCATTGAGCTAAATATTTCCTGCATAGATGTAAACAAGTGTTTTATAAATAGCAAAATTCTGTTGTGTAATTAGATCACGATGTAACTGGCTCCATTTCCCTGCTTGGATGTTTCAGAATTATGTGCTGTGACCTGCACATCACCTTCATGTTCATTTTTATCTGTTTTGATCTATGCCAGCTTCCCTGCATTATTTCAATTCCCGTCCAGTGTTAATATGCAGATCTAGCAAAGTCTTTTCAATCAGCACTTGGTGCTTCGTGCATTCAGATTAGCCATGTGCTCCCAGAAACAGATGACAATGCAGACTCTCTATAACACTGCCACCCTGCACTAGGGATAAAAAAAAACCTCCCATGATGAATGTACAGTGAATCCAGCTAACAACTTAATCTTAATCACCACTAACAGATACATTTAATTGGAGAAATTAAAACATTAATAGGGTTTATCTGCTGCTTTCAAAAGTATTAGCAACAATGTTATCAGGTTTCCTCCAGATAAAATTAAACTAATAATTTTGCATGCACATAGTAATCTTTCATTCAGTTTCAATTCACATATGTACACGTATTGTAAATAAAATACATTGTTACATTTCCAAAATAGCTTGTATAACACATAATCAAATCTGTATTATATACTATAAAACAGTAAGTACATCTGCTAGCAATAATTAGGAAGTTCCAGTCAACTGTAAATGTTATGAGTTAAGCTGGAAGAGGATGTGTGTCTATATTGTCTCAATGCACTGTGAAGAAGATGGTTCCAGTGGCCCAAAAAATCCCCAAGGATCACAGCTGGAGAAATGCAGAAGTTAGTTGTGTCTTGAGGTCAGAAGGTCCCCAAAACTACAATCTGGTGTCACCTACATCACCACAAGCTGTTGCAAAAAAGAACTCTACTCTCATCTGAAAATAAACTAAATGGGATCGGGTTCTATGGTCCTATGATACTGGATTTGGAGCATTGGCCTGTCCTGCTCTCCAAATGCTCTACCCCAAGGACTCATACACATCATTTACACCTTATCACATATGCTCCCTGTGGGGCTGGGTGACTATGGGACAAATCAGCTCTTCTGATGATGTCCCTCTTTTTAGCTTGGGATCAGGAGGATTTCCTTGCCTTACACCCCTTCCTTATAACAATTAGGCATTTTAGATTCATGGTACAGGTGATAGCTGGGAAATATTAAACATGGGCTTCTTATACCTTGTAGGGAATAAAGAAATACATTTTCATCCTGAATTTCTCCTTCAAATACGGAGGTTGGCTAGCCTCTTTTTAAAGTAATGTGTTTTGGGGATGGTGGGTGTCATCATGGTCATTTCCGTTCTTATCACTTTTGGCACTTTTGGAGTTTTCATAAGTGCTTTGCTGCACAGCCTACTAGATACCACCAGGTGTCTTGTTTCTTTCCACATGCTATGTTTGGGACATGTTTTTTGTTGAAGAGGGGTACATTGGTGTGAAAAAGTATTTGTCCCTTCCAGATTTCTTCTATTTTGCTTATTTATCACATAAGTAGACTAGACAGATGGGGATATTTATGCTTTATCAGATTAAGATAAATAAACAGTAGTAATCTGCAAAGAACATATAAACACCCTAGTAATTTATCACTTCTAAGGATTTTTTAAATTAAATTATGTCAAGATTACATTACATTTATTTATAAAGCGCCGGCAGATTCAGCAGCGCTGTTACAGTCAGTAGAACAATTTAGAAACCCCTACAATAACACATACAATAACAAACTGGTGGAAAGGAGAAGAGGGCCCTGCTCTTGCGAGCTTACAATCTAGTCGGTGGATGAAGGGGAAGCGAGACAATAGGAGAGGACTGTTTGGATGGGGATGAGTTGCTTTGATTCCGATCATGTGTTGAAGCTGTTGATTGTTCAGATGTCTTGATTATGATGGTGGTTGGGAGTAATGGGAAGGAATATTGTACGCTTCCCTGAACAGGTGGGTTTCAGAGAGGTTTTGAAAGTTTGAAAGCGTATGAGGTACAAATTCTGATGGAACGGGGAAGGGAATTCCAGAGGAGGGGAGCGGCGCGGGTGAAATCCTGAATACAGGAGTGGGAAGAGGTAACAACAGTAGAAGATAGCTGCAGGTCATGAGAGGAGCAAAGGGGGCGGTAGGGGTGTATTTGGATAGGAGGATAGAGATGTAAGGGGGTGCAGAGTTGTTAAGGGCTCTATAGGCCAGGGTCCGAAGTTTACATTTGATTCTGAAGGGTATGGGGAGCCAATGAAGTGATTGGCATAGTGGAGCAGCGGATGAGGAACAGTGGCAGAGAAAAATTAATCTAGCTGCAGTGTTGAGGATGGATTGAAGTGGTGAAAGGCGGGGGAGGGGGAGACCGGTGAGTAGGGAGTTGCAATAATCCAGGCGGGATATCACAAGGGAGTGGATTAGTAATTTGGAGGTTTCTTGTGTGAGGAAAGGGCGGGTTAAGGAGATGTTTTTCAAGTGGAGGCGGCAGGATTTGGTGAGGGACTAGTTGTAGGGATGAAGTAGAGAGCAGAGTCAAGGGTGACACCAAGGCAGCGAAACTGGTCTGTTGATTGGATAGTGGAGTGGTCAACAGTAATAGAGATGTTAGGAAAAGTGGATAGAGCAGATGGCAGTTTTAGAGATGTTGAGCTTTAGGTAACAGGATGCCATCCATGATGCAATTCCTGATAGACAGTCAGTGAGGCGAGTTAGAAGACAGAGGGAAAGGTCAGGGGCAGAAATATAGATTAAGGTATCATCTGCATATAGGTGGTACTGGAAACCAATGGAAGAAATAAGTTGTCCGAGGGAAGAAGTATAGATGGAGAATAGCAGCGACCCAAGAACTGAGCCTTGAGGAACACCAATAGATAGCGGTAGGGGAGAGGAGCAAGTTCCAGTAAATGATAACATCCCATTAAACAAATGGTAAATGCCTCTAAATGGAAACAAAGACAGAATCAAAATACAGTATTTATTACAACAAAGAACTACAATAGACAATAAATAACAGTAACCCCTTCCCTGTAAAAAAAAATCTTATAGATTGCTTTAGAGGACTTTTAACTATGACAATCCCGTTAAACACATGTGATATCTGACTACAGTGCAACTTTTAAAAAGATTCCTTAGAGACAAAATGATTTGGTTTAATATTGTCCTTTCCTATATCTGCGAGTACATGCCTTGTTGCACTTACAAAACACCTATACCCTTTCAAAGCCACCCACAACACAATTATCATTTTGGTGATGATTTATTACAGAGTGGAATACTTTTGTTGATATGTCGAAAAATATCAGCTATATAGATATTTGTGTTCTTGAATGCATTTATTAAAAACTTTATATAGCTCATTTTGGGGATAATTAATTTAAAAGTAAGGGCACATTTTTAATTATTTTTAATTTGTAAACACTAACACATTTAAAGGCCCACTTTAAAACCTATGCTATGCTGAAATATTATACCATGTGTATTATAGAGGGCATCCTCTCCCTCATCATGTCCTGAGCCCTCATCAAATTCCTTCTTGTTCAATTAAATATTTCCTAAATGTGGGACAATGATCTGTTGTCTCTTCACAATGCATTCCATGAATTTCTTTGCTCTTCTAAACCTTCACAATCTTTTTCAGTTGGTACGCCCACATCATGCCTTAAACATGTGCTTGTCATTCCCCTCTAAAAGAATATCTCTCTTGGTAACTGACATCCCATCTCTAAGGGCAGCTGCTAGATCCAGAACCCCTTATAAAAGCTTCTACCAGTGGCGTGTCTGATGAAAAGTGCCTTATTGTAAATGGTGCAGCTACCACTTCTACTCCACAAGGTGGCTTTCCCACTTCCATGAGTGGCTCTCCCTTTCACATATATTAAAATATTGAGTAAAACCTTAAAAATATTGCGCAGATTTGCCCTTTTTTCCAGAAATGACAGAAGGAAAATACTGAGTCATACTCTGCCACCAACCTATTATAATCATCTACTCAGAAAAGGTCTTCTTATTATAGCATTTGTGGCACAATTCAACCTTTGCCTGCATTCTTTTTTCCTACTGGGCTCATGATGCTGGAACAGATGCACAAACTAGCGTGAATCTTTTCACATCAAATTAACCGATCTCATTTTTATAAAGAGCCAACTTTAGTAAATTTTTTCTATGATTGCTATTAGTTAGGAATGGACAGATGGCAGGAGCAATACTTTTGCTCAGTCATTAAAGGGCAAAATCCCAAGGGAAAAAAATCATTTGAGCATTGAAGAAAAGTGAGGTTTATTTTATTTCGTTCCAATAAACTTACCTTATCCGGGCTATTTAGATCAAAGCTAATGAAGTCATAAAGTCTCTCTCAAAGACTGAGCCATTCTATTCTTTAACATGAGTCTGTAATATAAGTAGTCAGTGTGTTTATCTAGTAGACTGGATAATGGCAAAAGACATATAGCAAATATTTTTTAAAAAATCTATTGTGTGAATAGATTTTGCTGTAATTGTAATTGCTTTGAAACCAAAAAGCAACACAATATTTTAACAGCTATTTTGAAAATGATATTGTTATCAGAACTATAGCAGGACTCCCCCTTTGATGAGTGGTATTTGTTTTGCTATGTCATTTTCTGGTGGCTCCTACCTTTTTTATTAGTATTACAGTACTAAATGTCCACATAAATATTAATCAATAAAACATGCCATAACATCTTGGTCAAATGAAAGTCATGACTAGTATATATGGTATCACGGCTTGAATTATTACTTTGTGTTTATATAGACAGAGACAGACAGATATTTGAAAAACTAAAATAGTGTAAGTTTTATGTTGCTTAAGTTACACAGATGGATTTCAAACCCTCTGGCTTTATGATACCGATTCGCCGGATTCTATTTTTCTTCTAGTGCAAAAATTTCTACGGGAATCAATACCTACAAATACACTCCTGACTCTGTAGAATTTTGTAATTAAAATATGGATTTTTGAGGAATTCCCTAGTGCACTGTTTACAGAAATTCAACCAATTATCTAACTTGTAGACTTCCAGAATAATATATAGGTCTCTATTTCTACAGCAACAACAATCCTGCATAGCGAGTATACCAGTGAGAGAATGTACTTCATCAGCAAATCAACCAGGACATGCATAGAACACTCCATCCATCTATACAGATAATGTTCTGGGTTATGTTACATGTGGTTATGTTACATGTAGCATTATTAAATAAACATTACTATGAGAAATAATCTGACATTGTGATTAATTGGGTTACTGTGCATTTGTTTAGATATATACACATAAAATAGATTAAAATAAACCCAAATAATGCAAAAAAAACCCCTCAAAACAATTTAAAGATCTTTTACGGCATTTATTTATGTGCCAGTTATTATGGATGTTGATATATTGACGTTTATTATGCTGTTTGTTCTTTAGCATTGCGTCAGATGTCACAGGGCTATCCTTAGGACATACAGCCAGAGGAAGAATTACCATTCAATATTGAATGGCCCCTTCTGGGTGAAGTCACTGTGGCAATACGGAATAGCAATTTTTGTTTCCAAATTATTTTTAGGAGCAGGTGCACCCCGTTTAATAAATTCTACACCCTGCATAGGTTTGTGGCACATTGCCCCAAATACCCATACAACACTGTAAAAATACTTTACCTGGCTTCCAACCTCACTCTTGAAAACTGACCCACTCCTACTTATCTTGATGGAAATCATATGTTACATAAATACGGTATATGTGTCATATTTGATTCGAAATGAAACGAAAGTACTGTTTGTCACATTCACATGTGGATAGTTTTACTCAGTAATGTTGGTTCCTGCATACTAACGTACATATGTGTATATGTATATATGCATACAATAATATAATAGCAGTTATGTACATGTATGTGTATACTGCCTTGCAATAATGTATCTCATATTTTTGTCTTATTATTTTTTTAACAAGTTAATTGCATTCAATTAACTCAATGTTTGAATTTATTACATATATATATATATATATATATATATATATATATAATGCTAATATAAATGCTATAAAATTTAACATGCGGATGTGTTCTATTCCAATGTATATCAAAGTGCAATATCTCCAAATATTTGTGCTATCTGATTATTGCACAATACTATGGACTACGAGGGTGCTGTATACTTTTAATTAAAAGAAAGTCTTTATGCAAGCAGCATGCAATGTTCTTGGTTATGATGGGAGACACGCTCTCTGGAAGTTGACATTTGCTCAATAAAACAGATATGCAACTGAGGTCAGGAAACTTAATTCAGTAGTGCAGGTTTGAATTATTTAGGGTTACTATTTTAAGAGGTGAAATTTCTGCTGTGCCTTAAAATGATGAAAGAACATGCTTGACAAATACGGAATAGAAGATCATTTCATTTCAGAACTAGTGAGAGCAATTCTCACTAGTCTCACTAATTCTCAACGGTGGGGGGCAATTGACTGGGAGGCAGTTAGCTTTACGTGCCCCCCAGCTCTAAAGGTGCCAGCCCCAGTCTGACAATACTAGCAAATGTACTTTCCAGATACATTTTACAGTGATATTTTGTTAGATGATGTATAGTGAAGATTTGTAGATATAGAAGAATTTTTGTCTTCTGCATTAAACATTAATGTACAGATCCACTTAACCCTTGAATAAATCATGTAAAATGATGTGCTTACATGGTAACAACTTTATACTTGGCCAGTAAGTGTGATTAACATGGTATGAATTACAACCCCAACAGCTCAAACAGATTCTCATATCCCCACGTTATACTCTAAGAAAGCCCCCCCCGGATAGGAAGAGAGGCATGACAGCTGGTCTCTGCCAAGACAGTTAGGACATCCTATATGGCTTCATTTGCTATGAATGCGGATATGTTGTATGTGGGTTCAGATACATTGTATGTGGGTATAAGGGTGCTAAGGTGGATGGGACTCCCCTGTAATGCTTTACAACACTCACAAACATGCAGTTTTTGTGTTGTCTAAAAATAAATGGTTATTATTGCATGTCCATAATTTAAGCCAGTGTTCAAGACTATTCTCTAAACTCACATAGCAATCCCAGATTTTTTTCAAAAAATGCACCTGTGGCGCACAGAACAGCATGTGGGCAAAGTATTGGATCATGCGGGACTTGAAATGGGCTCCCCACTGCTCAGCTAAACCAGAAAAAAGCACTGTTCTGTAATAGATTAATGTACCGATGCACAACATTGCTGCTCCTATAATGACTTACTATAAAGAGGTTATGAAAATGTGGTTAATGGTCTTCCCACGGGAAGGCAGGAGTGCAGCTTAAACAGAAAAAAAACACACACTTTATTCCATTACGTTCTAAACAATATGATTTCACGACTTTATAATTACATAAATAACCCATTAACAATAGTCCTAAGTGGAATGCAATATATATATATATATATATATATATATATAGCTGACTGACAGATGGGGAAAATGGCATATTATATTAACGATTATTTAGAAATGATTATCCATTCATTGCTACAGTGGCTCCTTTAGAGCTAGATGTATATATAGAGAGACATTTTTAATATTAATGGATCTTTGGGCAAAGCTTTCCACTTGTGTTCACCTTCATGACATCATTAAAATAGCAGGTGATTTAAATAAACCTGTTAGAGACCTCTGTGTGATGTATAATATTTTGAAATCTGATGTGGGAGATTTAGAGCTTGTAAAAAGTGGACTTGGTAGCCAGGGCACCTTTATACAAAAGCCAATTTATCTATGTTCCTTCCTTCGCTTTTATCTTCTACTGTCACGGTGCAAGAAATGCTATTGTACCCATGGCTCCTTCAGTAAACACTTTGGAGTAGCCTGGATTCCTGGGAGATGTTGGGACCCTAATGCATGTATTTCTTATTGTCCTAACATTTTAGTTTATTATGTGTTAGACTGAAAAAACATTTTTTCCCCAACACATCAAGAAAAAATATGTTTTCTCAGCAACCACGAATGTATAAATGGATACAAAAAAAAAAAAAATAATCGGTATTTCAATATGAAAAGCCCTGAGGAGACAATTGAAAGTCTGGTCTGCATCTAAGTGCTATAATGTCAAACAGAGAACATAAACCAAGCATGGTGTTGAGGGATGCAGAATGGTCATCCGGACACTGTCCTACTTTCTCACGTAAAATAGGTCAAAAGACCTAACATAATCAAAGACAAAGATTGCACACTAATTAGTAAATTGTTGATGTCAAAAACTCATATAATGAGCATTATCTATGAGCATTAAAATGCTATGGGGCGACCAATTTTAAAAAAGAAGGTACAAATTGTTTCCAGATGTGGAATAGATCCTTGAGTATACTCTGTCAGGACAAAAGAAATCCAGTATCTAGAATCTTGATGTATTTGTATTGCTTTCAACAATAAAATCTTAGATATGTTATAACAATATAGAAAGTGTATCTGTGTGTGTCTAATATACATAATCTAAGGCATAGCAACTTTAGTGGGTGCATTCAGTGACATTAACTGGATTAATTAATTAACTGGAAATTAATTGGATAAAAAAATATTCAATTGTAGCAAAGGAAACTCTAGCTAAAATAATAAATACTTAGCACATAACTACGGTATGAATTATATTAATGCAGAGTTAGTCTCCCTTTTTGGCTTGCAAGATGCAGGGCACAAATAAAGCTGGGTAGAAGAATACTCAACAACTGTATGTTGTTTTGAATAAAACAGATCAAGAGGTAATGGGATTATGTATGTATGATGTATGTATCACGTAGTAACCAAGGGAATCCCCCTATTGATTAAGCCATTCTATGGGTTGCAAAAGTCCTCTCTCAGCATCTGACATACGTCTGCTCCAAATCGAAAACTAATCAGTCACTAGGAAAGGCCAAAAAAGCCTGGATTTATATAACAAGCATTAACAAAGAACTGAATCAAACTGGCCAAAGCATATCACTTAGTAAACCCTATAATTAATTGGTAGGTGTTTCTGGATGTTTGTTTTTTAGTATTAAATTGACCTTTGCTTCATGTGCCAAGCAAATCAAGGATATGTTAAGATTATCATATGATAATCTAAGACTACATTTCCTATATTTTCTCTTTGTGAGTGTTACAGGAGATTTATACTTAAGGATGCTAAACCCATTGACAAAAATGCATTTCAGAACTAGTAAAAATGAGTAGCTGAAACTATTAGTTTCAACTTAAAAAGTGGAAGTATCTAGGAGTAACAGCTACGAGCTTGCCCTCTGTAGCATCAATCACAACAGAGCTCCAAACTGCCTTTGGAAGCAACATCATCACAAACACTGTGTGTCTGGAGCTTCAGGAAATGGGTTTCCATGGTCCAGCAGCTGCACACAAGCCAAAGATCACTATACACAATGCCAGGCCTCAGTTGGAGTGGTGTAATGCACATTGGCACTCGACTCTGGAGCAGTGGCAACGTGTTCTCTGGAATTAAAAATGTATAACGCTTCACTATCTGGAAGTCTGAATTGGCGAATGCAAGGAGGAACGTATCGCTCCTCCTTGTATTCACCAATTCAGACTTCCTGAATTCATGGTGCCTGTTGTAAAATTTTGTGGAGGGGTATAATTGCTTGGTTTGTGTTAGGAACCTTAGCTCCAGTGAAAGGGCAATGGTAATGCAACAGCATACAAAGACATTTTAGACAACTGTATACTTCCAACTATGTGGCACCAGTTTGAGGAAGGCTCTATTTTATGCAAAGGTCCATAAAGACATGGCTTCAGTAATATGGTGTGGAGGAACAAAGGCCTGACCTTAACCCATTAAACATGTTTGGGATGGCCTGGAATGCCGATTGTGATTCAGACCTTCTCTTCCAACATCAGTTCCTGAGCTCACAAATGCCTTTTTGGCTGAATAGGCACAAATTCACACAGAAATATTCCAAAATATTGTGCAGAGCCTTCCCAGAAAAGTGGAGGCTGTTAGATGCAACGTGGGGGCAACTCCATATTAATGCCCATGGTTTTTTATGGGATGTCCAACAAGCTCTTATAGGTGTGATGGTCAAATGACCACATACTGTTGGTCATATAGTATACATCTTACCATACTCAGTAGCTTATCAGTCAATGTACCACTGACACTGTAGTAAACAGATATGTGAGGTCAGTACATTTTATGTTTGTAATATATATATATATATATATATATATACACAAATGTGCAAAATATGTTTACAACATGTATATAACAATCTCATTATTAATTGTGGTGTACATCATATACTAGATGACATAAATGAGAAGTTACTCACAGTATAAGGAAGAATTTGGGGTTTCACAGAAATTAATGTCACAGCCCCTCACTTCTACCACATCTGTAAGTAAATATTTATTTTGAGCCACCCAGTCCCACCTTCTAATCACTGCCTATTTACTCCTACATACATCTAGCATGGATTTATTGTCACAAATTATACTGTAATGAGTAATTTCAATTATACTTAATTAGCACATGTAGAATAAATTATTGGTGAGATTAATTAGAAATGAATTGAAATAAGGGCTTAATTGTTTTGGGGGTGTTTTTGAGGTAGTGTTCTAAAAGACACTATCTATATTTTTATTCTGCAGTTTAAACGAGATTAGATTCTTGATGATTTGAGTTAACCCTGTGGTGGTCATAGAAAAGCAATTTTAACCTTTCCTAGAGCAGATTAAACAGATCTATTTCAACCCTGCACCTGTAATATCAAACTGTTTCCAATAATGCCTATAAAGGTAAATGTTTTCTACCAAATATTATTTATTTCTAAACTTAAACAAGTATTTCAGTAGTATTTGCATTACTTTCCTGAACATAACAAACTAAAAAGTTGTTGGTTTGTAAAATTCCCAATCTATTCACATTACTTGAGTACTTTGATATACTTGCTACTGGACCTAGAAGTTACAGCCCTTTAGCTTCAGCTGTCTTCCTTCTCCATAGTCTAACATCTCTTGCCATTGATTGGCTGCTTGAAGCAGCCAATCAGTGACAGGGCAGTGCTCCAGTTGAAATCAACAGGAGCATTTGCTACACATGTGCACAGGGGTCTTAATAAACCTCTGTTTGAAGCATATGCAGGGACATGTGTTCCATCAAAATAGCTGGGGGTGCAGGGGAGTGGATAAATGCATATGATGGGATTCGGCAGAAAGGGCCCCCCTGGAAAATAAGGAAAGGGGGAATATGACTGCTGGCCCAGGTCAGGTCACTGGGAGGTCAGGTTAACTTTTGCCTCATTGGTTAGTGGGCGCAACATTGTTGCATGCTAGGGTGTAAAAGTGCAGGACAAATGCAATCCTACCTCTTTTCCTGCCTGGAGCTTAAGATCAGGCATTGTCCCACCCTCCCTCCCTATTTTGCTGTACTGTACTTTTCATTGTGCATGTGTTGGTTTCTGTTTTCTTTGTGGTTTCTTTTAGTCACAGCGCGGAAGATTCCCCCCCCTTTTTGGTTGGAAGTGGTGACATCTGGAAGCTGCGCCCGAATGGGCTTGGGGAGGTGGGTCCAGCGGGTGGCTGATGGCACCCGCTGGGCCAGAACTCTTGGTATCCCATGGTTTGTAACAGCCTGCTAGGCTTAGGCTAAGCAGCTGGCGGGTTGTTAATGGTTATGTCAATGTTGTGTTTTACGGGAATCTGTTAATAAAGCTGTGGCCAATGCCCTTACCCACACCAGTGAGTTATGTCTTTATTTACGGTGGGTGGGTGAAGGTGTTGGATTGGGTTGTTAAAAGCAACTGGGCCTAAGCAGTCATGCCTCCATTAATTTGCAAGACACTACAAAAAGATTCAAGGGGCCACTCAGCTATCATATGCTCTAAAGTCTGGAGTCCCCTTTTAAGATCCATTAAGGGCATGTCTTTTGTGTTGTAACTTGCAGTACAACATCATACACTCGTAGTTTGTATGCATGGTTAGCTTAGCAGAATTAGAGTGTAAGTGTTCAAGACAAGTAAGGTCTTATTTTTAGGCATGTTACAAAATCAACTAGATTTCTAGGGTAGAGAAAAGGGTCAGTAAAGCCTAGGCTTTTGATCAGTCATGGATGTAATTAATATCAATGGTGATTAAAAAATATTTTTGGAGGGTGGTGGGCCTTCCCCTTCAAGGAAAATCAATGTTTTTCAAAGCTTATACTAAAACTAGTTTCCAAACAAAGTCCAAAGATAACATATGATATATATAGTTTTATATAGCACCATCATATTCTGTAGTGTTGTATTATTAATGACTTTATCCTATGCTTCCTTGATAGTTCTTAATAGTAATGTTAATTAAATGTAATATTAATTAATATAATCAATCTTTAACTTACCAGTAAGCCATTTTTTTGCAATATGTCTTTCCTGGATATTTTGTATTATTGACAGAACGTTAAAAATAATGAACCTATTAACTGTATCACCTAAGAGAAATATCTTATCAGAGAAACAGCGGTGTGTATTAAGTTTATAGACACAGAAAAGCTGAATGTTTAATGCTTCTATTACAATTGTTAATAATTACTTAAAACAGTCTTTTATATCTAAGAAGCTGCAATCAGTGTTAATCTATTCGACTCTTTTTCTACTGATGCATTTTCTAAACAAAGCGAAAGCTGAATTGTGCATAATTAGCCTCTATTCTTGTGTGTTTTAATTTATTTCCACAACTACAATATTGTTCAAGCCTTTGGAAGGTTTTTGTTGGGATATATCGTATATTACATAATCATTGAAAATATGCCTATATATTTGTTATTATAAGCAATGGAAGTCCAGGATAGGTAAATTGCTTAATAGGGAAGGATCAGTATCATTATTCAGATGTTACTAACAAGCTAACAATAAGGATCAAGACCTGAATATTATCATAAAAGAATCCCTCAAGTCCAAACAGATATTTAGTCACTAAGTAATTTCAGATGTGATTGGAGCATATGATTCCATAGAAGAAACCTCAGTATTTTGAGCCATCTTCCTGCTATTAACAGAGCTGCCAGGTAAGCTACATTTCCCATCAAGCTGACCTGAGGCTAATCAAAATGGCAACTTTTAGGGGAGATGTGGAAGCGACTGGCTTTGCAAAGTAGAAACCCCAGCACAGTCTGAACTGTGATCCATGCAATTATAGCCATGACTGCTTAAGCCTAGAACCTATTGCCAACCATCCCAAGCAAGCACTCACATCCTGCCCTTTCCCTGGATATAAAACCACAACATGACACATGTTGTGGATAAGGGCATTGGCCACATATTTTATTTATCCCCAGCAACATAGTAAAACCATTAACATATAACTTCCTGCCAGATCCTGAGAAAAGCAGGCAATTCAGACCCCATATTGCCAAGAGTCCCACCCATGTGAGTGCCGTAGGATGCCCACTGGGCACACCTCCCCAATTCTATTCAGGCAGGATCTCTACATCCACCACCACCATTATGTGTTGGCTAGGGGGAAAACAATACCATGCAAACATAACAATGTAATTGACAAAGTGAGGGCAGGCAGGATGTCCTATGCCCAGAAGTGAAAAAGAGGTAAGTCCCTCCCCGCACCCCAGTTTTAACAAACCCCATTTCGCAACTAGTGCATGCCCGTACAGTGTTAATCAAGAGAGGGCTTCAAAGGGAATATTGGACCTCTACACAAGGCTTGTGTAGCTGTTTCACCAAGCGCTATCAGGGTATCTAAAGCAACAATGCACACATCACAACTTGATTCTTTCTCTGCACTTTTTTATGGGCATTCTCTGATTTCTCCTATGATGAATGTTTCAACATAAAATAACACATTAACAGATAATAAGAACAAAGATCAATACCATCAGAAACCAAAGGGTGCTTAACCATTTAACCCATGGGACTTGAGGCAGTAATGCAGTAACGTTGTGTGGGCAGATGCTGCGGTTCTATAAATAAAATGGTATGTGATATAATGCAAGGAATATGCAGCATATGTTTGCTGGATTTTTGAATAAAATAGGTTGCATCATGCCCTTAGTCCCAAATCGGCTTGATTAAATTAAATACAGTCATGTGAAAAAGAAAGTACACCCTCTTTGAATTCTATGGTTTTCCATATCAGGACACATTGTATTTGCTCGATTATAAGACGACCCCCCAAAATCTGAATATTAATTCAGGGAAAAAAGAAAAAGCCTGAATATAAGACAACCCTATAGGAAAAAAGTTTTACTAGTAAAAATGTATTCATGTAAACTATTTTTTCATATTTAATAAAAGCTATTATTGAGAAAATTATTATTTTTTGTTTTTATTTCCTTTTATTTGCCAACCTGCCCCCCAGTTAAGCCCATCTGCCCCCAGGCTTGCCACTCCGCCCCCAGAAATGCCTTATATCCCTATATGCCACCCTGCCTCCAGAAATGCATTATACCCTTATATGCCACTCTGGCATATATTGAGTTAAAAGCATATCATGTTAAGTTCATGACAGAAAAAGACTGAACAAGTATAGTTTATTTGGAAGGGTTGCCAGGAGAAAGCCTATTCTCTCTTAAAAGTACATGGCAGCACAGTATGCAAAGTTGCATCTGAATAAACCACAAGACTTCTGGAACAATGTCATTTGGACAAACGAAACAAAATTGGAGATGTTTGGCCATCATGCACAGTGCTGCGTTTGCCGAAAACCAAACACAGCTGATGTGAGAGACTGATAAAGTCATGCAGAAAACAACTACTTCAAGTTATTGCTGCTAAAGATAGTTCTACAAGCTATTGAATCATAAGGTGCACTTTTTTTCCACACCTGGCTTCTCCATTTTGGCTTAAATTTTGTTAAATAAATCATGACACGGCGTAATATGTTATGTGTTGTTGTTCACCTGAGGTTGTATTTACCAATTTTATAGACCTGCTAAGCGACAGATGATTCAAAGAGGGTGTACTTTCTTTTTCATACAACTTAATTTCATTAAAAAATGCTAATGGCTAATTTTGCACAAATCACTGGAGCCCATGTTATATAAAACAGAATGACCTATATACATAGCATATCAAAACCTACCTTATACTAAAGCATATAAATGTTTATGTCTAAAAGAAATAGGGTAGGAATATGTTAAATGTGATAATTCTGGAAAAAAAGGCTACAAAAATGTCATCCTTTTAACATCCTGTCTTCATTTAAAACAATATACCCAATATTTATTATCCGCAATGCCACACCTTCAATCAGCATTACAGAGACATTGACTCTCAATCACTGTCAGGAATGAGTACATTCATGGATAATACATTATTTGCACAAAAATGCATACTCAGAGAAAATACCTTTCATTTTTCAACTGCAATGGAAAAATGTAGCTATCAAAAGGCATGATAAATGTTAAGTGATGGAATAATCAGTATATATGTATATATATATATATATATATATATATATATATAGAAAATATGTGACACGCAAGGTGTGTGTTTATGAAGCCTGGGAGCTGATTTAAAGCTAGACTTGCCCCAAGATGGCATGTAAAAAAACTGCCTGTAGCATTACTGGGAATTAAGATCAGTATCATAAGAACCATACTCCACAGCTGCTGCATTGTCAAACGTTAACCATCAATGTTCTATAAGGTCTGTTTTACCAAGACGTTGGGTTGTATAGCCAAAGTTCCGAATGTGCGAGTACAACATAAACACATTTCTATTAAGTTCAATAGAGACTCAGGTGACCACAACTGCCCCATGCTATACCAGAAATCTATTGGTTATGAATTATGTACTAATCACAGAAAAAAGTTGAATCATTCATTTTGAGTACAGAGATCAACAGATATTTACACATATCTTCATCTCATGAGACCTTGGTTAGTTGCAGGGTGGTGGCTTTGGACAGGACCATTTTAGGGTCAACTGGTTCCCTGAGTTGAAATTAGCATTTGCAAACAAGAGATTACATCATTTTACTACTTTATGGGAAATTGGGGACACAAAGAAACATGGGAAGAAAGGGGGTTGAGTACTAAATGTGGTTTGAAAACAGTTAAATGTTTCAAACAACTTTTCAAACATTGCAACCAGGATATCTTTTTATATAGTTAAATGTTATTTTTAAGTCAATAAATGTTTACATTTACGTATCTGTCATGTGGTTTCAATGACAGATATCTATCATCGCACTAGGTCTCTTCCAGCCCATACACACACACATATATACAGCTCCCTTACACACGCCTGTCCATATACACACACATGTACACTGCCCTTACACATGCCTCCCTATTACACACACATATATACTGCCCTTTCAAACACCTGTCCATACATGCATATACACATTCCTGCCCATACACACACTTCCCCTTACATACACATATACACTGCCTGTATACACATCTGCCCATACACACATTTTGTGCATTTAAGAAAAATGCATTCATTAAGAGGAACACATGTTGAAAATGCCTTCATGCAAACTAATTGTGGTTTCAAGTATCTCCCATTAAGCAGTGAACATACAGGTTGGAGTTTGTTTTCTAATACCTGATACCTTCAACAATGTTGTCAATATTAACAGTTGTCTGACAATAAACCACTCTAACCTATAATACCCTATGATTTAATTGGCACAGGTGGCCTGGCTGTGGCTGTTCAGCAAGCTCTACAGGGCACAAACCCTGTCTTCCCTGTCTGGTTAAGTATTCACATATGATGGTGGAAAAGCATGTGTCAGATATCCATTAACATCGAACAGTAACCACAAATATAGTTGACCAGCTTATTATGTCCACACTTGCCTATGCTTGTTAGACGTTTTCACCCACAAAGATCATTGACAAACTGAATTGCTCCCCCTAAGACCTAAGTGCCAGTTAAAGTTGTACACTCTAGACTAACTTCCCACCAATGCAACATAAAAGTCCTTTAGAATACAAGCAACACAAGTTATATAGCACAACAGAGGACAATGGAGAAAATATCCACCATTTTGTAGCAGGCCAGCTTTCTTGGCTGAGGTAGGGAAGGTAATGAACTGGACCAGCCTCATCCCTTTTCAAGACTCCTAATTAGTCCAGATGAGCTGCAACTTCTTCATCTTCAGAAGCTTTACTGTTCAGTGGATTTACTAGCTCTTCAAACATTGGCCCACCCTGACTAAGGCATGCAACCAACCTACATGCATTATTAAATGCATTACAGTGTTATTAAATGCATTACAGTGTTATTAAATGCATTACAGTGTTATTAAATGCATTACAGTGGTGAAACTGTGCCACACCTGCTCAGGTCTTTCATTCTTGTGATGTAGGTACATTATATCAAAGGGTCTAAAATATAAGCCCATCAAGTAGCTTCTAAAGGCTGTTCCCAGATGATATGAGACACATTTCCTTCATAAAACTTTACTACTATAAGATTTCTCTTTGAAAACAACTTTCCATTATAAGCAGTGCATTTCTTAACATTTATAAATGAATCTTTTCATCCCTTAGAAAGGCTTAGGGTCCCTAAAAATCTAGAGGCAACATAAGCAGTTGCTGACAGCCCACCTAAAAACTAGGATTTGCCTAAATAGTTTATGCTCTGTAGAAGCATGCCACCACTAGAGATATTTGTCATTCTATATTCTATATTGTCCTTGTTACTTTTTTAAGTGAGAGCATCATGTTGTTTAGCATCGCTTCTGGAAAGAGCTGCATTGCTAAGCATTTATTTTTTCTACATCTTCACAGCAGCTAAAATATGGCAATATAGAAGTTTCACCCATGAAGAAGCCAGTGGGTGTAACAACTGTGTGAGACTGCCAGGACATTCATGCTAAAACCCAAGCAGCAATACACATAATTAACATTTTAAATGCAGGCTACGCCCCTTCTAAAATAGCTACAATATGTTAAAAATGTGCAGGGGCATTCAGAGGGAATGCATAATGAAATGCAAATTAGAATAATTGAGATTTTCTAATGCTGGGTCCAGTGCCACCCATCTTATATGTACATGCAAATTGCCTTGTTGCAATTTTACCCTTATATCGCTAGGAAATAATGGTGCATATAGTTCTAATTAAAAGGCAAAATAAGTAATAAATGGAGAACACTAGGCATTCATGTGTTAAAATAGATAGCAGCAAATCAAACAAGGTATTTCCTTCCCTGCTGTGAGAACATGATTTGATACAACCTAAGGTACATGGCAAGCAAAATAGACTTAAAATGAATTGAAAAACTATTTCGGAGTCCCAAGTGTAAGATTACGAAACATGCTAGAAACTGCTGTCACATCGTTGTTGAGAACTTTGTTTATTTTACTACTTCTGCTGTTGTTCAGCATCACCTCTGGTTGAGGAAGTATTTGTAGCCAGTACCCATTATTTAAAAGGTGTTATACATTAAGTGTGCTGCTGATATGTAATAAGAAAACTGGGTTTTGCTGTATTAGTCCTAGGGAAATATGCAGTGTTTAGTTAGAGTTGATACCTTTTATTGGGACAATGTAGAAAAAGATGCTTTCTGAACCTCGCATATCTCTTTTTTATTGGAAAGAGACCGTAATCTAAAGAAAAGACCCCCGAAGTCCCAAAAGCTTATGCAGTCTTTTTCTATGCTGGCCCTATTAAAGGTTTTGAATGTGTGCTCATATGTAGAAAGAGAAAACTATGTCTCAGCATACAAATATTAACGTAGATGGAAAAAATACTTTTTTAATACACATCTAAGAAAAAAATTACTAAAACATCCTTTTCTTTGATCCATTGTTCAATCTGCATTTTCATAGACATAGGCCAGCTATATAAAAACACACTGCAAACAGCTTCAATGAAATAGCAAAAAAAATGTATTTCTTGGCATGCAGTTTTACAAAGTACAAAATAGTTCAATTATTTCAGTGTTTTAAAAATGATTTATTAGCAGATTTCATCTGTGCGTCTTGACCCTGAACCTAAAACATAGACATTATTGTGCTTCTTCCAAAACCCCCTATGTGTTTCTCATCAAAATAAAGTCCCCGTGGACACGTGTTTGCTTTTTTTTTTTTGCACAGATGACAAGCCAAACAAAATGTATGGGTGGTATGAAATGTGATATATTTATGGTCACAACATTAAAAAAAGTTGACTGATTGGAAATGACATTCAGATGCGTTCGCCAAAGGGGGGAGATCCTTGACACCTCTGACACTTATAGCATCTCAAGATTCAGGAAGAGATCCTGACTCACTTTTCATTGCAGGACCACAACAACAAGCAGTAGCACTGCACCACGAAAATTGCACCAGCCCCCCCAACTTCACCAAGCCATATATGCCACCATGGCAGCTTTGCCCCTAAACAGCTTGTGAGTGCCACCGTGGTCCCCAAAAAGCTTACCAGTGCCATCTTAGCCTCCAAACATCTTGTCTGTGCTATCTTTGTCTCCGATTAGCTTGTCTGCCCTATCTTTGCCACCAAACAGCGTGTGTTGTCCAGAAACTGGTAGCATAAATGTGCAACTATCTTAAACCCTATCTTACAACACACTACGTCTCATGCCCTGTCTAATTTGTCACCAATATTTTCTAGTTTATTATTTGCATTGTCCAAAATTAAGAGGTTTTGCTTGTAGCAAAAATGTGTAACTGTCTTAAACCCAACTCAGGAATTATATTTAAAGAGTAAAATACACTGTGCGGAGTATGTGCATTGCACAGTTCCCTCCTTTGCTTAATTTGTCACCAATATTAATGATTTATTGTTTTGTGTTGTCTAAAAATAAATGTGGGAACATTAGTTAAAGAATTGTCTCCTTGGTTTATTGTTGGTCTATTTTTCAATGTAAAAATAAACTTAGCAATTATTACACAAAAAGGGGGACAAAAACCAGAGTTGCAGTCGCTATGGCAGAAAACAAATTGTGCCCCCCCCAACCATGTTATCCTTCCCCGCTGTGACAGATATCAAGTGTTTGCTAAGATGCACTGTTTGATTGTGAACACAATGCCTTACTAAGCAGTAAATGTAATGTAGCCATTTTGCTAGTTACGTCTGTTCTTTTCTACCTAACACTAAATAACACTAAGTGTGTTAAGTGTTTACATTTTGCTAAGATTGATAGTTTGCTTGTACAGTCCCTAATAAAACAGTTGGGCTACTAGGCTGTAGCTATTTTCTCAGTACGTTCTTCACTCCTTCTGACACTACTATGACATTGAGAGGTCCTCTCAAAGCAATCATCCCCAGAGTCCCTTTGTCCCCTTATTCACTAAGCCACACTTCCCTTTTTCTTCTTCCCTGTAGTTCAGGTATAGATCAAATAAACAACACATGTAAACAGCACTTGCACATGTAGATCAATAAGACATACAAACTCTATATTTGCAGGTATACATAACGTATGGAAACATAGCACATCAGGTATAGATCAACAGAGTAACACAGAAACCCAAGTTTGTATGTATAGATCATTGAAACTCACATGTGAACTCCGTAATGAAGGTATAGCTCTAATAAACACAATTAGAGATTTGCAGGTATAAAATAATGTATGGAAACATAGCATAGCAGGTATAGATCAAAAGAATAACACACAAAACCCAGTATTGCAGGTATAGATCAACTGAATTAGACATACAAACCTTGTATTTGCAGATATAAATACATAATATAGCATAGCAGATATAGATCAACTGGATAACATACAAACCCAGCTTTGCAACTCAGCATTAAAAGGTATAGATAAAACCCCTATATTACAGGCAAAGATCACAGGTTGTACACCCCAAAGGCCAGCCCTGGCATCCACATTGCCCACATAGAACCTGACCCCCACCCAGATTATACACATAGGACTTGCCATCTTTGTCCCCAAACAACCCAGCCTGAGAAAACTTTGTCCCCAGACAGCCCAGCATAAGACATCTTTGTCACCAAACAGCCCACCCTGTGCCATCTTGGTCCCCAAGGCTCAAACACCCTGCTTGTGCCATCTTTGCCTGTCCCCAAATCACTTATACATATATAATACACACACAAACACTTATACAGTCACTCACTCATTCACACAATCGTTAATTCTCTCACTCATTCACATAACCCATTAATACATTTTCAAAAAGCATTCAAGCAATTCATCCACACATTAATTCACTCATTCTCTAATTCATTCACACAATTCATCCACACATTAATTAATTCATTCTCTCATTCATTCACACAATCAATCTCCCTTCTCAATATCAACCACCCCCCTTTGTAGTTCACTTATCCTGCTTAATTCCAGCGTTGGGAGCCACAGTCAAGGCAGCACCGAGACAGGTGGTGGCGGGGAGCGGAGGTAAAAGAAAGGTGCCGAGCAGTTGCTGAAAACTTCTTCATGAGTGCCTCTCTCTCCTCCGCTTCCTGATATATATACAGTATATTGCACCAAATTGTATCAGTATTGCTTCTACTACAATTTTGTGATTGCCATACAAATAATTTACTAACAGAGAGTTTATAAATGAGCAATTAAGGGTGATCTGTGGCTTTTTAACAACTGTCATTCTCCTCTTCCATGATCAGAAGCCTATCATAGACTAAAGAAAGCAAAACAGTCTTCTCAGATGGCAGAATTTCTCATTAAAACCTGAACTTTGGGCACATTTTATCTGGAAAGGCTTTCATTCCATTCCCAAAACTAACCCTATCCTAATTATCTTCTTGTCATTTAGAGAACGAAACCCCTCCATGACAGTGATTTACTCGAAGGGTCAGCATTCATTTCCAAAATACAGATGATGATACCTGATTCAAGGTCAAATATATAGACGGGCTGAAACTAAAATTCTGTGTTTGGCCTTTATGAGCTTCTTCTGCAAATGCTTTTAGCATTTTTTTGTTTGTTTGTTTTGTTTACTATTTTATTTTTTCTTGAAAAGTTTATTGACATGTACTTATGCAAAAATTGTGCTTTTTTGTCTTTTTATTCTTCTTAACATTAACACAAATATCTGGAGAAATATTTAGGAAAATGAAATACAATGTTAAGATAGGCATACCTAAAATGATCTTACTATGAATTCAAAGTTTACAAACGCACATTATGAATTCTAGGTACTTAAATGCAAATAAGGGCAAAGGGTAAGTCATTTTTTGATTCTTTACCAACTGTTAAATGCAGGGCATTAAGAGCATTATGGGCCTGGTGCTGAGGATTTTTGTGGGCCCTTTTATGGAAATAAACAAAATAGACAGAACCTTAACTCATTGGCATCCATGTGTACTGGATAAAGAGAACATCAGTGTTAGGCAGATAGTATAAGATAGAATCTTATATGATGGGATTGGGAGTATATCCGTAAACTAAAAAAAATGTCATCATAGACGAGACCCCTGAAGTCACAATTTAGTGCCACTAATCTTTTTTTTTATAAAATATGCAGAATTAAATAGAGTAAATAACACAAAATCTTTACTTTTCCTCTCACTGATTTCTGGGCCTAGAAAGTTTTGTCCTCTGAAGTGACTACAAATTCAGGAGGGAGTTTTATCTCTAGATAAGTAAAAATATAATAGTTCAATTTATTGATTATATCCTGCTGGGGGTAGCCACAGAAGTATTTACAAAGTCAGGGCCCATAGTCAATAGGGAGGAGGCTGGCTGTTAGGCCTCTTCAGTGGCCCCAGTGGTGGAGGGTTCCATCACATCAGGTATGGTGTTTGGTGACCCAACTGGGTGCCGGTCTTAAGCATCTACAGTCTCACTGGGATAGCCCTGCTTGAAAAATTCACACAGGCCTGGGGGCATTCTGGCAAAGCTCACCTCTTAAAAAGTTTCACCTATTGATGTTTCAGTCTTCTGAAGGGCTTTTGACACTTTTTTGCTTACCATAAGCAGATAGAATATGCAAAAATACAACAATTTTTTGTTTAGGTTTTATTTTTTTAAGCTATTTTAATTACCTATTAATATTGTTCATCAAAAACAATCAGCGTAGCTTTGCAATGCAGTCAGTGCCATGTTGTGTTTCTACTGTATTCTGTTCTTTCCACATGTAATGTTTCACCAACTGTTGCTTGTGTTACCGTTGTATGTCTTGTTACATATTCAGTGATATACCCAGCAGCTGATAACACACATAAGTCTCTTTCTACAAAACCCATATAAATTAACACATACCATGTGGGGTGTGGAGATTTAACGCATAACACTGTTTGACGTTTAACATCAGCAGTAGGTAAAACAGTGCTGTTAAGGATAAAAGGCTATATATAAGTTCTAAGACATTGCAACATTACAAGATGGAATTTGTGCATTACACAAGACAGTAATTTTCTGGTTCGTGGTTGTGAAAATATCTGGTCCATGACCAAGAATCATCATTGTTACTGGTCCATAAGAGTTATAATTACTGTGGCTGATGTGACTCCGATCAGAGAACCTGCCTAAATTATTTAAAAAAAAACATAGAAAAAGACACAGAAACTTTAAAAAAATGCTTGACATCTTCTCCAAACAGAGTAGACTTTATATACTGAGCTTTGATTTTTTTTTAATATAATTTTTTCCCC
Organism: Spea bombifrons; assembly: GCF_027358695.1. Lineage (NCBI taxonomy): Eukaryota > Metazoa > Chordata > Amphibia > Anura > Pelobatidae > Spea > Spea bombifrons. Next base: position 84,562,117 of record NC_071090.1, on the reverse strand, counting down.
CACAGATAAGGAGCTTCCTTGCCTAGGTCTGCATAATCTGGGTGTATTTTTATTTTTCCTGTTCTTGTCTCCTTTGGTCTGCTTCTGTCTTAAAAACTTGTCCTAGAAAACAAAATGACAGCAAATAACAGCCCAGGTGTTATAGAAATCTATCTCCTGCTGTTCTCTGCCAATATCCTCAAAGAATGCAAAAGTTCTTAACAAATCATCATAGTGTTATAGATACACCTGAAGTATCATCAGAGTATGTCTGTCTACTGACTTTTAAGGTCAATTCTATTATTTTTTTTCTTTCCCCCAAAAATGGCTGCTTCAAATTCCCCTTGGCATTTCATTGACACAACATATGACAAAACATTGTGCACAATTAGTAATTTGGGACTAAAACTACCTTTAACTTTTTTCTCCATTCTAAAGATCACAGTTTGTTATATAATGAGTATATTTGTTGCTAGGTTGTGGCATACATTTTTGTCAGTGCAATTGTCCCAAGAAGCTCCAATAATTGGTTCTCGGGAGAAATAGGGACATGTCACAAGATGAGTTTGTGACAATAGCCTACATGTTGCTTTAGGATACCCCCACAGTGATCTCAATGTAAATGTAAGTCTGGATCATGAATAGTTTTGTGTCCTAAAATGTTTTTTTAAAAAATAGAAGGATCAAATAAGCTTATAATTTGTACAGAGACACTATTCCAAATGCTCAAAGTTTATGCAAAGCAAGGTTTGTGGAAAATGAGTGCATGCACCATAACAATTTAATGAGGCCTTTGCTAAGCCATGCATAAAGTGTCACAGGTGCTCCAACACATCTTCTGTTCCACTGACAACTACAAGACGCCAGGAATACTTTAGGATTATTGGACTGGTTCTGTGCAGAGAAAGAAGGAAGCTGTTGACCCTCCATAGTCGATGTTCTTTTTTTATTTCATTAAATTCTAGTACAATTCTAGTACCATATTTTGGTTCTTGTTGTTTTATTTCATTACATCTTCATTTTCTTAGATCTTGTTTATTTTTTTCCAGAATTAAATACAATACTAGTAACTTTATGTCTTCATTGAGAAACCCCAACAATTAAATGTTTTTCAGTCAACTAATATGTATATTGTTTCCCAAGTTTATTCATGGGTATATATATATATATATATATATATATATATATATATATATATATATATATATATATATATATATATATATATATTTTAACAAATGCAAATTAAACAATATTAGTAGTAAAAGCATATTTGAATATGCTGTTGATGGCAAGCCAAGACAATATGTAATGAACAAGTTCATAAAAGCCTAGGCTTACACCAATAAATATCACTTAGTAGGAGAATTCCAGCTGTATGTACCCTCAGTGGTAGCAGGTTCTAGTTAAGGATTTTATGTAGGAAGTATATTCGTTCCCTGGCAGATGTTTCCAACATCTGCAAATTAACACATAATGTATATTTAATGATTATTGTTATGAGCATGCACAGTTACTTAAGATGTATTGATCTACATTTTTACATCGTAATTCACTGACTGAGACTATGTCAAACATTTGATGGCTCACTGAAGGGGTTAAAAAAAATACAGAATTTATTTTTTTTTCCCTTCGTTTTCATCCTCTCTGTAGCATGGATTGCTGTTGGAATAAAAGTATTCTTGACATGATAAAAAGAAAGCACCTTAGTATGTTAAAACCAATTTAAAGGCACAGTTTGTGGGCTGGTATTTTAAAATCAGATTTTCCACAAAGCCAAAAAATGTGTATTATTTTTCTAACCCAATACAACTCTACAGGGAAACCTGCCAGAGGATTATTAAACAAGATTATCTCTACTCGTGTAGCACACATTACAAAGTACATCTTATTCTTATGTGCTTTGAATCACACTCTTCATTGTTAAAGAATTAAATTCATCTTTAGGCAACAGGTTTTTTTTAGAATTCCTTTGTATTAAAGGCAAACAAAGAAAAGGTAACACAGACTAACATATTTTTCACCAAAAAAAATTTACTAATCTATTAGTTTCCAGAGAAGATATTTTAGGAGCCATGAAGGTATGCATTAAATCAATACAAGATGGAACAGATGTTCCAAAGCAGTAAAATCAAGATGTTTAGGGGCTTTAGCCATAGGATTCCAGGGATTTGTAAAGCCCAAAGGTAGAGGACAAGGAAACATGGGAATGGACAACAGACAAGAATGAAATTGAATAAAATGGTTTCCACTTTCCAGCAAGAACGCATGACTGCAACCCATGTTGTACAAGCATTTTAATGTCAATAGTTTACCTGTTTTTATATTACCGTATTTGCTCGATTATAAGACGACCCTGATTATAAGACGACCCCAAAATCTGAATATTAATTTAGGAAAAAAGAAAACGCCTGATTATAAGACGACCCTATAGGAAAAAAGTTTTACCAGTAAATAATAATTCATGTAAACTATTTTTTTTAGTTTTTATTTCCTTTTATTTACCAACCTGCCCGCAGTTATGCTCATCTGCCGCCAGTTATGCACATCTGCCCCCAGGCATGCCTTATACCCTCCTATATGCCACTCTGCCCCATGTTATGCCTTTTAACCCCCTATATGCCACTCTGGCATATAGGGGGTTAAAAGGCATATCATGGGACAGAGTGGCATATAGGGGGACACTTACATAACCAGACACTAATATACCCACCCAGACACTTCCCTACCCACTGAGACACTTCCCTACCCACCCAGACACTTACCTACTCACTGAGACACTTCCCTACCCACCCAGACACTTACCTACTCACTGAGACACTTACCTACCTACCCAGACACTAATATACCCACTCAGGCACTTCACTCACCGCGATGCCTCAGCAGGCGCTTGCTTCAGCTCCCACGGGATTTCGGCATGATGCTGTGTGACCCCGCTAGGCCCCACCTCCTCCAGAAAATTGAAGAGGTGTACCGGATCTTCTTTGGGACGGCTGGGTCCCGGTCCTGCTTCTGGAGCAATCTCCCCAACCGGCTCTGCTTCCCCGCAGTAGGCAGGCTTTCCCGGGAGCAGGATGGTACGCGCGTATGCAACCTCGGCTGCTGACGGCACTTTCGCCGGCGCTCGGTGATAGACGCCGGCAGCAGCTGAGGTTACCATACAGGAGGATCCAGGTCCCCTGCAGCGATGCGGGGGATTTGGATCTTAATCTAATAGTCAGACCTCATTTGACCCATTTTTTGTAGAAGGTTACTACTGGGTTAACGCAGTACGGACTGCAGGGGTCTCCTCTGGCATCAAAACAAACAACCAATAAAGTTGTACGGACCTTTAACTGTTGGAGCAGGGAGACCCATGGTCTCTCCCGGCCAAGTTGCGGCACCAGGATTTTAAAAGTCTGTACGATCGACTCTATTGACCACTGGTCTCCCTGCTCCAAGAGTTCAAAGTCCGTACAAATGACCAATGAAGTCGCTTGTACAGACCTTTAACTGTTGGAGCAGGGAGACCATGGTCTCCCAAGGCCAAGTTGCACCATCAGTTGATGCCAGAGGAGGACCCTGCAGGCGACCAATAGAGTAGTTTGCACGACCCTTAACCAGGATTATGATGATACATGTATTGTTTTCCATACACAATTTGTATACAATTTTGTGCAAATTTATGCTGATACATCTTTTGATAAATGGCATGAATATTCTGTGGTCCAGCTTTCATGTGATCGAACATTAAAAGCCTGTTTTTGGATATATTTGGGTTTGGATGTTAAAATAGTTTAATAGATAAGTAAATGATTGCATGGCAGGAGACAGATGGTTGTAGTTAACGGTAGAGGTAGGACTTGTTATTAGTAGAGTACCTAAGGTATCAGGATTGAGGCCCATACTTAACATAATATTAGGTTATGTATTTTTGCAGATGATACAAAGGTCTGCAACAGGGTAGACATTCCTAGTGGAATCAGCCAAATAGCAAGTAATTTAAGTAAGTCAGAAGAATGGTCGAGAGTGTGGCCATTTATTTAATGTTGATAAAGGGAAAATGCTGTATTGGGGTATAGAGTCTCAAGGCAGATCTATCAGGGTGAAGTGTCAGTGAAAATGGAAGAGAGGAAGAAGAAAATCAAGTAGGGTGCTGGGTTGTATAGCTAGAGGCTTTAGTAGCGGAAAGAGTGAGGTGGTTCAGCTACTTTACAGATAGTTGGTCAGAACATGGTACTAATCTAAAACTAGAGTCTAGGAAGTTGTTCATTACTAAGATAATGCTACATAAACGGAACATAACTGGAACAGTCTCCAATCAAAAGTGGTGGAGGCTAACAGAGTGAGGGAATTTGTCAGGCTCCTGACCCGACTCCCTCTGTCGCGGCCTGGGGCCGCATTGATCTATTGTGGGCTGCGTCCCCGGCCTGGAGTTGGGTGCACCTCCCAAGTGGCAGATGCGCGTCTGGCTGCCAGGTATGTGTCTTGCTGAGGGTGGAGTGGGGGAGTGAGGAGAGTCATCCCCACTTCAATATAAGTCAACAGTAGGGGGAGGAGTCTAGGGAAGTAGGAGGAGGAATAGTTCCTACTTCCCCTATAAAAGCCCCAAACACCATACCTTCAGTGCCCGCTTGTTTACCTTGTGTACTCCTACCAGTTTGTTCCTCTTAAAGCTATAGTACCTGTTGGATCCCTATTTACCTTTTTGACCTCCTGACTTCTGACCTTGCTTGTCCCTGGACTTGGTGGCTGGAGCAGTGATTATCAAACAGTCAGGGCCGGCCCAAGACTTAATGCCGCCGGCGGGGGGGCGGCATTTTAAACTTCGACGACGGCATTATCTACCCTTACCCCCCCCCTTTGTACTTACCTTTAAACAGTCCTGCGGCGAGTCTCCTGCTCTGCCACGGTGCCGGCTTGTAATGCTGAGCGCCAGAATTGACGTCACTTCCGGCGCTCAGCATTACAAGCCAGCACCGAGACCGAACAGGGAGACTCGCCGCAGAGGAGAGAGGGGCACCAAGCGGGTAAGCGAAAACCACTTGGCGCCCCTCTCTCTCCTCCGCTTAAAAATGCCGCCCCTTCAAAAGTGCCGCCTGGGGCAATTGCCCCACTTGGCTCCATTGTAGGGCCGGCCCTGCAAACAGTATATATAATAAGCTCATGGAATTGTTACCAGGGGGTAGGTGCAATTGGTTCTACTACTACTACTGTGCATACAAGACAGAACCTGACATAGGGTAACATTTGACCTATACAGCGTGCAAGCCAAGTTGCTACATATAATTGTGACTAATGTTGCGGAATACTCTTACACTCATGCCTTCCAGACATTCCTGTCTTCTAAAAAAAAAGAGGGACTTCCGTCAGAGAAAGTCAGAGGGATTGAGGTACTTTAAAGGGAGACTTGAGAGGTATGCTACTATAATAAATATGTGACAGCAAGATGGTTTCCCTCATATACACAACAGAAGATAAGAGATAATATTCATATTCAGATTTTAATATTCATATTTTATTCCAAATATAGATAGATATACAGTATATATATATATATATATATATATATATATATATATATATATATACACACACATACATACACACACACAGTGTTACTAGATTGGTAGCCAATGTATAGATAATGTATGCAGATCTAACCCCTTTCATTGACATTCAACAAAGTAATGGAGTACAAACCAATACAAACCCCAATGCTAAATCTGAACCTCTAAAAACACTTAAAAATTACTCTGACGGGGCTAAAAAAACTCTTTTATGTATTTAGTTAACCAAATTAGAAAAAAGAGTTGCGTATGCATTTCAAATCATTGGCCTTTGCAGAAAGTATTACAGTCACATCTGTGAGCTGTTGTGTAGTTTGAAGAAATGTACCCAGGGGTCTTGATAAATAATTCCAGCAAACTCCAAAGGAGGTAACTTAAATCACGTGTGCTATCACATGCATTAATGGAGTGTAAATTACTAGTATTACTTAGCAAGAGTTTCAGTTTATTGAAGGCAGGCAGGTCCTTGTGCTTTATTAACCTCTGTTGCAAGATCATTACTCAAGGCTTGGTCTGTTGCTATGTTTGGTGCAGAAATTAACCCCTTCGGATATAAAAATTGGTTTATAAAAGTTTTACGTTTTAAACTTTTAAATCCCCATTACGTTTTGTTTGTGTGAGGTTTCTTTAATCTTAATGTACCATTCAAGTCTAGAACTGTATTAAAAACGCTAAATACTATTCTGTGTAGACTGCGAATTTCGTTTTAAGGAATGTCTCAATTGTGAATAGAAGACTTGTTTCTCAAAGTGCTTATAGCAGGGTATCTTGGAAAGATTTAATCCAAGTTTTCTTTAAAAGGTACAGTTGATATCTACTCTGCTCAATTTGACATGATGCACTAGAAATGCAATTCCTTGTACTTGTGCTAAATGTCCAAACCCTACCCACAAATAATTCAATGGTCATGTAAAGTTATCTATCATTCATTTTTCATAGTTCTGGGAATACTTAACTGTCACAAGATACAAAAGTGGCGTTGATAGGCTGTTTCTATAGAAGGTTTTTTTTAAAGGTTTGTATGTTATATGATTAAACTTGCAGAGAAATTGATGAAATGTCAGATCGTATTTGGTTATTTCTATATGCTTCAGAACAGTCTGTAAAGACATAGAACAGTCCTAGAAAGAAGCTCACATGGCCAGGAACTGGCTCACTGAAAAGTAACAGATACCCAAACATTCTCTATGGTGCCTAATATAGGTAGCTAAAAAGGACTATGGCTTAAAATGTTGGGTGAAATAACAGGGCTAAATTGGGTAATCATTACATAGCTGCACAATGTATCTCTCAGTAAACATTTTATGAAAGTTTGAACCTTAATAAACACCTTATATCGGTTAGATGTATCAGTGTGTCCCATACAGCCCCACAATAAAGAATGTATGTGAGATGAATTATTTAACCTGCATTTTCTATGCATGCACAAGGTGGATCTCTTTAGAATCCCTGAAACTCTTGTGGTAGCCAGCACTAGAGGTGGCTGGCAACCATTATGGCACGTGTGCGCTTTGGCATGTTCCAAAATACCTAGGATGATGAGGTATATGAAGAGGGAGATACATAGGAAAGATTCTGTAGAATCCCTCCATTTGCAAGGGAGAGAAAACAACTTAACTATTAAATTCAAAGCAACCATCAACAAATTATGTTTTGGAAAATAATAAGCAGATGATTTACATAGAAATTAAGAAAACAGATTTCCACTTGCATTTCCCATATATCATTTAGAGATTTTTTGGCCATATGCAGAATAACATTATTTTGTTTTTGAGATGTAAAAGGTTAAAATGACTTACGTATATTATCCTGAATTATGTACCATATGCCAGCAACACTCCACTGCACTTCACAGGCTTTAGATTTTTATGCCATATACCAGTCTAGTGTATAGAATGGAGGAAGATTGCTCTATGCCATGAAGATGACACCTATTTGAGAATATAATGTCAGGATGCTATATGAATTGTCATTACAAGTCTCATTCACACTGTCATTTCCCGGCATGTGTTGTAAGAAGTAGTGCTAATATTTTACTAGCAAGAACCTCATGTGTAACAAGTCAATTCTCAGCTACAGCTTTTGCATATAACACTGTCATTTTGACAAGACTATGAAAGGACAAGTGCTCATCACAAATTAATGTGTGGGTTCATTTGGCAAAACTCTGAGATTCATTTTCTTCAATGGACTGGCAAAAAGAAAAACATAACAGTCTACTACAGTACTACAGCTAGGTCCATTCAGATCCATCTGTGCCGAACAGCAAAGGTGTAGTTCCGTCAATGCCATTCCATCTGTTGAATCCACAGTCCAGTGGATTGTCTGAAAGAGAGCTACATATTCATGGTGGACCCAGTATATGCAATGCTTTTAATGTATATATATATATATATATATATATATATATATATATATATATATATATATATATATATATATAGTATGCCACTAGTCCAGGGGCAATAATATGTATAAATCAACGGGAAGCACTTTAATGCCTTAAATGAGCCTGCATCTCCTACCAGGCTTCTGTCCATTTAGAAGATAAAAAGCACCGGATGAGGTTGGCGGAGGGACCCTGCAACATTATTTGCATCTGTTGTGTACCACTGAATTAAATTTCTGTATGTGGAGCTGTGTAAAGGGGTCCAAGATAAAAAAAAAACATTAATTGACCCATATTTTTTTTTGCTCCTCTATCTCTAATGGCAGAGGCTGCTGTAACCAAATGATAATTCCCTCCCGCGATCCAGCTGACAAGCGTCAGAGCCTGCCTGAAGAATATCCACAGAAGATGCTGCATTTTAATCATGGATTTAGGGGGAAAAAATGTCTTGTTCTGTGAAGCTTGGTTCACACCTGAGCCAATTTGCATGCATTGTAATGAACTATTTCACACTTGGATTATGTCCTGCCAGAAATATTAATTAGAAAAAAAACAGAAATAGTAAAATATAAAATGGCTAGGTGGTCAGTTAGTAATTATATTGCATGTATTACTATTTTTACTTGGCTGTATATAATCAAACAGCGCAGAATTCTGATTAAAGCCAATTGTTTCTCAATACACTGGAGACATCGCACTTCCCATGAATGGCTTAGGGATATTTTGCCCAATGGAATTAACATAGAGTGATAAAAAGTCATGTTTTTTTTATTATTATTATTATTGTATGTACATATTGTGTGAAAATGCTTGAAATGATGGAAGGTGAAGTAAAATTACGAAATTCAGTAATGGAGAGAGCGCTAAAAGTCTGAAAAAGGAATTGCTGTTGATTTTGAGATCCCCTTTTGGCAGCTGCCCGTTACCTTATTTCATTATAATTTTAAAGAAAACATGAATCTGTGTTAAGATTTGAAAATAACCAATAAACTGATCAGATGATAGGGTTGTAAAAGCAGCCAGGGTAACTGGATTGTCCTACAAAACCTGAAACCTCTGTACTGACCATACCCCAAATTCATTTTGATTCTCTTGTTTGTTACTTTGCTTCTGAAGGATATATATTTTATATTTTACAAGCAATGAGGGAACTTTAGCATGCATGGGATCATGAATTTAAGACAAGTCCAAGGACTGATTAAATTCTTTATGTCAAGAAAAACAGGCCACATTGTTCTTATCTACCTTATCTATATATTTTTGTCTGCTAATCAAAAATCTGTTTTGATTTTATGGGTCTTTTAAATATACAATTAGTGGTTTCTTCCAGATAAGCCAGAAGAAGGGAGAATCATAGGTCAAGGACTGCAGAAGAAAGAGAAAAACATAATTTACATTTACATAATTACCATCTTAAAAAAAAACATAAAGCCAATGCTGTAGGCTGTTCTATACATCATGTGGTATATATAAGTGGTATCTGCAGGGATAAGGATATATCATCTCAAAATGCACCAAACCAAACATTGGATGGATTACTTATATTATTAGATACAACTTTCCTTTAACATTAATAACATAAATAACCAGGACCAATGCACAGTTTTAATAAGATTAACAATTTTTTTTTAAGTGGCTTCCTAAATCCTTACTACTACCCACACCTCTGATGCCCAGTATTTTCAATGGGGTTCAGAAATTAAGCAACCTGTACAGTATAAATGAAATTAAGGACACACAATATCAGAGTTTCTGATAAAATATTAGAGGGAAGCTCACAAAACGTATGATTTTCTCATAATGCATTTGCACTGGTACATTAGGCTACATTCAACAGCATAGAAAGATCGTCCCTGAGTGATAAGAGCGCTGCTCCTCCAATTTATAAGCAAAAACTCAACTGTGTCACAACTGTGATGACCTAAGCAAATCAATACCAGATTGGCTGAGTTTAAAATCACCTTTGGGAGAGGTAGAGTTGCAAAAATAATATTGTAGTTGGTTTAAATGAACCTTTAAAAGGCTTCCTGAAGAGGGTGTCAAAAGTTATATAAAAGCCTTTCTTATATGTGTCCCACGTCAAGTATGACAAAACAACTCAACTATCATATGAATTAAAGTGCATGTGATGGCAGGAATTAAAATCCAAAGCAAACATCAACAAATGAATTTTTGGAAAATAATAAGAAGACTATTTACATAAAAAAATAAGGAAAATAGATTTTGGCTTGCATATCAAGAGGATCATTATACCACATCAAGGAACCAGCGAAAACTGATGGAGAAAGCACAGAGTACTTTAACTAACATTAACTTTCCATTTTAGGTCTTTTTATTTAAAACATGGGTTAAATTAAATAAATCCTTTTGTATATACTCCCTGGACAATGATTTTTTTATATGCCTCATTGGAGGCGTCTATCCAGACCCACCCTATCTTTTCTTCCAGTAGGGAGCAGGCCATTATATTTTATCTGAAGATGAAGTAAAGAGGCACACAGACAGCAAATCCATTTTTAGATAGTAAATCTGTAAACTGTAATGCAGTAATAGCCTTCAAGTGAACTCAGAGGAAGATTATAGCTGAAAACAGACCAAATCCTCTGTTGTTGCTGATAAAATATGTTATAAAAACACTTGAGCACCTGGCCGTGACTTTACTCATTTTACAAAACTGGATAAAGAAAATGATCAGCATTGCTGTATATTTTATTACAATTATTATGCTCTTATTTGTAAATAACTTTCGGTGTTCTTTTACAAGGTAGCCACACACAATAAATATGTAACAATTCTAATACAAAGTGCAACTATAGCTAAAAACATACAGAGTGTGTATATTTAGGGTAAATCAATATTTATTGAAATTTTCAAGTTTTCAAGGGTGCAGGGATACAGAAAGGAAAAATCGGGGAAGGGAAATCAGGGAACACAGGCACCAATACCGCATTCAAGAGGTTACAACAGTCGGCATACAGTAGCACAATAACTCGGGAAATCAACAAGAATGCGAGGCACAGCCGCAGCATTCCATACGAGCAGAGTCACGGCGTCCCAACCTACGCAGTAGGCAGGTAGCAGCATTACATCAACACAGCATAGAACGCGCGACGACAGAAAAACAAGTTTTAGGAGCACACTAGTGAAAACTGACAGGGAACGTGATGAGGCGACATCCCCACGAAACAAATAGGACAAGGTATATCAGCAGATCACATAGGGGAATACAGAACACGGCCAGGTGCAGGATCTCCCAAAAGGAGGGGGAAAGGGGGAGGAGTGAGGAGGAAGGAGGGGGGGAATGAGGAATGCGGAAGGAGGGAGGAGGGACGTGGAAGGATGGAGGAGGAAAAGGAAGAAAAAAAAAAAAAAACGGGGGTGGGGGGGGTGGGAAGGCCCAGTACGAATGTGCGACGGTCACACAGGAGGCTCTTCAAATAAGGAGCTGACCGGAGAATCAGAAAGGAGCCGCATCCAATAGAACCAGGTGCGCAGGTGCTTAGCTGTCGCATCCGAGGCGGAACACATCAGCTCGTCAAGGGTCCGCGCCCTCTCAACGCGCTGAAACCACTCCCGTATCGTGGGGGGGGCAGGATCACCCCAGTGTAAGGGGATCAGGGCTTTCGCTGCAGTCACTAAGTGGCGAATCACAGAGGCTTTATACCAAGAAATCGGGTAAGGCATGTGATGGAGGAGCAAAAACTCTGGGGTAAAGGGGATATTATCGTCCGAAAGGGAGCTCAAATACGAGTGCACAGTCGTCCAGAAAGGGCGTATGTCAGGACAGTCCCACCAAAGGTGAAGGATAGAACAAGGGGAAAAGCCGCACCTCCAACACGCGTCAGACACAGCAGGATTATAGCGTGCAGTGGAAGCAGGAGAGCGGTACCACTGTGCAAGGAGCTTATAGGACATTTCCTGGTCCCTATTGCTGATGGAGCAACGGTGTGCAAGGACACACATCTTCTCCCACTGAGCCACCGAGAAGACCATGCTCAGAGAAGACTCCCATTTGCCCATAAAAGAGGGAGGAGCGGGGTACAAGGCTGACAGAAGGAAGCCATAAAGAAGGGAGACGCCATGAGCAGGAAGGGAGGCGGCAACGCAGAGGCGCTCAAACGCGGTAAGGTCCCTAAGGACATGATGAGGCCGACTCAAGGACTGAAAAAAGTGACGAAGCTGCGAATAGCGGAATCGAGCCATTAGGGTCGGGGACCCCGGGGCCACTAGGTCCCCCAAAGGCGCAAGACCGCCTCGAGACAGGTAAGCACGAATACCAGCGCCCCTTACCGCTGTCGCAGAGGGGAAGAGGTCGACACCCATGCCTGGCGGGAAATCCGGATTATCTCGAACCGGTGTGAGCGGCGAAGGGACGGTAGACAGCGTGGTGCCTCGCAGCAGGGAGTGCCAGACACGAAGCGTCGCCTTGATAAATGGATGACCCGAAGCCTGCCTGCCCGCCGTAGAAACCGCCAACCAAGGTAGGGACCGGGCAGGAAAGCCCAAAAGAGCATCCTCCACGCCAATCCACTGCTTCTGAGACGGGCTATGCACCCACTCCAAAACCCGGAGGAGGTGGCAGGCTCTATAGTAAGTACGAGGGCAGGGGAGCGCAAGGCCCCCCCTTGACTTGGGGAGGATCAGCGTAGGAAGCCAATGCGAGGGGAGCGGCGCCCCCACACAAACCGAATAAAAGTGGAGCGGACAGTGGCAAAGAAGGAGAGAGGAACGTGGATCGGGAGAGTTTGAAACAAGTATAATAGCCGGGGCATAGCAGTCATTTTAATGGTATTAATACGTCCGAGCCAAGAGATCGCAAGCCCAGCCCAGCGGCGCAGATCAGAACGCAAAGACGTCAGCAGGGGAAGGAAGTTATGAGCATAGAGCTGAGTAAGATCAGCGGACAGCCAGACGCCCAGGTATCTCAACTTCGAGCTACACCATTTGAAAGGAAAAAGAGCACTCAGAGCACCGCAATCTTGTGAGGGCAAGGTGACATTAAGGATCTCTGATTTCGCCATGTTTATCTTAAAGTGGGAGAGCGCACCATACAGCCGGAGCTCTCGCAATATAGAAGGAAGAGAGATCCGAGGCTGAGAAACCGCAAAAAGGAGGTCGTCCGCATAGCCCAAGATCTTATGAGAAGTGCGGCCCACCTGCAGCCCCGTAATATCGGGGTTCAACCGTATTGCCTGCAGTAAGGGCTCCAGGGAGAGCACGAATAACATTGGCGATAAGGGACAGCCCTGGCGGGTCCCATTGCGGATAGGAAACGCGTCCGATAAAGAGCCGTTGATACGAAGGCGCGCGGAGGGGGAAGAGTAGAGCGAGCTGACCCAGGCGAGGAACCCCGGACCAAAACCCATATGGCGAAGAGTAGCCAGTAGAAACGACCAGTCCACTCTGTCAAAAGCTTTCTCCGCATCAGTCGAGAGAAAGACAGTAGGCGTAGAGGTTAATTTCGCATAGTGCAGCAAATTAAGCGCACGAATCGTGCTATCCCGGGCTTCACGGCCCGGTACAAAACCAGTTTGGTCCGGGTGGACCAGAGTGGGCAGCAACGGCTTCAGGCGCGTAGCGAGGATCTTCGCAAAGAGCTTCAGATCAGAGTTGAGGAGCGAAATGGGGCGGTAGCTGCCACACTGCTCCGGGTCCTTATCATCTTTAGGGATGAGGGAGATGGAAGCTGTCAAAGTATGCGCATGAATCTGGCCCCCTTCGAGGATGGAGTTGAAGGCAGAAACAAAGAAAGGGCCTAGGGTGTCACGGAAGCGAGAGTAATACCGCAAGGGCAAGCCGTCGGGTCCCGGGCACTTCCCGGTTTTAGAGGATTTCACCGCCTGAACGAACTCAGGAAGCGAAATGGGGGCGTCCAGCGCTTCCGCAGCGGCTACAGGGATGCCAGTACGGACCGTACGGTCCAAATAGGCAGACAACCCCGGACGGTCGGCGGATGGGGAGGAGTCGCCAGGCAAAGGCGGGAGATTGTAAAGGCCCGTATAGTAATCGAGGAAACTCCGCGAGATATCCGAGTGGAGGAGGTGCAGACCGCCATCAGCCGATCGGACTCTAGGGATATAGGTAAGGCGGCGGGAGTCACGGAGGGCACGAGCCAAAAACTTGCCGGGCTTGTCGCCATGCTCACGAAACAGTGCTTTGTTACGCAAGTAAGAACAGTGGTGTTTAGCGTTAAGGATCGTGGCCAGCTGCCCACGAAGAAGCGTAAGTTGCTGTAAGACGTCTCCAGACAGAGAGGTCTTATGGGCCTGTTCGAGCACCGCGATACGCTCGCACAAGGAGCTGATCTCCCTCCCCGCTGCCTTCTTTCGCTGGGAGCAGAGCCGAATAAAATGACCCCTGATCACACTCTTATGAGCTTCCCACACCGTAAGTGCCGGGACCTCGGGGGACAAATTTTCACTAAAGTAAAGGGATAAGGCTTGAGAAGTCTCGTCGCTCACCACCTCATCAGAAAGAATAGCGTCATTCAAACGCCAGGAGCGCTCCACGGGGCGAGTCAGAGGCGAGGACATGGATAGTATCACAGGGGCATGGTCAGACCACGTCGTCAATCCAATAGCAGCCCGGCGCAGAAGGACAGCATGCTGATAGGGAACAAAGAGGTAGTCAATACGTGAATAAGAGTTATGAGGGGTGGAGAAGAAAGTATAGTCCCTTTCAGAGGGGTGCAGAGCCCTCCAGCAATCAACAAGGCGGTAAGAGTAGAGCAGAGAAAGAATAGAACGGAGGACCCGGCGAGGGACGCGAGAATGGCCAGATGAGGTGTCCATAGAAGGGTGGAGAGCCACGTTAAAGTCACCCCCCAACACCAGAATCCCCTCAGCAAAGTCCTGCAGTCGAGTCATGATCCGCTTCAAAGACACATGCTGGCCTTGGTTAGGGAGGTAAAGGTTAGCAAAAGTATACGTCTGGGTCGCGACAGTCCCCTTAAGAAACAGATAACGCCCGTCTGGATCAGCGCAAACACCTAGCTCCTGAAAGGGTAAAGACTTAGAGAGAAGGATAGCAACTCCTTTCGACTTCGCGGCAGGGTTAGAGCTAAAGAAACCGGTCGGGTAGAACCGGTTAGAAAGCCTAGGGGCTTTACCTTTGTAGAAATGCGTTTCTTGGATAAAGGCTACATCAACCTTTTCCCTGCGCAAATCGTTTAACAGATGCGAACGTTTCTCCGGGATGTTGAGACCCCGGGCATTAATAGAGAGAAATGTGAAGGCCTTTGTCGCGTTAGCAGGCGACATTGTACAGGGAAGGGAAGAAAAAAAAAAAAAAAAAGAGGGGGGGGTGGGGGGGCTAAGGAGAAAGGGAGAAGGGAGAGGGAAGAGAGGAAGGAAAAAGGGGGGGGGGCCGAGGGAAGGAACAGGAGCCCCAAGTAGGGGACCGAAACACACCTGACGCCTGCCGAGACGGCAAAAAGGAAACCACCACCCAGAAAGGGAAGGCGGGGCCGAATCGACAAAAAAAAAGGCGATACGTGCGGGGAGACGAGCAACCAGACAAGGAAGAAAAACCCTCCCCACCGCTACCCGCAAACATACCGGCGCGGCAAGGAAACCTGAGTAGAACCTAGCACAGTATAACCTAGAAATACAGAACAGCATAAATACAAGTGAAGACAATCATGGGTACAGTGACAATGTATATAAAACAGGCCACTAAGGCGAGAATAGTGCAGCCAGAGAGACGGCGCACAAAAAGCCCCCCAGGTGCGAGGAGAGACGTGTGGAGGCACCACATTGAACACGGAACAAAAAAAAAATAAAAAAAAAAATAAATAAATAAAATTACACAGATAGAAATACACGTGGTCAGTTATATGTGTGTGGGGAAGCAGACTGCCAGCCCCCAGTGGAGGAATGTAGCACCCCCGAGAGATACCAGGGAAATAAACGAACTCCCACACAACCACCCAACACCAAATCGACGATGCTTCAGAGGCGGACACATGCACAGCGGGCGTAGAGAGGCTTGTAGATTGAGATACGTGTACAGGTGTAGGTGCGTGAAAAAAAAATAAAAAAAGAAAAAAAAATAAAAAAAAAAAAGAAAATTAAAATATAAATGAAATTATACATATAGAAATACACGTGGTCAGGCATATGTGAGTGCATGGAAGCAGACTGCCAGCCCCCAGTGGAGGAATGCAGTATCCCCGAGAGAAACTAGGGAAAGAAATGGAATCCCACACAACCACCTAACACCAAAGCGACGACGCATCGGAGGCGGATACACGCACAGCGTGCGTAGAGAGGCTTGTGAATGGAGACATGTGTACAGGTGTAGGTGCGTGGAGAGGCAAAACAAAAAAAAAAAAACAAAAAAAAAAACAAAAAAAAAAAATAAAAAAATAAATAAAATTACACAGATAG
This sequence comes from Spea bombifrons, assembly GCF_027358695.1. NCBI lineage: Eukaryota > Metazoa > Chordata > Amphibia > Anura > Pelobatidae > Spea > Spea bombifrons. The sequence continues at coordinate 84,545,813 of NC_071090.1, read as the reverse complement.
AAATACACGTGGTCAGTTATATGTGTGTGGGGAAGCAGACTGCCAGCCCCCAGTGGAGGAATGCAGCACCCCCGAGAGATACCAGGGAAAGAAATGAACTCCCACACAACCACCCAACACCAAATCGACGACGCCTCAGAGGCGGACACATGCACAGCGGGTGTAGAGAGGCTTGTAGATTGAGATACGTATACAGGTGTAGGTGCGTGAAAAAAAAATAAAAAAATAAAAAAAAAAATAAAAAAAAAAAAATAAAAAAAAATATAAATGAAATTATACATATAGAAATACACGTGGTCAGGCATATGTGAGTGCATGGAATCAGACTGCCAGCCCCCAGTGGAGGAATGCAGTATCCCCGAGAGAAACTAGGGAAAGAAATGGAATCCCACACAACCACCTAACACCAAAGCGACGACGCATCGGAGGCGGATACACGCACAGCGTGCGTAGAGAGGCTTGTGAATGGAGACATGTGTACAGGTGTAGGTGCGTGGAGAGGCAAAAAAAAAAAAAAAAAAATAAGACCGTCAGTATATAGATATGTATAGACATAAATAGACAAGCACACAGCAAGGAGCAAGTGTACAGAGGTAGGTGTGAGTGTGCGAGAATGGGCAGCGAGTCCCGAGAAGGGGAGCGCAGAACTGAAAATGTGTCACCAAGTATAAAAAATACATAAAGTAGACATGTAGAAAGACAAGCGTCCAGAGACATGTGTGTGCATAAAAACAGGCTGCCAGCCCCGAGTGGAGGAATGTAGCGCCCTCTAGAGAAACTAGGGAGAGTCCAAGGGCCAGGAAAGAGGAGCAATGGCAGCTGCGCGTAAAGAGGCGTGTGTATAGAGAGATGTACATGCGTATGTGTGTGAGAGAAATATCAATAATTATTAAAAGGTAAATAATAAAAATAAATAAATTAAATAAAATTAAAAAAAAAAAAAAAAAAAAAAAAAAAAAAAAATAACGTAATGAACGAATTGCGAACGCATCAACACAAGTGCGAAAACAGCAGTAAGGCATTTAGGGCATAAGGACCAGAAGGCCAAACAAGCACCCGGGTGGACCGAACAGTGTGAGAACCGATACCCTTCAGGAAAACAGCCAACGTGGCAGAAAACAGTCACGATCACTCCTCAGCAGAGCGTGCCCGCAGGGAAGACAAGGCTCCCGGGAGCGCATCAGAGTCCAGCGGAGCTCTCCTAGGTCGAGGGCGCAGGGTGTCGCGTGAGCGGTAGGGCAAAAGAGGACGCAACGGCCCTCCCTCAGGTTCGAGGCCCAGGAAAGTCCAGTCAGGGACGTGCAGAGAAGGCAGGTCAAGCGCCCGTAAAACATCGGGAAGCTCATGGTAGTACCGCAGCGTAAGGGAGGTGTTGCCATGGCGTATCACCAGGGCAAAGGGGTGCCCCCACCGGTAAGAGATGCGCAGACGTTGGAGCTCAGTAGTCAAGGGCCGCAGGGCCCGCCGCACCTGCAGGGTGAGGTCGGAGAGATCGTGGTAGAAGGTGATCTGATGCCCCTGCCAAGGCCACGAGCCCACCTCCCTAGCACGCGTCATGACAGACTCCTTGAGGGTATAGTCCGTGAAGTGGCAGACTATGTCTCTCGGAGGGCCGGATGGATTACCTCTGGGCCGCAGGGCCCGGTGAAAACGGTCCAGAGCCTCAGCAGCAACAAACGGGCGACCAAGAAGGCTGGAGATCAGGGACGACAGCAGCGTAGGCAGATCTTCAGAGGCATCAGACTCAGGAACACCTCGGATCCTGACGTTATGGCGGCGGCCCCTGTTATCCAGGTCCTCAATACGGCGACGGAAATTCCCCAGGTACCGGAGAAACTGGTGAGTATCACGTTGAGCCTGTTGTGCAGCGTCGTGCTGAGTCGAGGAGGTGTCCTCCAGAGCCACCACCCTGCGCTCCAGGGAAGTTAAATCGGTCCGCAGCGCGGAAACCTCGTCCCTCACCACCTGTTTAAGCTCGAGGATCAGCGTCGAGAAATCCGTACGCCATGGAGCGGAGGAGAACAAGTGCCGGACCTCAGGCGTGAGAGGTTGAGGTGGTGGAGGTGGCGCTGCGACGCCATCCTCAAATGAGGACGAGCTGGCGGGAGACTGTGCCTCGCGGTCCCCAGAGGCCTGGGAGGCCAGGTCAGCAGGAGTGCGAAAATACTCCCGCAGGGAGGCAGAAGTCGAACGCGAGCGGGCACTCGGCGTAGAAGGGTCCTCGGGCTGCTTCTTATTGCGACCCATGGTAAGAAAAAAGGCAATTGAAGATAGGTTTCAGGCTGAAAAAGGGCGAGCAGCGGCGGAGCTGGGAGATTATGCGGCCATCTTCCTCGGCGGCTGGACACGCCCCCCCAGAGTGTGTATATTTAATCGGTGTATTAGAGATAGCTTCAGCTATGTATTGTACTTAGGGCATCTATAACCCCTGGACTGCCCCTGGGTACTTGTAAAACTCCGGATTAAAAATCCATCTCTTGGCAGTCACACAAACAACACAAAATTATACCACAAAAATTAACCTACACATAGAGTGCTGTGAAAAAGTATTTGTCCCTTCCCAATTTCTTTCTATTTTTGCACATATGTTACACGTAAGTGTTTCAGATCATCAAAGTAGACAGAGATAACAGTGTAAACACACAATACAGTTTTGAAATTGTAACCCTTTTTTTACCTTGCTCCGCTGTCAGGCTGGTAGTTACAAATTTCAGTGACGCTGGTGACAGGAAACCTGAGCCTCCGCAATTGCTGGGAGATCGGGACATCTTCTTTCTTTATGCAGTGCCTCCATTCAGTGATTTGTACTATGTTGAGTAGGGGAACCCACCCACTGAGAAATGGCCCCTTTCACACGAGAAAATAACACACAACTAAAATGCAAATTATTTATAGACTATATTGAAATAAACAGGTATTATAATATAAAGACCCAGCTGCTGTGCCTATGCAGTTCAGTTCTAGCAGTGGGTGAACAGTCCTGAGAATATATATATATTTAACACAGATAACTGCCAACACCCGCTCCCCCACCCCAAATGTAGGTGTTCTTCCCACCCAGATGTCCCAGTGTTGGTGCACTGTTGGGGCCCTTGATGCAGGTAGCGCTACCCGGGGAGACAAGGATATATTTATGTTGATAGATATATATTAGTGAAGTACCTCTCCTTAATGTCTTCAGGCAGCTCTGGGATGCTGCCCCTTTAACCTCCTGGCTGAGAATAATAACTGTCTTCCCACACAGATGTCTGTCTGCAGCTCTGCTTTCACCTCACTGGTACAGGATGCAGGACTTGGACGCTCTGGGTACTTGCAGTCTCTCACTCTCACTCAGGAACATACAGCACCATGCTGTATTCTCTGCACACTTCTACTTCAACTTCAGTGTACTGCTTGGATGTCAGCAGTACACACACTAAAGGCAACAGGTTTACTTCAGGCCTGCTTACAGGGAGGGCAGTCTGTCTCTCTTCCTTCTTCACTCCCCTGCTTAGCTCTGCTCTTCCAGAAGTTTCTTCCTATACCCTCTCCTCTGATAGGCTGAGAAACATTCCCTAGCTTAGGAAAACTGACAAATGTCCCATAGAGATACTGATTGGCTCAGAGGAGACAAGTAACCTGGTGCTGGAAGGAAAGGTCAGTATCCATGACAACCCAGCTGTAATGTTATTAAACAAAATAACTGCACTGGGTTACACCCTCCACCTCGAAAAAAATATCCTGCCTCCCACTGGCAGGAACAGAACATCTTAGCAAAGTATAAAACAGTAAAACACAACATGGTGCGTGATACACGAACAGCGACTTAGAACAGAAAAGCACTCTCACCAAGAATTTCGGTTAGAGCGTGCAACACATTTATCAATTTATTGTACATGGGTTGGGATTGAAAGTAGGTGGGTTCCCCAATGTTGTCATATGTTAGAAACCTCGGTGGCCTTCTATTTCTCCTGCTGCGACCCAGATTCCTCTGAGGAAGTCCTCTGGTATCTTCAGCACAAGGTCTTCCCCTTGCACTGTTGGGGAGGGGTCCAGTCGCTTGAGGCTCTGGTTCTCCCATAGTACTTAAGTCTCTTTCAGAGGAACCTGGGACAAAGCTAGGGCTTTCAGGATTCAGACAATTTGGAGGAGAATCGTGGACAGAAGGTTGGGGTAAAGTCCACCAGTCTTGTTCACAGCCAGATTCAGCAGCTCCTCTGCTAACAGGAACAACTCCACTAGAACCTTCTCCAGGGTCAATTGTTGATGGAGGTTGCATACTAGGGCCCTCATTTCCATTACTCTGACTATTTTCAGGAAAAGCCACGGGTAATAAGTGATTCCTGTGCCATGCCTTTATCCGGCCTTCAGGCCCCTTGATTCTGTACACGGGAATCCCTGGGATCTTGGAAACAACTTCAAACAAGATGTCTTTCCAACGGTCAGCCAACTTGTGTTTTCCTGGAATGCCTAAATTTCTCAGTAGGACTTTGTCTCCAGGCTGAATGTCCTTATAACGTACTTTAGTATCATACCTTTGCTTGTTATCTTCATTCAGCTTGGCTGTGGCCTGCTCAGCCAACCCATAAGCCTTTTGTAAGTTCTCCTTTAATTGCCTGACATATCGGTAGTGAGATCCATGGTTCATTCCATCTGAGGACACTCCCAGACGGATGTCAATGGGCAATCTTGCTTCTCTTCCAAACATCAAAAAATATGGGGAGAAGCCAGTGGATTCATGCCGTGTACAATTGTATGCATGAACCATCGCTTCTACATGCCGACTCCAGGACCTTTTCTCACAATCTTTAAGTGTCCCTAACATATTAAGCAGCGTTCGGTTGAACCTCTCAGGAAGAGCATCTCCCTCAGGGTGGTATGGGGTCGTTCTAGACTTTTCAATCTGAAGTAGCTTCAACATCTCATGAATAAGCTTACTTTCAAAATCTCTACCTTGATCGGAGTGCAGCCGGTTTGGGAACCCATAATGTACAAAGAACTTTTGCCATAATACTTTAGCAACAGTGGCAGCTTTCTGATCTTTTGTTGGGTATGCTTGGGCGTACCTGGTGAAATGATCAGTAATCACCAAAACATTGCTGGTGCCAGTAGAATCGGCTTCTATGCAGAGAAAATCCATGCAGACTAAATCCATGGGGCCCGAACTCCTAAGGTGGCCCATGGGTGCAGCTCTGGTAGGTAGGGTCTTCCTCTGGATGCATCTTCTGCACCTCCGGCAATACAGCTCTACAGATTCTCTCATTCCAGGCCAGTAGAAGCGATCTCGTATCAACCCAAAGGTTTTGTCTACTCCTAAGTGGCCATGGTGGTCATGAAGAGACCTCAGGACCATCCCTCTATACCTTTGAGGTAGGACTAATTGTTTCCTGCCAGGATGATCATGGTATTGTATAATACGATACAGGAGTTTATTTTCAATATGGAATCGACGCCACTCCTTCTTAAACTGTTGTTGTAGCTCAGCGGGTAAATCATTCAAAAGCTTAAGATTATTAGTCTTCACAGCTCTTAACAAACGACCAACTACAGGATCTTGGTTCTGGGCTTTTTGCTTTTCCTCTATTCGAATCATGGACCACAGGGGAATTGTGGCTGGAAGGCACATAGCCTCTGGAATGGCTTCAGGCGTACAGCTGAGAGAGTCTATACACCGCAACTCTGAGAAATTTACCCACTCATTTTCCACTGTTGAGGTTTGGCAAAGGGCTCTGACTCCTGGGCCAGGGATCTCAACCCACTCCTCTTCATCTTTCACTGCAGGCAATCCAGGTCGTCTAGATAGAGCATCAGCCCCCACATTCGTTGGTCCTGCCTTGTATTTCAATGAAAACTCATAATTGGATAACGCAGCTAACCACCGATGACCTGTAGCATCCAACTTGGCTGTAGTCAAAATGTAAGTGAGAGGATTGTTGTCAGTTCGCACCTCAAACTTAACACCATACAAGTAATCATGCAACTTCTCCACAATAGCCCACTTAAGGGCAAGGAACTCTAATTTATGTACTGGATAATTCTTCTCACTTCCGGTTAAACTCCGACTGATATAGGCCACTGGCCTAAGCCCTTCAGGATATGGTTGGTGTAGGACACCCCCAAGTCCTTCCAAACTCGCATCCACGTGTAAAACATATGGCTTGTCAGGATCAGCATAAGCTAGAACGGGCGCCTCAGTCATCTTCTGTTTAAGAAGCTGAAAAGCCTCTTCACACTCTGAAGTCCACTTTTCCCCAATAGGGTCTTTGGGGTGACGAATTTTGCGCCCCTTTTTAACAGGTTCCACTTGCAGAAGATTGTGGAGACTTCGGGCTATCTTGGAGTAGCCTTCCACAAAACGCCGGTAATAGCCACAAAATCCCAAGAAAGAACGCAACTCCTCAATGTTACTTGGTTTGGGCCAGTTAACAACTGCTTCAATTTTGGCAGGGTCTGTGGCCACTCCTTCAGCGGATACGATGTGTCCAACATATGTAACTGAATTCTGAGCAAATTTGCACTTATCTAATGAAAGTTTGAGACCTTCAGCCTGTAAACGATCTAACACTTTCAGCAGCCGCTTTTCATGCTCTTCGGGATTCTTTCCAAATACAATTATGTCATCCAGGTAGACCAGACACTCCCTTGGATTCAGATCCCCTAATGTCTTCTCCATTAATCGTTGGAAAGTGGCTGGAGCTCCGGTTACACCTTGTGGCATACGGGTAAATTGGAAAAACCCCAAGGGACAAATGAATGCAGTCTTCTGCTGATCTTCTTCTCTCATAGGCACTTGATAGTATCCAGACCGTAGATCTAAGACACTAAACCACTTGCTCCCGGTTAAGGCATTCAGGAGGTCTTCTATCCTTGGCAGTGTATACTGATCAGGGATAGTTCTCTTATTCAATGTGCGATAATCAATGCACAGGCGCACTGAACCATTCTTCTTTCTCACCACGACTATGGGAGAAGCATACTGACTTCTGGACTCACAAATAATTCCAGCCTCTTCCATTTCTTGAAGTATGTTTCTCACATCTTCAATATCTCGAGGAGCAATTCGTCTGGATCTCTCACGAAAGGGAGCAGGATCATTCAGCCTAATGCTATGCTGGGCACTTTTGGCACAGCCCACATCCATATCTCCTGTAGAGAAGGCCCCTTCTCGGGATCTAAGAGCCTTCAACAGTCTCTCTGTCCATTCTGGGGATAGGTGGGACCCATCCAGATTGAACTTTAGGTCTCTGGAAGAATTTTCTTCACAATTTACTGTCAGCATCGTGAGAGGGGTTATCTCTTCCAGAAGGTGGATAACTCCCAACTGCTGACAATGATCTATACAAATATCAGTAGCAGATCGATTGAAGACAGTTACTGCAAATATGTCGATCTTCTGACTTCTCCAGTCTTTCACTTCTGGCATAATAGTCCAACCTTTAATGGAGTCTTCCTCAGGAAGGGATTCCAGGCAGAACTGACAATCCCCAGAAAACATACCTTCTCCCAAGACTGCAACAGCTGTAACAGACTTAATTTCTCCAGGCTTTAGAGAAACAGGTTGGGGGCCCCAATAATGAAACTGTCCAGTTTGGGTCTCAAGAGCCAATTTATGACATTCTTGTCTCAGAGCTGGTTCTAGTTCTTCCATCCTTTTCATATAGACATCTCCCACTTCCTTAAGGTAGGTTTGCAACAGACCTCGAACCATGTGAGTGTTCGTCCCAAGTATAATGGGAATACCAGGCCGACCTAGGTTTGGACACACTAAGGCTTCAACATCCATAGGATACACCATTCCAGTGTCCAACTGAGGAATCACAATCTGCACCTTGACGACTCCTTCGACAGGATAAGCCTGGGAACTCAACCCCCACAACTTGACATCATCTGCTGGCAAGATAGGTAAATGGCTTAGATGCTCATCGTAGAATGGACGGAAAATTATAGTTACTTGGGAGCCTGTGTCCAGCAATGCTGAGGCATGAATCCCTTCAACCATAAGAGATATGAGAGACTTTGGGCCTATCCTAATATCTGTAGACAGTTCATCATTACTTTTACTAGGTAGCTTTTTCCTTTGCTTCCTTTGCTTCTTCTTCCTCTGATATTTAAGCTCTGCAGGACTCTGTTCAATAGTTAGGACTTCTACATTAGCAGAACCAGCCTTAAGAGGGCATTTACTTAGCAGATGTCCCTTCTGTCCACAGTTGAAACACTTAAATTCTCTCCTCATCCCTGGCTGTGGCCACGCTCTAGGAGTCTTCTCTGAGTCTTTGGGTTGAGCATCCACTTTCTTTTCCTTGAACTCAGTTTTCCGTTCTTCCTTTCCAGAGGCTTTGGTGTCAATTCCCTTTTGGCTAGCTGCATAGGAGAATTCCTTCTCAATGGCTTTAGCCTCCTTTATTAGATCTGAAAAGCTAAGGGGACCTCTAGATCGCAACAGAGCAGTTAAGGACATAACTCTATTATCCTGTGAACGAGTCCCTCTAAGTACTTGTTTTCTTCTGTATGCATCAATTTCACCTCGAGAAATTATCTTCTTTTCAAACAGCTTACCTAATATCAACTCTAAGCGAACCAAATAAGCAGGGAGTTTCTCCTTTTCTTTCTGGATGGTATTATAGTACTGAGTACGTAGTTCATCCTCTGTATCATCATCTCCATAGACTTCATTCAACACCTCAATAATATCATTGGCTGTTGAGTCAGGGTATAGCAAGAGATGATGTCTCACTAATTCCAATGCTGGAGTTTTCAAACCTTCAATGATTCGTTGACGTTTAACATTCTCAACACAGGTCCACTCTTCTAACATCTGGACTGCATTACTTTTCCAGGTAGAGAAATCCTCCTCACCTGTGGGCACAGGCATAACACCGGAAAAGGTTTTCAACTTCCTGTAGTGCTGTTCATGAGATGCTTGTACAACACTTTTAGACAGCTGAGCCAGTACTTCAGTTAAGGATGGACTTGTCTCATTTCTCTGAGTAACAGGGGTGGTATGATACTTCTTTCGAGATCTGTCTCGCGTGGGCAGCTTAAGATGCTTCCTTACAGTTTCACAACCGCTCTCACTGTCACTATGGATTTCGGTATCAGAGTCGGGGCTGAAAATGTTGTCATTGTCCCCATCGTTGACTTCACCGTCATCGTCGCTATTTTCATAAGCGTAAATCAAAGGACTGCCAGGTATATGTGTCCCTGGCAACTGTATACACATAGGACCATCTTCCTTGTTCAGAGGTCCATAGCCTCTTACTAGAGCCACAGCCAATCCTGCTGTTTCATCCTTCCGGGTCTGTACTAGACGAAAATGCTCTAATCCTTGTATCTGTCGAATGGCATCATCAAAACTTTTTCTTTTTAATGCAAGAGGTATATTGCATATAGCCACAGCCTGGTTAGGTGGAATAGATTTTCGCAGTGCCCATTCCCGAACTTCTAGGGAGTTGGGGTACGAACTGCTACTAATAACTCTATTAACGTCCCAACTCATCTCAGCAGTGCCTCCATCTGTAACCCTTTTTTTACCTTGCTCCGCTGTCAGGCTGGTAGTTACAAATTTCAGTGACGCTGGTGACAGGAAACCTGAGCCTCCGCAATTGCTGGGAGATCGGGACATCTTCTTTCTTTATGCAGTGCCTCCACTCAGTGATTTGTACTATGTTGAGTAGGGGAACCCACCCACTGAGAAATGGCCCCTTTCACACGAGAAAATAACACACAACTAAAATGCAAATTATTTATAGACTATATTGAAATAAACAGGTATTATAATATAAAGACCCAGCTGCTGTGCCTATGCAGTTCAGTTCTAGCAGTGGGTGAACAGTCCTGAGAATATATATATATTTAACACAGATAACTGCCAACACCCGCTCCCCCACCCCAAATGTAGGTGTTCTTCCCACCCAGATGTCCCAGTGTTGGTGCACTGTTGGGGCCCTTGATGCAGGTAGCGCTACCCGGGGAGACAAGGATATATTTATGTTGATAGATATATATTAGTGAAGTACCTCTCCTTAATGTCTTCAGGCAGCTCTGGGATGCTGCCCCTTTAACCTCCTGGCTGAGAATAATAACTGTCTTCCCACACAGATGTCTGTCTGCAGCTCTGCTTTCACCTCACTGGTACAGGATGCAGGACTTGGACGCTCTGGGTACTTGCAGTCTCTCACTCTCACTCAGGAACATACAGCACCATGCTGTATTCTCTGCACACTTCTACTTCAACTTCAGTGTACTGCTTGGATGTCAGCAGTACACACACTAAAGGCAACAGGTTTACTTCAGGCCTGCTTACAGGGAGGGCAGTCTGTCTCTCTTCCTTCTTCACTCCCCTGCTTAGCTCTGCTCTTCCAGAAGTTTCTTCCTATACCCTCTCCTCTGATAGGCTGAGAAACATTCCCTAGCTTAGGAAAACTGACAAATGTCCCATAGAGATACTGATTGGCTCAGAGGAGACAAGTAACCTGGTGCTGGAAGGAAAGGTCAGTATCCATGACAACCCAGCTGTAATGTTATTAAACAAAATAACTGCACTGGGTTACAAAATGATGATTTTAATGTATAAAAAATGCTATTCAACCATACCTGGCCCTGTGTGAAAAAGTAATTGCTCCCCTTAAATCAACCGATTAACCAAAGTTCATTGATAATTGGGTTCAATTTCACTAGACACGCCCAGGCATGATTACTGCCAGCCCTGTTGAATCTAAGCATCAATTAAATAGAAACTGTCTTGTAAAGTGCAGTAGGCTTAAAGGTCTCATAAGAGCAGCACAAGATGCCACAATCTAAAGAAATTCAAGAACAGATGAGAAACAAGGTCATTGGCATCTATCAGTCTGGAAAGTGTTACAAAGCCAGTTCTAAGGCTCAGGGTCTCTCCGGCCTACCAAAATTCACCCAAGAGCACACCGACGACTCATCCAGGAGGCCACAAAACAACTCAGAATAACATGTAAAGAACTGCAGGCCTCCATTAATGTCAGTGTTCAAGAGAGAGGTGCAAAGTGAAAACCACTGCTGACCAAAAAGAACACAAAGGTTTGTCTCACATTTGACAAAAAAAACATTTTGATAACCCCCAAGAATTTGGGGAAAATATTCTGTGGACTGACAAGTCAAAAATTGAACTTTTTGCAATATGTGGGTCCCTTTACATCTAGTATAAAGCTAACGCAGCATTCCACAATAAGAACATCATTCCGACAGTCAAATGTGATGACAGTGTGATGCTGCTTTACTGCTTCAGGACCTGGGTGACATGCAGTTATTGATGGAACCATGAATTCTGCTCTCTAACAGAAAATCCTGAAGGAAACCTAAATTTGAAGTGCAGGTGGATTATGCAGCAGGGCAATGATCCAAATCACACAAGTGGCTCAAAAGAAACAAAATTAAGGTTTTAGAATTGGTCTGGTCAAAGTCCAGACTTGAATCCGATTGAGATGCTGGGGCATGACCTTAAAAAGGCAGTTCATGCTTATAACAATTCTGCCAAGAAGAGTGGGCCTAAATAATCTCTCCAAAATGATGTAAAAGAGGGGACAATTACCTTTTCACATTGGGGATGTAGGTTTGGATTAATTCTTTAACTTTAATAAATGAAATGATCAGTTAAAAGCTGCATTTTGGGTTTATACATGTTTTTGTCTTATATTAAAATGATCAGCTAGGATCATCTGAAACATTTAAATGTGAAAAATAAGAAGACAAATACTTTATCTAGGATCATTAGCTCTCCCCTTTGGCACACCAAGACATTTTGGACAATACTGTGCTTCCAAACTTCTGGGAACAGTTTGGGGAAGGCCCTTTTCTATTTCAGCATGACTGTACTCCAGTGCACAAAGCAAGGTCCATAAAAATATATAGGGGTTCAAGGAAATATAAGTGAATGTTTCTATAAAATCTCCTATATTTTTGCCAGCCTGTACGAACAACTCTTTAGTGTCTATTGGTTAATGGTACATTTTATGGCATGTGGTATATCACTCGCAGTGTTAAATTAATTATCTGGATATAAAAACTTGAAGTCAAATCCTTCTTTGGCTTTATAGGATCCTGTGTATCTGATCTCTCACTAGCACCATCAGAACAATACAACAGATACTTGTTTACCAGCAACAGCATTAGGTCTGGGGAACCACAGCTGTTATAGAAAGCATTTGAACAGAGACCTAAGGCAAGCTGGCCTCTTGCCAAGCATTTCATGAAGACCAGCTCTTTCCTCCACCATCACCCCCTTCAACAGCCCTGTCAATAACAGGGCAGATGGCACTGGATGTGCAGGCCGGGGACTTCTGTTAACAAACTGAATGTGTTAATGATTTCACATTCATTGTGTGCCAGACAATGAACTCTGCCTTGTATAATCGGAGCAGTTTGGACTATTTGATTTGTGGGATGTCACTATAAAGTCATCAATAACACAGGGCTTGTCAAATGTCACTTTAAATCTGTCGTTGATGTGTTGAGGGTGATGGGAGTTGTGGCGACATATTGGAGGATTATGCCAGATGTGAAAAGGAGCTCTATTGATTCTTTGTTCAAGCATTAGAACAAGTGATTTGAGGTGAGCACCTCTGAATTGATGACTAGATAAAAACAGCGTACAGTTATGATTTGTCTAGAGACCAAGGATTGTGCGAGTGGATGTTATTAAATATTTAGGAGTGTACTCTGTGATGCCAAGGCAAATGTATGTATTTATGGATCTGTAGTATAGTGTGAGTCTCTGTTCCTGGCACCTATCACCTTTAAAGTAACTGTAGAAAATCATATTCTAGACAAACTATGCTACTAAAGCTTCTCATCTTTAAGAAGAAAATAGATTTTCTGTGTCTGAGATAAGCTTTGTTTAATACCTGATATGGATTCCTTGATGCTGTGGGAGTTTGTGGGAGAATGCATAGAGTTTTCGGGAGAATTGTGGTTTCATCATGGTGACTTCACTATACATTATGAAGAGCTAACCCCAGTGAAGTTCTGCCGTAGGGAGAGCTTGGCTGGTCATGTATAATGTATAGGTAAATCAATGAGATTTCTTCAAAGTCTCCTAACTTATCAAATTATACATTATGCATGGCCAGATCAGCCCTTCATGCTGGAGAAAATTGACAATGTTGGCCCTTTATAATGCATAATAAAGTCTTCCATTGTATAGGTGGGGCTGTTTCAAGGATGATCTATGATCTCACGAACCAGCACACTGAGAGCTGAAACATAAGATGATGACCAATTATCCAATAGGGCTATGCCCCCCCTACCCAATTATAAATGAAATAACAGCTCATGACATAAACCTCAGTCAGTTTACTGTGATACATGCATAGTGTTACAGTACATATTGGACTTCTAAATATCTGCTCAGGCACATAAACTGTAAAATAATACTCTGCTTAATAAACAAATAATAGACGCACACACAAATATGACAAATGCCCTCCCAAACACATATTGCTGGGGTGTATGGGCAAACAAAGCGATATGGATTGAATCCATTTTTGTTTTAATGTCAGTGAGCCATAACAGGCAGGGTGATTATTTTGTAGCCAACCATTCTGTTAACTATAAAAGTGTTTTGAACACCTTTTTTTTATTGCTAAAAACACACCCTGGGCAAACAACCTATCAATTAGGCCATGAATCGCCACAGGGGTCCTCTGGAAACATGACATCTCTAGCCAGAAGAGATACAGAGGGCATGCACAAGAAACTGATGTAAATCAACATCAGATTAACCCATTCAATGCTTACACACACACAAAAAAACACCTCTGCTGGACTACCCTTCCATGCATCCACTACATCATATGAGTTAATCATGACACGTCTTCTTTGCTTTAAAATATTTGCACAGTTCTTTTTTGACCCCGGTTTTGTTTCCCCTTATGAAAAGTTATCATATGCATTTGTACGAAAATAAGAACACCTTATTCTGTTGTCCAAACTCATAGCTCAACTGCAGATAGTGTAATGTCTAAAGAGAGGACAGACTGTAAATGAATGCAGCACTGTTGTACATGTATGTTCTACAATTATATTAAATATATAGATATATGAAATTAGAGGTAGAAAACCAACTTTGTCTTGGAAAAGATAAAAATATAGCTTATAACAGGTTTTTTTTTTACCCCTTAATGACGGGCTCAAAATGCATTGTTTTCAATAGGTTTAGGGACCGCCCATTGTCCTTAAGGGGTTAAAAGATGTAATTGGGGATATTTATGAGGAGCGTTCTTGTACAATGTTTACAAAGTAGTTTTTGTGAAGGAATTACTCCTTACCTGGGAACTCTCCAAGTTTGCCTTAAAGAGTCCATGCATCGGTAGGAGCAGCCTTTGAAGTCCAGGTCTCCTGTCCATGTATGGTACTGAACACTAGCTGTCATGGCAAATTTATTTAATTAACAGATGAGATTATAGCACATCAAAAGTTTAACCTTTGGGGCCAATAAATCTAATGCATTTTCCAGTACTAGATTTTATCATAATAGATTTTGTTGTTTTTGTTTTCCAGTCACACTGCCTCCCCTCTCTTTCCTACGGAAGAACAAGGTCCTGCTATCCTGGTCCTCTTTTTAAGTCATATCTTATACCTGAACAGCACAGCATTGGGTATGGAGAAATAATTGTGTTTGTGTATTGCTTCAAGGTTTTTTATTACAGTAAACATAAAATGTTGGAAGAATTCAGTGATAATAGGGTGACTTGAGATTACTCTGATTTATTATCTGTGCTTGTCTATGGTTACATTTCTAGCATTATCCCCTCAAGACCTAAATTGGCATGTGGGTGATCATAAATAGTTGTTTGTTTACTAAAAATACTTCCTATGTTATTATCTTTCACCCGTAAAAAATCATTACTTAGCCCACCTCAAGAGATATGCTGATGTTATTGCAATGATGACAGCAGCAGCACTACCTTTATTACGGTACCACAATGATTTCCAAAGAGAGATGGACTTCATTGCCCTTATTGCCCACCTGTAGACATGTGTCAGATATCCAGAATAGTTATTAGAGGATTTTTACTGTGACTGCCAATGTGGCCACATTCAAAAAAGTGCAACTACTCCACTCAGGTATACATCCAATAGCTCAGTCTGCTTAGATTATAAATAAAAACCGTATTGAAGTATTATCAACATATAAAAAGCTACATGGAAACAGACACTACCATGGTTCCAGAAACCCAACATGTTTTGACCCTTTTCACATTGACAGCCAACATGGCCACAGACCTGGTATATTTTTTTATCAGAACAAGAAGCGATTTCTTCAGGATTTTTGATCATATCATCAAATTTGGTGAAAATTGATAAATATCACTTGTATTTTAACTTGTTTTTACTCATATACAAAAGCTAATAAAAAAAAACTGGTAAATAGACTCTACTATTTGTCCTGAGTTTAGAAATACTCAGTGTTTTTATGTTTTGGGTTTTTTGTGCTTTTTGTTGCACGTTATAGGGCAATAAGTACAAGGAGTGTGTTGTTTTTTTCAAGTCATTTTTTTTTCATATTTGGTAATACAGTCCACCTGTCCTATTTGGGACATCTTTGAAGCCGGCCAATTTAATTTACTCCAATCAAACCATATATTTTTGAAACCTAGACTAGGGTCTGGAGAGATTTAATTTTCTTAATCGGTCGTTAACTGACCATTTTTCCATGATGTACCTGGTACATCATTGGTCATTAAGGGGATAAATATACCCTCTCTATCCCACACACAGAATACCTCAAAGTAGGACAATAAATAGTGCTATAATTTAATTACAAGAGCTAATAGCCACACACCACTAGACTGGAGTGCACACTTGAGAAACACTTTTCTATAATTATTTTCTAGAATGTAAAAAAGTTGCCCATGCCACTATTTTGGGACAACCTTTCAAAAGCAGAAGTACCAGCATACATGATGAATGTAAAGCAGTATTGGTACTAGCTAATGTCGACTTATTTGAGTTTATGTACTAATTAAGTTTGTTTGTTTTGTTGAGACATATTCACATAATGATCCATTTGGAATGGCCAATCAATTTTCTTGTCAGGGCTGGCCTTACATAATGTATATTTAAAGGGAAAGTTTACTGTCCCTGACAGACCCACTAAAGAGGAACGCATATTAAAGTACTGTGTGAATCCTTAAAAAAAAACAAAAAACCCAATATTAGCATACCTTCCCTCGGGTCTCTCGGTCAGCTTTCTCTTTCTCCTGTTGGAGAGCGGCATTTAGTCACACCCACTTCCCACCCACTGAAGGTTGTCTGAGCTAGCCCTGCTTCTTCATAAAGCCATGCCTACAGAGTAGGGAGAGCTCCATCAAGTTCCCAATAACACATGTGGAGTAATCAGTATTGCCTCTAGTCCAGGACTTCACCCCATCGTTGATATTTGCAGGCCAACACTTCTGTGTATCATTGATTTTTAATGTTGATGCTTTAGCTGGGATATCCAAACCAATGTGGCCTGTTTGCAGCCCCTGAGGATTGGGGTTATGCCCCTCCTGCTCTAAATTATCAATCTTCAGGATGGCCTGTGCATGCTCCATGTAAGATGCATTAATATGTTCGGCTTATATATACTTTATAAAAACCTTAATGACCACCCTAAGGTGCAGGGAGAAATCTGTTAAGATGCTTCCTACTTTAGGGAGAGGTCTGAGTCACCATATAACATGAATTTACAAGAACTTTCATATACAGGGGCTGCATCCACACCCTAAATATTCCCATCAAAATTGATTCACAAAAGCTGTTACTGAATGCTGGCCTGCAGCCCTAATAATAAATAGTAATGCCAGTCATATCACATTTTGTTGTTTGTGGTTAAGTCAAATATTTGTGACAGAAATGTTTGCATCTCAAACATTTAGATCACCAAGTACACAAAATTACCGTATTTGTTCGATTATAAGATGACCCCCTAAAAGTTGAATATTAATTTAGAAAAAAAAGAAAAAGCCTGAATATAAGACTACCCTTTAAGAAAAAAGTTTTATTAGTAAATATTAATTCACATGTAAACTTTTTTCATATTTAATATGAGAAAAATGCATTTTTTGTTTTTATTTTCTTTTATTTGCCAACCTGCTCCCCAGTTATACACAGCTTGCTACTCTGCGCCCCAGATATGCCTTATACCCCCTATATGCCACTCTGCCTCCCTGATATGCCATGCTGCCCCCTGATATGCCTTATACCCCTATATGCCACTCTGCCCCCCAGATATGCCTTATATCCCCCTATCTGCCATTCTGTCTCTCTGATATGCCACGTTGCCCCCCATGTGCCATTCTGCCCCCTGAAATACCTTATACCCTCTATATGCCACTCTACCCCCAGATCTGCCTTATATCCCCTAATTACCACTCTGCCCCCAGATATGCCTTATTTTCCCTATTTGCCAATCTACCCCCTGGTATGCCTTATACCCCCCTTTATGCCCCCCCGACTTACCGACACATCCCGGCAGAAGTGCCGGCAGAAGTGCCGGCAGCAGTGGAGGTTGTCCTCGCGCATCGTGCAGACGTCCACCAGCTGCCAGAAAGAAGGATCCAGGTCCCCTGCACCTCGATTTGAGGTCTGATTATAAGACGACCTTGAATATAAGACAAGGGGTATTTTTCAGAGCATTTGCTCTGAAAAAACCTTGTCTTATAATCGAGCAAATACGGTATTAGTAACAAATGCAAAATGTGTAATTAATTGCTGAACTTGGGAGATCAGTAGCCTTGATAGACCCACCATACTTTTGAATAGGGAAGGATGGATGTTTATTTAATGTTTTATGTATAAATAATGAGAAAAAATATGTAAACTATTCAGGAATAAAAACTACAAACTCCAGCAGCTTTAATTCAGGTAAACACACCCATGTATAATTAGCCTGATTAACCCTACCATTTACTGCCTGTCTTAACCTGTAGCTAACAAAATGACTAGGTGTGACTTCATGTAGGTAACTTGTGACAGATGGCCATTAGAACTGGAAAGAATGTAACAAAAATTAAAGATTTCTACAGCTGCTGACGTGGCACAGGTAAGCAATCCTCTTTATATTGTGCTTTGATATTATTATTATTATTATGTAACCAAATTATTTTTGGATTATATGTAATTATTTTGTAAAATAAGGCAGCACCCAGTGACATTTAGGAAGTTAAAGGCGAAGTCTTGTGGAAAAGATATTTTCTTGCTTGAGCATAAAATACAGTGCTGTATATGTTAACTTATGCTACCATTGACAAAAACATGGTTTTGTTTTTAATAAACTTCATTTATCTGCTGATCTGGAGGCTGCCATTATAATCAGTCCTGTGATATATGGCCCCCTATGGTTTTTATGAAAAATGTGTAATACATCATACTTCTTAAACTTGGTCTTTTGTTTACGCCATGACATACATCTCCCATCATAGATGGTGCTACAATTAAGCAGATTCTTAGGACCCCATTTAGTTAAGGCTGAAATGAAGACACCATTACAAATATGACACGCATTCATCATATATTCGAGCATGTTTAATCACTGGAATGTACTTTTATTTAAAATGTTAACTCCTTTCTTCTCGCCTATTTCTAGATCTCCTTTTTTTGTCCAGCATTATTATTATTTATTCAATTAGTGTGGTTAGTCCATCAAGAGTGCAACTTTTACCTCTTGTGTAAAAAAACGAAGTCAAAATTGTAATTTTTTTTCTCCTGTGGAAATAAAATTCCATGTCACCTTCTGTAAATATTGAGAGAATTTCAGAGCAGTGTATTATCTGTCAGTCAGATCACTGTGCATGGAAAATCATTATAGGCCAATGCAAATCAATTAAACCTGGAGTTTTCTTAATACAATCATAGGTAATCATTCTTTTACAATGACAAAAGATTAGATTGGCCGGGAGATTGTGTTAGACAAGCGTAAATAAGGATTCCTTTTCATTACGTTTTCACCGACAGCGATGGCAATTAACACAGAGCCTCGGTGCTGCCTTCATAAAATGATAAGTTTTTCCTGCTCCTTGCCGTTGGCATGTAAACTATATCACGGGTCCTCCTGCCTGTGCACATTCTAGCAGTATTAAATAATTGATAAACCCAGCACGCTACTGAGGAGATCTGCGGCTATGCCAGCAAAGCAAGAAGCTAACGTTAAATCTCAGTGAAGCATGCAATTAAAGTGCACATAGAATGTTACATTAAATCCTTGATTCATTCTGCAAACACATTTCACACGTAACATGAAATAGCTATTATCTCCATCACTGCCCAAGACCATAGACATTTTGCAATGCATCGTGGGCTTCAAACCAGTGCTAATAATTTTGCACTTTCTGTGTAAAAGAACTGTAAAATCATGTACTCGTCACAAGAGTATGTATTTTTCTACATTCCTCACATTGCACTTTTAGGTCATGCATTAGTGCAAAACATGGGACTGGTAGACTAAAAAAAATGCTGGAAAGGTCGTAACAGCTCAAAAGGTAATTTAAAAGTGCCTTTGCACTTACAACATTTAAGCTAGATGCAGCGATAAAAAAACATATTTCTCAGTGTTATTAAATGCCTTAACCTTTCAGAAATAATTCTTTGATCGTGTCAAATTTTGTCAGGTACATTTATTTGTCATGTGATAAAATGTATTTGCTTAGCATACTAGAGAATGCAATAAATGTTTTGGTTCTGTTGAACTGAACATTTAACATGCAAACCTGCCTGCTTTCCTGTCTGATTTAACCCCTCCTGATACCCCCTTATTGTTCCTAACATTTAGACAATTGCCATCACTCACCATTGTAGCAATTGGTATATATAACATATTTCCCTGCACAATTGCATCCCATTTGAACTATAATTGATAACTTTATGTTGCATAAGAGAGTTCCTGGAAACTGTGTGACAGGAAGGCCTCAAGATCCAAGAATATTTAACCCCTTCAGTCCCATATGGACGTACTGGTACATCCATAAAATGCATCGCAAAAAAACCCGTATGGACGTACCGGTACGTCCTGACCTTCTTGCAACGGCAGGGACACATCCCTGAGGCTACACGGGAGAGATCAGGCTGTTTGACAGCCTGGGCTCCCCTATGTCAGCAGAAGCTGTTAGAAAAATGCTTATGTTATCATAAATATTATTGCTGACAAAGACAGTAGAAAATGTCTAGTCTATGATATATCACGAGTTGCGCCAACATATCTACTAAGAGGCGTAACCTGCTTAAAAAGTAACCAATCAGAATGATGCATGCTATTAGAAGCAGATAAGAAGTATAAGAAGTTATATAAACCATGTAATCCAAATATGTAATTAGACAACGCTTCGACTTTTGTGTGTTGTGTGCCTTGTCTCGATTATGCGCATAATCTAAATAAAGGAAAAAAACTTTTTCTGAGGAGAATTTGACCATTAATTCAACCAACAGAAGTCAGCATTGCTGGCTTTCTGCTTCCCGATCTCCTGTAACGGCTGCCGGCACGAGCGCCGAAAAGCCGTTATAGTTTAAAATCGGGCATTCCCTTCCAGGTCGCATCACTACTGACATCACCCGGAAGGTCATCGGAGGACAGGATATCCCCTACAGGAGATCATGGGGATCGCAACGAGGAGAGTGAGAAACCATCATTGTGACATCACTGGCATTAATAACCGCTAACCATACTACACTGATAATAGTGCAAATGTTTTTTAAAAAAAATACAAAACATAAAAAATAAAATAAATTATAAAAAAGATAATATTTGTTTTTAAAAAAAGAAAAAAATCTTACATCCCATTGCCCTAGCACAACATCTAAAACGTATAACCCCCTGGCCCCATCCACAACCCCCAAACCCGTTAAGCCATAAGTATGAAAAATACTACCCTATAGGGTGCTATATGTAAGGGTTGGATATGGCCCTGTAGAAAGAAAAAAAGACTAAGGATGTGGGGTATTTCCATAATCAGGAGATGCAACTAAACAAACACATACCCTGTGCAAACAAAAAGGGTTGGTGAAAAAAGGCGCAGGAAATAATTTCTGCAGCCACCTTTGACAGTGATTGGTGGCGAAATAGCTGCATGAAGAGTGCCCAAATATCCCTGATAGGATAGTCAGGATTGTCTGCTTTACAGAAATATATACTTTTGTGGGTATTTCTGGTTTATTTGTTTAAAGTTGCAATCACATCATACCTAATGTAAAAAATAATGTACACCTTTGGTATGTTCCCTATAAATGCTTGGAAAGTATGGACATTCTGAATAAATGAGTTCAGGATACCTGAATTGATACATTTGGAGGGGATTTTCCATCACTTTACCTAATTTTGTGAGGATTCAGATGGGGTTTTTTGAAATATTCGCTAGTTTTTACTAAATTTCTCATCCTATATTTTCAGCTAATTATCTAACTATGGTATCAAAAGAAAGCCCTCTCTCTCAAAACAATATATAGTTTACATGGGTACAGGAAAGGGTAATAATCGCTGAACCGACATACCGCAAAAATGGCAAAATGGCTTTGGGGCTTGAGGTACCATAAAACCCTGGGACTGAAGGAGATCTAAACCAGATCTAATGTGGTTAACCACAAGGCAATTTCGGACTGGCCCTGCTGAAGAGACAAATCCTGAACCATGAGCCACAGCAAATACTAAAGGGCCAAGCAGCCATTCTTTATTGGTAATTGGTGTATAGCATGGTATGGTCCCATTCTTTAACCCCTTATAGACAAAGGCTGTTTTACAGTTAAGTTTACCCATACAAAGTAGAGCTTTGTATAATCGGTAGTAGACATGGCTGTGCACAGGCATTAGAAAATAATGTTGTTCACTCATTCAGTTTTAGTCATGCAAGCGTTCATTACAACAATGACTCAAGGAAGTTATAAAGAGAAGCTATCCAAACATAAGTGTCAGATAAAAGTGTTAATATAAGATAATATAGCAAAACAATAACATGACAAGGTAATGTTATGACATACTGTGAATCTTGCAATTAACATCATATTGTTACCTAGAACAACCTCTCAATGAGATTCGGAGGATTTGTTGTTATTACTTAAAATATATGAAATAAACTAGAGCATGTGTCATGCTTTTTGTTATTAAGATTTGTTGGGAGTGCAATATTTAATTTAATTGCAATTACAATTTAATTACAATACATGAGCAGTACTCACACATGGAATATGAAGTGTAAAAATATAGAATATATAGAAAGTAGTATTCCTCACGACCCCCCAAAATCTGAATATTAACTTAGGAAAAAAAGAAAAGGCCTGAATATAAGACGACCCCAAAGGAAAAAAGTTTTACCAGTAAATGTTAATTCATGTAAACTATTTTTTTTAATAAAAGCTATGATTGAGAAAAATATTTTTTTTGTTTTTATTTCTTGTATTTTCCAACCTGTCCCCCAGTTACGCACATCTGCCCCCAGGCTTGCCACTCCAATATGGCACTGTGGCCCATGATATGCCTTTTAACCCTCTATATGCCACTGTGCCCCATGGTATGCCTTTTGACCCCCTATGTGCCACTCTGCCTCCAGAAATGCCTTATACCCCTATATGCCACTCTGGCATTTAGGGGGTTAAAAGGCATATTATGGGGCAGAGTGGCATATAAGAAGGTATAAGGCATTTCAGGAGGCAGAGTGCTCTATTAAATGCCCCCTTAACGCCACTCCAGAAATGCCCTATGCCCCCATTTAACACACACACACCCTATACCCCTTTTGCACTTTTAGGTCATGCATTAGTGCAAAACATGGGACTGGTAGACTAAAAAAAATGCTGGAAAGGTCGTAACAGCTCAAAAGGTAATTTAAAAGTGCCTTTGCACTTACAACATTTAAGCTAGATGCAGCGATAAAAAAACATATTTCTCAGTGTTATTAAATGCCTTAACCTTTCAGAAATAATTCTTTGATCGTGTCAAATTTTGTCAGGTACATTTATTTGTCATGTGATAAAATGTATTTGCTTAGCATACTAGAGAATGCAATAAATGTTTTGGTTCTGTTGAACTGAACATTTAACATGCAAACCTGCCTGCTTTCCTGTCTGATTTAACCCCTCCTGATACCCCCTTATTGTTCCTAACATTTAGACAATTGCCATCACTCACCATTGTAGCAATTGGTATATATAACATATTTCCCTGCACAATTGCATCCCATTTGAACTATAATTGATAACTTTATGTTGCATAAGAGAGTTCCTGGAAACTGTGTGACAGGAAGGCCTCAAGATCCAAGAATATTTAACCCCTTCAGTCCCATATGGACGTACTGGTACATCCATAAAATGCATCGCAAAAAAACCCGTATGGACGTACCGGTACGTCCTGACCTTCTTGCAACGGCAGGGACACATCCCTGAGGCTACACGGGAGAGATCAGGCTGTTTGACAGCCTGGGCTCCCCTATGTCAGCAGAAGCTGTTAGAAAAATGCTTATGTTATCATAAATATTATTGCTGACAAAGACAGTAGAAAATGTCTAGTCTATGATATATCACGAGTTGCGCCAACATATCTACTAAGAGGCGTAACCTGCTTAAAAAGTAACCAATCAGAATGATGCATGCTATTAGAAGCAGATAAGAAGTATAAGAAGTTATATAAACCATGTAATCCAAATATGTAATTAGACAACGCTTCGACTTTTGTGTGTTGTGTGCCTTGTCTCGATTATGCGCATAATCTAAATAAAGGAAAAAAACTTTTTCTGAGGAGAATTTGACCATTAATTCAACCAACAGAAGTCAGCATTGCTGGCTTTCTGCTTCCCGATCTCCTGTAACGGCTGCCGGCACGAGCGCCGAAAAGCCGTTATAGTTTAAAATCGGGCATTCCCTTCCAGGTCGCATCACTACTGACATCACCCGGAAGGTCATCGGAGGACAGGATATCCCCTACAGGAGATCATGGGGATCGCAACGAGGAGAGTGAGAAACCATCATTGTGACATCACTGGCATTAATAACCGCTAACCATACTACACTGATAATAGTGCAAATGTTTTTTAAAAAAAATACAAAACATAAAAAATAAAATAAATTATAAAAAAGATAATATTTGTTTTTAAAAAAAGAAAAAAATCTTACATCCCATTGCCCTAGCACAACATCTAAAACGTATAACCCCCTGGCCCCATCCACAACCCCCAAACCCGTTAAGCCATAAGTATGAAAAATACTACCCTATAGGGTGCTATATGTAAGGGTTGGATATGGCCCTGTAGAAAGAAAAAAAGACTAAGGATGTGGGGTATTTCCATAATCAGGAGATGCAACTAAACAAACACATACCCTGTGCAAACAAAAAGGGTTGGTGAAAAAAGGCGCAGGAAATAATTTCTGCAGCCACCTTTGACAGTGATTGGTGGCGAAATAGCTGCATGAAGAGTGCCCAAATATCCCTGATAGGATAGTCAGGATTGTCTGCTTTACAGAAATATATACTTTTGTGGGTATTTCTGGTTTATTTGTTTAAAGTTGCAATCACATCATACCTAATGTAAAAAATAATGTACACCTTTGGTATGTTCCCTATAAATGCTTGGAAAGTATGGACATTCTGAATAAATGAGTTCAGGATACCTGAATTGATACATTTGGAGGGGATTTTCCATCACTTTACCTAATTTTGTGAGGATTCAGATGGGGTTTTTTGAAATATTCGCTAGTTTTTACTAAATTTCTCATCCTATATTTTCAGCTAATTATCTAACTATGGTATCAAAAGAAAGCCCTCTCTCTCAAAACAATATATAGTTTACATGGGTACAGGAAAGGGTAATAATCGCTGAACCGACATACCGCAAAAATGGCAAAATGGCTTTGGGGCTTGAGGTACCATAAAACCCTGGGACTGAAGGAGATCTAAACCAGATCTAATGTGGTTAACCACAAGGCAATTTCGGACTGGCCCTGCTGAAGAGACAAATCCTGAACCATGAGCCACAGCAAATACTAAAGGGCCAAGCAGCCATTCTTTATTGGTAATTGGTGTATAGCATGGTATGGTCCCATTCTTTAACCCCTTATAGACAAAGGCTGTTTTACAGTTAAGTTTACCCATACAAAGTAGAGCTTTGTATAATCGGTAGTAGACATGGCTGTGCACAGGCATTAGAAAATAATGTTGTTCACTCATTCAGTTTTAGTCATGCAAGCGTTCATTACAACAATGACTCAAGGAAGTTATAAAGAGAAGCTATCCAAACATAAGTGTCAGATAAAAGTGTTAATATAAGATAATATAGCAAAACAATAACATGACAAGGTAATGTTATGACATACTGTGAATCTTGCAATTAACATCATATTGTTACCTAGAACAACCTCTCAATGAGATTCGGAGGATTTGTTGTTATTACTTAAAATATATGAAATAAACTAGAGCATGTGTCATGCTTTTTGTTATTAAGATTTTTTGGGAGTGCAATATTTAATTTAATTGCAATTACAATTTAATTACAATACATGAGCAGTACTCACACATGGAATATGAAGTGTAAAAATATAGAATATATAGAAAGTAGTATTCCTCACACCCCACACTCCTATCCCTGCATACTGGTTTCGTCACCTGTCCCCATCGCAATAGATACACATATCCATTAATGCATTCTCACAAATCAATCCAGCAATTCATCCACGCATTAATTTATTCTCTCACTCATCCACACATGGATTCATTTATTCGCTCATTCATTCACACAATTCATCCACACATTGATTTTTTCATTCTCTCACTCATTCACACAGTTAATCCACACATTAATTCATTCATTATCATACTCATTCACCAATTCATCCACATATTCATTCATTCTCTCTCTTTATTTTAATATTCTTACTACCCCCTTTTCTTACTTTCTATCCCCCCTTTCTCACTATCTACCCCTTCTCCGCCTTCTCACTATCTACCCCTGTCACTCCTTCTCACCATCTACCCCATCTCACTATCTAACCTGCTAAATAAATTCTACTATTTGTCCTGAGTTTAGAAATACCCAATGTTTATGAGGCAATACGTACCAGTAGCGTTTTGCTATTTCAAAACCATTTTTCCCCAAAGCTGGTCATTTTGCCCCATGTGCTATTTCGGGTATCTTTGAAGCCAGCCAATAAAATTTACCCCATCAAACCATATATTTTTAAAAACTAGACACCCCAAGGTATTTCAAATGCTGGTATTTTAACCATTTCCATGAACTAGTTCTACCATCAGCCTTTATGGCCTTTATCATCAAACTTTATGGAAGTAAACATTTTTTTTATTTTTTTGACACATGTTTTTCACCGCTCCTGGTATATGTCTCTGCCAAACAACACCCCAATATGTGTACCGCAACATCTCCAGAGCGCAGTGATACTCCACATGCATGGGTTTGTTAGGTTGTTCGGGGGACTAAAAGGCCCCTTTTGAGAGGTGTACATTTTTCAAATTGGAATTTTGACTTGTCAAAAAGTCTGCCCACATATCCTATTTCGGGTATCTTTGAAGCCAGCCAATATAATTGACCCCATCAAAACAAATATTTTTGAAAACTAGACACCCCAAGGTATTTGAAATGCTGGTATGTTAACCCTTTCCATGCACTAATTTTACCACCAGCCTTAGTGACCTCCATTGACCTTGCATAGTTCAGTGCGGCGGCAGCTATTTTTCTTGTGGGGAGGGCTTTCCTCCCCAGATCCACAGTCAGCCTCACTTGTGAGGCTTCCATGGATGCTGCAAAGCCGCCAATCGTGGCGATGCAGCTGTTTAACAGCAGCCCATACATGTACGGGCTTTGTCGTTAAGGGGTTAATAATAATCAGACCTGAAAAAAATTTTATTGGAATGGTTTTCATAGCCTCCAAAGACCTCCTTTAGTGCTTTAGCTCTGCTTGACCATCTTGTTTAACTAATTTGTTTGGTTTTTATATTTAGCACTTCCAGTCTTTGATTTCAGCTGATCGTCACAAATTGTCATCCTTTTGTAGAGTTCTTAACAAAAATAAAGTGGTTAAGTTACTAAGAAGGCCGAATAGGCCTACAGGAATACACAAACAACTGGCATCAGTAATAACCAAATTCATAGCATGAGCACACTTCTTGTGTAGAGTGCATTTGAATGAAAAATAATCTGCATTCTCAATTTATTCTACTATATTCACTTCTAGCATGTCACCAATAACACCAAATAGCTTTGTTATTGTCAATTTACTTAAGAAAGTCACAAAGTTTCCTCTTCTTTTTGAGATGGATCCCAAGGCTTTCTGGATGAAATAATTTAAATGTTCCTTCAAAACTGGACAGTAGTCAGCTAAGAGCTTTATGGCTTCTAGAAAATGAAGATTCTCACCATCAAATACATCAGCCACATCCCTCTATGGCTGCTTCTATATGGCAATCCTTGGAAGCCAATATAAAAAGAAATATTGATAATGTGGTTCAAAACTGCATGGTACTGAAGTACTTGCATATGTCTAATGGACAGCTGATCGGCTGTGATTTTCTGCTTGATTGATTGGCCACTTACATAAAGTAAGCTTTTTTTCTTGTTGTTATATGCCTCCAGTTGCTTTAACCCGGGATATTTTTTGAGCATAAGCTAAGCAGATAGAACAATGCAGGTTGCTTTTCTTCTCATTAAAAGTAACCCATTAATGTCTGCTCCTTGAATACTTTTTCTGCAGTAAACAATGTTAGCATTGAAAGGTATATTCTATGTAGCCTGTTTAGGATGAACTTCCCAGAACATCTTCAAGCTAATTCCAGAACTGTGTAAACATGCAAATGCAGGACATAATCTTCTAGAGATTTTTTAAGATGGTGGTTCTAACCGAGGAAGAACATCCTCCACATCATCCATTTCTAGGTCTAGTTCTATCCAAGATTCTCCTTGAGGTTCTTTAATAGTTCCATCTGTCACAGACACAAATGTTCTATCAGTAACTTCAAGTGCCTTTTCTTTCAAAGGAGCTGCAGATGTTTTCTTGGAAAAGAAGATATCAATTTTGCTAGTAGTTGCTTGAGTTTATGTTGCTCTTCTTTATTTTTTTTACCTTTCTTTTATGGCACCATTTTCGTGTTTGCATGTTCCAGATGTAGACATTTTAGTCTTGTAATCTGAATCAACCATACTTGGGAACTCTCTAGGTTTGACCCGGAGAAGTGCTGGATCGATCCCTTTGTTTTTTTTTGACCCGGAGATTGCCAGGTGAATCTCTGGTTCTCCGGGTTGCGGGAGCGGCGACTTGACACGCCCCGCTCCTCGCCCATTTTTCCTTTAAATGGGAGTGTTCCTTGCTTCTGACAGCGGAAACACCCCCCGACGTCAGGGAGAACTCCCAACATCACGGGACAGCCCGTGATTGCATTTCAGTGGGAACATAACTTCATCCCAGACACCTCCTGGAGAGCCTTGGGGGATGAAGGGTTCTCAAGGGATTTTCTGGGATGACAGCCCTTTAAGTACATACCACTCCTCTGAGCTGCCATCATACCCTTGGGTACCCAATCCCTTCACTACTGAGTGTCTGACACAATAAGGCGGGTGATGTCATCTCAGGGGTGTGATAGGTCCTCAAATCTAGACACCCACTTGAAGCCTCATCATCCCCAGAATCTCATCCCAGATTCCCCCCCAGCTGCCACACCAGACTGTCTGGATTGCAGGGGTGAGTACGCATGGGGTGGCGGCAGCTCAGGGGGGTGATGGGCCCTCAAAGAACTGTAATCCCAGAGCATGACTTGAGAGCTCTTCACCTACTCAGGTTATAGGCGGGGCACAGGGGCAGATGGGCCCAACCATCCCGAGCCATATATCTGTGCTTGAGTGCCTAATGAGTCAGTCTGCCCCTGGGTCTAAAAAATCTTCACTCTGCACTTAACAACTTAATACAATAAAATAATTATCAAAAATGTGCACTCCAGTAAGATAATGTTAACAAATTTGTGTCCAAATAAAAAAAAAAATATTAAGAGTGCAGGCATTCATGTGTCGATAACGTAAATAATACTGATGTTAATGCTTAGCATTCCTGCAAAAACAAAGCCCCAAATCGAGACTGGAATAAATTTACACTTGAGAGCTATAATCTGATTTATTGTTAATTATTCTTGCTTAGTTCTGGCAGCTGTTTGTGTGTATTCTACTGAGACCATGTGGGTTATTTGTTAAACCCTGAAACAGCAGTTTACAACCATAATTTTGACTTTCTATATTTTGGAAACTTAATAAATTGCCTTCAATAAATTGTCGCACCCAGTTTTGTGTTTTGTGAAAGTCTAAGATCTTGAAATAAGACATCTGTAAAGTTGGCAAGAAAATAAATTGTTGCTTTAACTAATTTTTTTTATTAATATCACCTCACAGAAAAGGGACATTGTATTATGTTCCCTGTGAGATTTCTCTCAATTGTTTACATTCAATTATTAATTAAAATCTAAAGTGATACAATTACACTTATGAGCTTTCTTGAATCATTTAATTTATTAAAAAATGATTCAAAGTTACATACATGAGTAAAATACTATCCTTTGTACTGCATTTCCATATTAAGTAACTAACATCTCATGGAAATGTGTCACCAAGTGCCATAAAGATAATGGTAGGTATTGTCTTGTGATGTTCTGTTTACCAATCATAAAGCAGCTACAACTACTAAAGGGAGAGTTGGCAAGAGGGTTTGCAGGAGAGCTGTAGCTTCAACTCCCTCCATTTTGTTTTTCATTATGTAGGCACAGTAGTGTCAAATTTATCCAGTAAGAAGGGATCAACTGTCCCTGCATAATGTAGAGTCCTTAAAGAAGTCTCTTAAACATTAATTGTACAGAGTCAGCCAAACTCTTGCTACAGAAGAAGATCATTGGGTCAGCTCTTTATAATGTAAACCGAAGTCAAGAAGTTGAAACCACAGCTCTCCCACACATTTTATGATGGCTTCCCCTTAAGTGAATAGACCCGTATGGGTTAATGACTAGGTCTGCTCTAGAGTAGAAAATTAAAACTGATTATATTTGTTGCAAACTTTCTGGTCCTGACCCACACTGCAATTGTCACCATATAACAATTCACAGAGCATACAGTAGCCTTCTTTAACCCCTTAATGACAAAGCCCGTACATGTACGGGCTCAAAATGCATTGTTTTCAATGGGTTTAGGGACCGCCCATTGTCATTAAGGGGTTAATATAAATGATCATTAACTATGTTTTTCTTCACATAACCACATTAAGGGACAATTGCAATCCACTCCTGCACCGGAGGCGTGTCATGTATAACACAACATCTTGAATGTTTTTTTAAATCTTCTACCATGCATGTGTATTCCACAAGGCAATTGAAATGTTCCAGGCTGGCTACCATAGTAAATACCAGTCTACATCATATAGTGGTTAGTGGTGATTACACCAACTGATTAAATGATATAGAACAAAAGAGCAGGGACGCAACTAGAAACTACAGGGCCCTGGTGAGTAAATTGCCTGAGGAACCCCCAGCTTCATCAAGCAACATGCCCCAAACAGCTTGTGAGTGCTTTTGCCCCAAGCAGCAGTGCCATCCTAACCCCCAAACAGCCTGTCTGTGCCATCTTTTCCCCAGTTTGTCAGTGCCCTCAACAGCTTATTCGTGCCATTTTTGTACCAAATAGCTTGTCTGTGCCATCATTGCCCCAAAACAACTTGTCTATGCCTTCTTTGCCTCTTGCCCCCCCAACATACACTATGGCACACATATGTAAACACACTAATACAAATTACACACACTTACACATACTCACTAACACACACATACACATTAATTCTAACACATACATTCCCTCTCACGCTCCATCTTACATCCATAAACACACATCTATGCTCACACACTTATACATAGACATCCATGCTCACACACACTTATACATCTATGCTCACACACACTTACTGTGAGGCGGCTGATAAAGGCGCAGAGGAGAGGTGGCAGGAACAGTCACCAAAAACTACAGGAGGGAACCCAGAAAGCAGGCGAGCAGCAAACACGTAGAGAACACGCCAAGGATAGCGGGGGTCTGGTACACTGAGAGGACACGTCACGGATAGCTGGGGTCTGGTACACGTAAGGAAAATCAAGAAGTACAAGGCAATGGGCACATGTGGAGGGGAACACAAAGTTTGTTGAGGACGCCCGCGCGCGCCTAGAGGAGACCATGCGGCTAGAGGAAGCAGACGGAGGAGACGGGGCGCGGGACCTCTCTCCCGGATCGGGTAAGTGTCTCTGCCGGGAACCCCGCCGAGGGTTCTGACACTTACACATCCATGCTCACACACACTTATACATGTATGCTCACACACACTTACACATCCATGCTCACACATACAATTACACGCTCACACACACAATTACACATGCAAGCTCACACACACACACTTATAGATAAACATTCATGCTCACAAAACTTAAACATAGACAATCATGCTCACACATACTTATACACAGACATCCATGCTCACATACACTTATGCATGCACATTCATGCTGACACTCACTTAAACATAGACATCCATGCTCACAAACACTTATACATAGATATCCACGCTTACGTACACTTACACATAGATATTTATGCTCCTAAACACTTAAACATACACATCCATGCTCACACACTCTTGTACATATATACCCATGCTCACACAGGCTTAGACATCCAAGCTCACACACACACTTTTTACAATTATGCATGCACATTCATACTCACATATATACATGCCCCTCCCCGCTTACCTCTCACCTCTCCTGCAGCTTTCTGTCCGGTTGCTTGCTGTGCGAGCAGCCTCGGTTTTACTGCGGGATCACATGACATAACATGACCCAGATACGCTCCTGTCTCCCTGTGTCAAAATAGTTTAGAAAGGGCCCTTCTCCTGCTCTTTTTCATGTTCTTCTGTCTTCTCCCCTTATCTTCTTTCTTCATCCACTTCTCCATAAACCAGGCTTCTCGGAGAACTTATGCAAAAGGTCAGATCCTCTGGGCACACCCTCTCCCCGACTGGAGCAGCAATCGTCACTTTCAGCTCATCGGTAAGGCTCTACAGCTACAGTATCCTCTAGCATAAACTCTTTATAACAAAATCCAGAGCTGTGTGTGAAACAGGCTTCTCCCTTCACTTACAAAGGACTTCCGTTACAGTTCCTGATACCTTCAGAAAATAATCCTGCAGAGAATGAGTGATTTCTTTGCAGGAATTTAGTTTTAAATTTTTATGCTGTGAAAGTGTCCTTTTTCTGTCATTAGAAGAGGGATTTGCTGTAATGTTGCATCAGTAGCTACCTCCCAATGGTTTTAGATCTTTGTTTCTCACAGAGTATAAAACAGCAGCTTAACGAAGCCAGCAGGATTTAAAAATCACAGTTCTAGTTTATAAAGATTCCCTGTCTGGCTGACTTGCAATCTCCCGTCACCTCAACAACTCCATTTAATGTGAAAATTCCAGAGGCCTTGTCTTGATACTACATATCTATACTTTGTATGGCTATTGCCTTCCCATTAAAAATCGAATTCATCCATGCTGTCATTTATCATATCAAAAATTGAGATAAAAGCTAGGAAACCATAGTTGGATGTGGCTGATGTTTGACATTTGGTTGGCCATATTAGAAATTCCTTCAGGTTTTTTTTCTATGAGGACAAAGTCACAGCTACGGGGAAACTAATTTACAGAGACTGGTTAAGTGTTATACAAACACCATCAATAGAGATTAATTGCCTGTTAAACATTGATTGCTTCATGCTCCCATGGTGATAATTCTTAAAATAAAAGAGTAATCTTTTTGTCATAATGCAGCATTGAGTGACTTGTGACCCCACGGAAGCAACAATCCTTTTCCCTGGAGAATCCTGTTACGCTTCATATCATTAAGAGGCATGCAGGGGGAAATCTGATATAATTTTGGCTACTCTAGGCTATCATCCAATATAAAATCCACATATTTAGCTTCTTTACTCAACAGTAAAGATGTTTGTAGTAACATAGCACAGGATGTATTGTTCCACAGTCCTTTGGGTTTATAAAAATGTTACTATAACTATATAAAGACAGTAAGATTGCAACACGAACAACATATTCATATCCAGCCATGTAATGCATGAAAAACACGTATGTCACTTCTTCTGATGACATTTAAACCTCTGCTACATATAATATTTACACAGACATTACTAATAATTAGTCTCAGGAAGTGCATGATACAAGAACACCAAGCATAATTTGCATATGTATCAGTTAAAAACGTATTACAAATACAAAAGAAAATACAATTTTAGTAACCTTCTTTTATAAAAACTCCCTCCAGAGACTTCTTCGGTCCTACCAAAGGTTGTCTATTACAGCAAGAGGAAGAAAGAAAATGGAATCTGGGTAACATTTACACTGAGAAACTTCCACTTCGATGCATATGAACATAGAAATGTATAAGATATTTTTGAGCGGAAGACACCTGTGGCCCCCTTATTAGATCTGAAGTGTTAAGCAAGAACTGCTATGAAGAAATCAGCTCAGTGTGGTTTGTCACCTTGGGAATTGTAGGTCATGCCGGGTAGGGCTTTAAACAAAGTGCACAATGGTCAGACTTTGTCTGTATGCCATCCCAAGCACATCCAGAATTCACATCATTACTCTGTGGGCTAGTGTAGTGTTTGAGGAGGAGAAAGGTTGCCGGATCATGATGTCTACGGTACGAGGGAGTGGCTGCCAGATCATGTTGTGTGCAAAAAGTAGAGCCACCGCAGGCTTGTGTTGTATGGAGGGGAGTGGGTGGTCCATAGTGGTGTGTGCTGTTAGGATAAGGGCTGCTGGATAGTGTTATGTGCAAGGGGATGGAGGATCAAAACATTAAAACATACAGATAAGAAAGTGAGAGAGACTAAACGCAAAGATAGAAGGGGGGCAAAAGAAATTAGACTAGTAGAAAAATCAAGAGAGAGAGGGAGATAGTGAAGAAGGTAATAGAGGAGAAATAACAAGAGAAGAGAGTCAGGAGAGGGTAAGAAAGAAAAAAGGAACAGAAGAGAAAGCAGGAAAAGGGACACAGGATTTTAATAACCAGGATCTACCCTAGTTTCTAAATAGAACATGGTGTTGTGTCACACTTAGGGGCAGTCTAATCCTCCATTCACTAGTTGGAATCAATTGGAGCGCTTTCTTCTTTTGTACGTGGGGTCTGATTAGAACTCTCGTGTAAGGAATCACAAGATCTAGCTCATATGCAATTTAATGGCTGGAGTGTCCCCAGTCACTATTTCATTTAATAATCATAAAATCTCTTTACACAGGCATAAGTGAACACTAGACAGTTCTATAAATGGCAAACCACAATTACTTTATTTCTTGTGTAATATCAGATAATTAAGAACAAAACTCCTACATACAAATGAAGCTCTTTGGCTAGCTGACTGGCAATCATAGATGCCCAGATATTAACATTCTGCTTTCAGTGGGGTATCTATGAAAGATATTACACACTCCACTGCTTATATACCACTGTATACCGGGCTGTAAAGCTCCAACACGATCATTTATGCATTTCACATGTACTTGTCACTGTGTCATCTAAAATCCCTCATGCCCGGCTTGTGCTCATGCGTCCAGACAGCATTTGCTAGGGGCCTGTGAATAGGCAACACATTTCAATAATCCTTTATCTATCTCAAATACATCCATCAAATTCTCTGACACAAGTGTAACACTTAATTCTTAGAATGCTTTATCATTTCTAATACTACATAGAAAATTCCATCTACTTTAGAGGAGTGATACATCTGTCCAAATATGCAAACCACATCACATCAAGAAGGCATGGCAGATTTGCTTGAGTTATTTTTGTCTCTGGATATGTGTGTGGTTACTCAACATTAAAATTCAATGGAAGCATAGGGGAGGGGAAAATGGATAATATATTTTCTGTGACACAATGTATCACGCCAACAAAATTAGTATTGCCATTTGTGGT
Source organism: Spea bombifrons (assembly GCF_027358695.1). Classification (NCBI taxonomy): domain Eukaryota; kingdom Metazoa; phylum Chordata; class Amphibia; order Anura; family Pelobatidae; genus Spea; species Spea bombifrons. The sequence goes on along the minus strand of NC_071090.1, from coordinate 84,510,850 downwards.
AGCACCTTTTTTTGGGGGGGCTAACATTTTGTTCCTAGAATGAGCTTTCAAGAGTATGAACATTGCTTTGGATTTGATAAAGAGGTTTTGATACCTTGAACGCTAATGTCTTAGAATTTCCTACTTTGTATGTATAGTTGATGGCAAAATGATGGAAAATAAACATTTAGAAAAAGCTTACAGGAGAAAAATAAAATTGGTGTAATAACCCTTTATTTATGTTCTGCTCTTTCTTTAATGACAATCTAAAAACTATATGAATGACCTCTCATAAATGAACTAAATGTCAGGGAACCCCCAAGTCTGACTTTTACTCCCATTTTTACACCATTTATCCCCATAATAAAGTGGAAGTATTACTGGGGTTTAAAGCGCAACATGTTTATTGAAACACATTGACATAAGAATAAGAAGGATAGTGTAAATACATAACATAGCTTTATTTCTTCTTAGGTTCCTCTTGGTGTTTGGGCTGGATAGTGGGGCAATCCTTTTGTGGGAAAGGGAGTGCCATTACTCCCACTACTGCCAGGTTCTGCCCACTCCCTACCCACTTCACACCTACTTTCTAAGCGGGACTAGCCCCACCTTACACATGACTAGCCCCCCAATCATAACCACACTCCCGTGAATGGGGAATCTCCAGGCAGCTACCCTGGTAAGTCCCCAAGTATGCACATGAAGCATTCCTTTAACAAAACCCAATGCCTTAGAAAGACATTTATAAAAAATGTGAGGCAGCCGTAAAAGTACAGGTTGTCTGATTTTTGCTCTTTCTCTCCAGATCCTGATTGCTCTTGCTAGGTGCGCTGTAATATATAGGATTAGTGCTTCAAGTACCATGCTGGGTATAAATTGAAGGTTTGTCCTAATGGATTATGAGATACTCTTTCTTAGAGATTAGTAAGGACTGTAATTTTCAAAGCATTCAATTTATAAGAAAATTCACAGAAAAGCCTAGGTCAGATCTTGCAATGTTTCCAATTCATTTGTAACATTACAAGTAGGAGTGTACAGTGATATACAAATGCATTACTATATTAGCGTAATGCCAAGGTGTGCTGTTGATTTTCTAGAGAAATTTGAGAGAAAATTGCATCTTATATTATCACAACCAGTCAATTATTTTCTTATAAACCATCCTTTGGTCAGTTTAATGTTATGTAGTTTAATATAGGGAGCATACAGTATCAGACATTATCCAGATTGCATAAGAAATCCATAAGCTCCAAATGTTGAGTTGGGAAGAGATGCAAAAAAAAGTGAATTGGAAGAAGTCTGCAGTATTTTCTCATGATGATCATTGGTTTAGGTAGAGAAATTCTGTGTCACACAGTCCATTTTGCCATGGGCTACCTGATTATAGAAGGACAGGTGCCATCTGCTGGGCAAACAAAAGGGAGAGTTTGTGAAACTTTAGCACGGATAATCACTTTTTAACCATCTTATACAAACAACATTTAGTCATGATTGGTTTTACCCCTCATTTACACACATGTAACCTACATTTCATCTGAATAAATGAATAAACTGGGGTTAGTTTGAATACTTTGTCCTATAATATTCAAAGCATGTTCGTGTGCCTTTTCTGTGCACTCAGAATCTATTAAGCATGTTCAAGAACATGCGTACCATTCAAGTTACCCCACTAACTTTAAAGCACATACATACCCCACCTGCAATAAATTGTGCATCAATAGGCAACAGTGTATTGCCCGTACTTATTAAGAGATGTATTTGATTTCCTAATCCAGATTGTCTGGTCATTTTGTACCAATGTCAGGAAGCAACACATTACAACATAAGATGCAAACAGATTCATGCTCTGTTTATTATAGAGTGTTTTTGTGAGTCTGTTTTATGGATTTCTGTTGCAAATGCAGAAGTCTATGTATCTAGGTCAGGGGAATATAGCCAATATTCAGTGATATAATAAACTCAGTTGGGATGAATTGTAGATGTACCGCAAGTGGAAAAATAGAAAAATGCATACAAATGATATTTGCATCAGCACATCAACTGTTTAATAGCAAAACTCACTTGAAAAGAAGATTTCTGAATGAAAATGCATACAGTCATGCTATAAAAGGGTGACATATCTAAAGTATGAATGTTTGTATGCCCCAAAAAACCCACAGAATTAAGTTGCATCCAAACACAAATATGTATATGTGTGGGTTATTCTATTCATTTCATTTGTGTTGAAATTCTGATTGCAGATAGGGCTGTATCTTGTCCTTGGCAGACATGGCTAAGGCTGACTAGGGTGGCACTTTACAAGGGGCGGCATAAGATGCCTACTCCACCACCCGCTCAAACGCCCTTACCCAGAACCGAATCTTACATGGGTTTTTTCAAGATAGATTTGTGGAAGCCTTTCTGTACCTCTCGTTCTCCATTAATCTATCTCCGTTACTAGTCACTTGGTGCATTTCTGCAAAAAGGCAGAGCCATGGGGACAGCCTCTCTCTCCTTTAATCAGCCACAGATTCACATAGAATGTGATTGCTGTGATTTGTTAATGAATATTAAAGTATTCACAGAGAACAAAATAGGCTGGCTATTCATAATGCCATTTGTGTATCTATTCCCCAATGTAAAGCGTATTGTACAAAATCTGTACATGTATTAAATGTATGATAAAATAAGACATAATTTAAAGTAGCATGCAAAAGCCCGGAAACACTGCAGTGTTATATATGTGTGTGTGTGTCTGTGTGTTTGAGTATGTGTTATGTATGAGTGTTATGAGTGTACTTCTGTGTGTGGGTGTGAGCATGGATGTGTACTTGTTTGTGTGTGAGCATAGATGTGTACTTGTGTGTGGGTGTGAGCATGGATGTGTACATGTGTGTGTGTATGAGCATGGATGTGTACATGGATGTGTACATGAGTGTGAATGATCATGGATGTGTACATGTGTGTGTGAGTATGGATGTGTACATGTGTGTGTGTGTGAGCATGGATGTGTAATTGTGTGGGGTGAGATGGAGTGTGTGTTAGTGAGTATGGGTAAGTGTGTTTACATATGTTGTATGTTGGAAGAGAGGGCAAGGGAAAATTTTCCTAACTGAAACTAATGGGTACCAGGTTGAAAGAAATCAAGGGAGCTTTGAGATATAAGGATGTATTCACAGTATTCTGTGTCCTTTTTACTCTCTTAGGTGCCACCAGGCCCAGACTATACTTAAGGGCAAACCAGCTTATCCTAGGAGACATTTGCAACCCTTAAAATAATATTATTATTATTATTTTATTATACATGAGGTTCAGGTGGCTGCTTCAATGGTTTGTATTGGATTATTCTGTAAACACAGTGACATGGGTTTAGAGTACAGAACTGAAAAATTAAAGATTTAGAAGAACCAACAGAACCGCTCTAAATGAGTAAATCTATGTGGAGGGTTGTATTCAAATAGTTGAAACAAACTTACATTAGTATTTTGAAATACTAAAACTAACCTTATTGCTTTCAAAAGAAAGAAATATGTGAAATAAATTATAAACACAGCACCTAATGATGCAGAAAGATGTACATCTTATCACTGGAAAGTGGTGTTCTTATTTTGTCATCACTTTATTGCTGAAACCCTGATGAATAATGGAAATTAAAAACAACCTCCAGCTGAGTCATGATTCATTGACATCTGACTAGTAGCCTAAAAGCTTGCAGTCAGAGCCTAACGAGGGGCCTCACAGATTCCCAGCAGGTTGTAGAGGCACTAGCCAATTAGGATGCGCAGATGCTGAGCGACATTGTTAACAACAGAGCAAATATAATTGATTTTCTATTTTCACAGAGAAGATAAACTCCTCACTAGAGAGCCTTGGCATACTTTCTTATTTAAGATGGTTTTAAAGAGATTTGCACTGAGGAATCCAATTGTAAAGCCTGGGACGAGCTCAGACAGGGTGTATAAATTAAAGGACAGTTGACTTTTCATATTGGAATTCAACCAGCAGCTCAGTGCTGCTTAAAAGGAGCATGGGGATTTGCGAACGATCGGATCTACGGCCAGCTGTGGGAGAGAAGTCAGAAAGTGATCACAAAGTGACACAATCCCTTCTCAGAAGGCTGTGCTGTCTGTGCCTAGGAACAGAGAATTTGTCAGTGAAAAAAGCTAAAAATTATTGTGGTCCCTGTTGGGTAGCTCCTAAGCAACCATGGATATAGCATGCAATGTGTATTATATAATAAATGCAATAATTAGAAAATAGGCGCATGCTACATGAACCAGTAATGCATGTGATTTCTTTTTCCACAAGCAAACCACAAATATGCATTTAAGTCTCAATACAAATCTATCTCCTGAAAAGAAATGCATTAACCCCTTAAGGACAATGGGCGGTCCCTAAACCCATTGAAAACAATGCAGTTTGAGCCTGTACATGTACGGGCTTTGTCATTAAGGGGTTAAACAGTGCAAACAACAGAGAGCAGACCTATCATTATGCCCTAATATTTCAGGGCATTACTTATCAAAAGATGGATCAATACATAAAATGAGAAGGCAGGATATATAGAAAAATAAATAAATAAAGAAGTTTTTATAGTTTTTAAGAATTTATAATAGCAATGAAAAAATAATTCTCTAGAATGCCATAATATTAATCAAATTGACATATGTTTTTCCAAGGGACACACTGGATGCTCAGAAGTTCCAATTTATGGAAATATCGTAAATCCCCTACTATTTTCGACTCCTCGTGATTAAATGATGTGCCCTATACCTTAGTAAATGGATACAGTCATGCAAAAAAGAAAGTCCACCCTCGTTAAATTGTATGGTTTTACATATCAGGACATAACAATCATCTGTTCCTAGATTAGGTAAATACAACCTCAGATGAACAACCACACATGACATATTACACCGTGTCATGATTTATTCAACAAAAATAAAGCCATAAATGGAGAAGCCATGTGTGAAAAACGAAGTACACCTTATGATTTAATAGCTTGCAGAACCACCTTTAGCAGCAGTAACTTGATGTAACCGTTTTCTGTACGACTTTATTAGTCTCTCACGTCAGATCATTGAGGTTTGCGTGCGTTTGTTTATGCATAGCTCTCTTAAGGTCCTGCCGCAGCATTTCAGTCGGGTTCTGGTCTGAACTTTGAATGGACCATTGCAACACCTTAATTTTTTACTGCCAATCTGTTGTTGATTTGCTGGTGTGATTGGGATCATTGTCCTGTTGCATGAGCCAATTTCTACATAAATTCTACATAAATATGAAAGATATGTAAAGATGTTGTAGTTCTGGAAGGTGACGTGAACTGCATTTCAGATGCTGTTTTTGATTAAAAAAAAAAGAATTTGGTGCCAAAATTGATCCCAGACTTAAGCCTTTGCTTAAGCGTGTTTTACAGTCCTCTCAAAGAATGATCTATACGATGTATGGAGAACTCCCCATGAAGGATTTGACTTTTTTCTTTTTTTTCCACAGGTACATCCCATAGATTTTTTTTATAAAAGCATTTCCATTTAATAAATGTATTTGAACCTTCATTGGAAATATAACATGGACTGATCATTCTCTCATTTTTATTACTATGAAAGATAACTTTGATTATTCACCTAGAATAAAATGGAGACTAAAATAATGTTTCCTATCCTCCAATATTAATAAAACCAAAATCTTTAATAAAACACAGAATTTCTTGTTGGACAATAACAATGGAGACATTTCCAATGCAACATTATGGTGGTTTTTTAAGTGCACCATGAGAGGATTTCTCATTAAAAAAATAGCAACATTAAAGAAAGCCCAACATCTCCTGCTGATCTTTATATTTCTTTGGTAAACATGAGGACATCAATAAATACAATCCTAAAGTAAATACCTCTACTATGATTAAAGAACTGGAGGAGAAAATCAAAGCCATAGGGGTCCAACCATTACAGTTGTAAGGGCCCCAGCTATGCAAGGAGGGGTTGTTCATGGTGACATAGTTAAAAAAAAAAACCTCTGCATTAATTAGAGGGGGCTAGAGAAGCCCTCACTAGGGTAAAGAAGGTTTCAGCCAATCAGGGGATTCTCAACTCTTCTGATCAAATGCAGTTGCAGAACCGTCAGATCTTATTAATGCTCATAAAAATTCTAACCTTACACCAACAATACATATTTTAATAGAAAAGACAAAATTGTTAGAGAAATCTAAATCAATCAATAACTGAGAAGCATACTTAGATAAAAATACAATACAAAGTTCGGATTGACACTAGGATGGTGGTTTACAGTATTATAGGAATCATATAACTACTTCATCTGCGGTATCTTGTACCTTCTAGACTAAGTAAATTACATACCAATTTGATAAATAAATGCTGGCACCCAGTTTCATATAACAAAATATTGGCAATTTAAAAAAAACTACATTTATGCATAAAATTACAATATGCATTTGGCATAATATTAAACACAAAGTTTACATCCCCCCAAAAAATTTCTTCTTTCACCTTAATCTTTAATTTGTGAACCAGGCGAACAATATTTTCCCCATTAATATATTGTGAGCAGCTAAAATTTGTTTAGCCAGATACTGGAAGAATGCCCTCATGGACCGGAATTAAATCTCAAATTAATCATCAATCCTTATGTGAAAAGCGCTTCTATATTAATAACATCAACAGTAAATGCTATTCAGACATTTGGTCCCCATGGGAAAGAGTAATAAAATTAGATTTGGGAACCCCTGTGAATAATGCTAAAATATTCTAAAAAATGTTAGTATTAAATATTAAAAAATAGCTATTTGTTTAGTATTTGATATCCTTATGATAAGCTCTTTGATAATTTCTTTATATGAAGAATATCTTCAATTCTGTATAATTTATTAATTGTTTTCTCACTCTGATACAGGATTAATATTTGTTAAAATGAGTAAACATTTTCAAAGATAATGAAAACTCTCAAATATTTAAATTCCTATTGATCAATATGCAATGCACTTTTTGCTCTAAGGTAACAAAGGTTACATCATTTGTTATATGCCTTTTGGTAGGATCACCATCCAGCGATCCTTAATGTTTGCAATTACACAGCCATTTAAAAGTTCTGCAAAATACTTATTGTGACGGGAGGCCCTGTACCCCGACTGGGTACTCCCATCAACCGTTGCTACCTCCTGCCGGGACACCAGCGATTAGCCCCTTCAGCACCAGAAGGGGGGAAGGCCGTTGCACCGGAGCTGCGATGGTCCTGTGGCTAGCCAAAGCTTAGCTACACAGTGTGACTATTGTCCTAAAAAGGACAATAAAGTATCATAGCAGCACACATAATCCCCCTCCCAAAATGCAAGTGCCCCAAATCTGTGTCCGAACTATCCAGTCTTTAGAGTCTCTGGTACTGGCGGAAACGTGACACTCTGTACCAGGGGGAAGAAGTAGTCCTAAAAGACTCCCAGAGCCCATAGTCTGTAGTCTTAGGCCCACCAGGAGCCCATGGCATGGAGGCTTCCGTGCCACTTATCCACCACTAAAATAGCCTAAAATGGCCCTTAGCCCCTCTTATGTTGTTAAATTTCAACATCTATGGCAATCAAAGTTGTTGGCATGCCTTAATAAATGTTTCTTAACTATATGTGAATGATATTGTGGACCCGTGAAAATTTGCTTTTAGGTTTATGGGAGCGTATATCAAAGGCAGGCTTGTGTTGTAACTTCCTCTGAGATGGCGTACTATAATCTGCAGTCAAACATTAAAAGCATATAGTTATAAAATGTTATCCATCTCATTGCATCAAGCAAAAAATGGGCATGTGATGTCTCACCTCAATAGCTTCAATTTGAATGCCAAAGTTTTCTGAATACGTTTCTCAAGACCAGAGGCGTATCTACTGAAAATAGCGCCTATGGCAAGCACTGAAATTGCGCCCCTGTCCAAATATCTAAAACCCATTTACTAGCCCCTGCTGCCCATATATATATAAACATTTGTCCCTGCTGCCGATAGCAGGTATAGATCAACACACAAACCCAGATCAATTGAAATTCACTTGTGATCTCAGCACTGAAGGTATATATCAAATAAACAGAATCAGACATACAAATCCTGTATTTGCAGGTATACAATAATAATATATGAAACGTAGCATTGCAGGTATAGATCAAATAAATACATGGAAACAGCACTGCAGGTATTAATCAACTGAAAAAGACATATTAACCCTGTATTTGCAGGTACACATAAATAATGTATGGAAACATAGCATAGCACATATGGATCTACAGAATAACACAAAAACCCAGCTTTGCAGGTAAAGATCAATTGGAATTCGCATAAAAACACGGCATTAAAGGTATATTTAAAAACCCCTAAATTACAGGCATAGATCACAGGTTGCACACCCCAACCACACTGCCCACATAGAACCTGGCCAGCACCCAGATAACACACATAAGATTTGCAATCTTTGTCCCCAAATAGCCCAGCACAAGTCAACTTTGTCCCCAAACAGTCCGGCCTGTGCCATCTTTGTCCCATATACACCCTGCCTGTGCCATCTTGGTCCCCAAGGCTCAAACCTCCTGCTAGTGCCATCTTTGCCCTTCCACAATTATACATCTATGATACACAAACACTTTTACAGTCACTCACTAATTCACACTTTAATTCAGACAATTCATCCACACATTAACTCATGCTCTCCCTCATTCAGACAACTCATCCACACATTGACTCATGCTCTCCCTCATTCACTCAATGCATCCACACATTAACTCATGCTCTCCCTCATTCAGACAATTCATCCACACATTAACTCATGCTCTCCCTCATTCAGACAATTCATCCACACATTAACTCATGCTCTCCCTCATTCAGACAATACATTCACATATTTACTCATGCTCTCCCTCATTCACTCAATGCATCCACACATTAATGCACACTCTTTACTTATATCTACCCCATCTCCCTCCCTTATCACTTTCTACCCCCCTCTCCCTCCTTTATCACTTTCTACCCCTCTCCATCCCCTATCACTTTCTACCCCCCCTCTCCCTTCCCTATCACTTTTTACCCCTTTCTCCCTTCCCTATCACTTTCTACCCCCTCTCCCTCCCTTATCACTTTCTACCCCCTCCCTCCCTTATCACTTTCTACCCCCTCTTCCTCCCTTATCACTTTCTAACCCCCTCTCCCTCCCTTATCACTTTCTAACCCCTCTCCCTCCCCCTTACCCAGTATATACCCTCTCCCCCCACTATATACCCTGCCCCCTACTATATACCCTCTCCCCCCTACCCACTATATACCCCCTACCCACTATATACCCTCTCCCCCTACCCACTATATATCCTCTCCCCCCTTACCCACTATATACCCTCCCCCCTACCCACTATATATCCTCCCCCCTACCCACTATATATCCTCCCCCCCTTACCCACTATATACTCCCCCCCCCTCACCTTGAAGTCCAGCGACGGGAGCATGATGCTGCTGTCTTCCTGCACCGCTCGCTGGTGCCCGCTGCTTCACTGCTGAGCGCCATAATATGACGTCATATTTCGGCGCCCAGCAGTGAAGCAGCGGGCACCAGCAAGCAGCTTTTAAATGCTGTCTTCTTTTTTTTGATGCGGGGGAGAACGAGGGGCGCCGAGCGGTTGCTAGGCGCCCCTCTCTCTCCTCCGCATCAGTGTTTAAAAGCCGTTCGCTAGTGCCCGCTGCTTCACTGCTGAGCGCCGCAATATGACGTCATATTGCGGCACTCATCATGAAATGCCGGCACCGGGGCGGAGGTACAGTGCTCGTGGAGGAGAATGAGGGGCGCGGATCGGTTGCTAGGCGCCTCTCTCTCCTCCGCATCAGTGTTTAAAAGCCGCTCGCTGGTGCCCGCTGCTTCACTGCCGGCATATTGCGGCGCTCATCATGAAATGCCGGCACCGGGACGGGGGTAGAGGGCTCGTGGAGGGCTCCTCCGCATAAAAAAACCAAAAAAAAAGGCATTTAAAAGCCGCTCACCGGCGCCCCTTTTGAGATGGCGCCCATGGCACGTGCCATAGCTGCCATACCCTATATACGCCTCTGCTCAAGACTGTAAATGTTATTCAGCTGTTGTCAAGACCCGGGCCAGCAGGTCGGGTAGGAGCCCAATTGCAGGGGATATCTGAGGCTCTGTCTGTATTCTAAGATGCATATCGACAGACAGGTAAGTACAAACAAGAGATAAGTCTGACACCAGGCTGATATATAAGAATAGATTGTATTGCTGAACAGGCCTGGAAACGGAAGCCCACTAGCAGGGCAGACGGCAGGAAGCGGGGAACTCTAGCAGGGACAGGGGAACTGTAGCAAAGACAGGGCACACGGCTTGGAAGCCCTCAGGCAGGGCACACGGCTTGGAAGCTAGGTAAGTCTGGGACACGAATCAAGATCGAGAACGAAGCCAAGGTTATACACGGGAAATCGGCACAGGAAACCAGATCTTTAGCTGCAAGCCAAACAATGCAAAGGGCCAGACTGAAGGGCAGAGCAGGTATATAAAGGCAGGGCTAAACTCAGGTAACAAGGCTCAGTTGTCCCAAGTAATTGGATATGGCTGCTCCAGAGAGGGAAGGGTGGCCACTAGTGGCTGCTGGTAGACATGACTGGTAATAATTGTTGCATGGTCCTGGCAGGCAGGGTGGACCCTGACAGCTGTACTTGAAGACAACTTGTAATCAGTAGCCTGTTCCCTGATGCTACTTAGCTCCTGCTTCGTTAGCACAAACCTGCATGCTTATGCTGAATGCCACCATATCACCATGCCCAGAAACATCATGGGATAGGGCTAGCTTCACAAAGGGGCACAGCTAGTTTCAGATAACTTTAGGAGGGTGGAGAGTGGGGGGGAATTTGCAGGAGGTGGCATGGCCAAGCGAGAAAGAGAAAACTCCAGGTCTAACCTGTAGAGTTCCCAGTTGTGGATATGACAGGAAATCCTGGTGCTCAGTCCTCTATTGCTAATAAGGGCTTGAGGGAGAAGTCTGTACAAATAAAAGTACAGACCTCCACAGGACCAGCAGCATACCAGGGAGCACCCTCCGAGATGATTCTCCCAGGCACCATTAATGCTAGACTGTCACTTGGGACAGAGTGATTTGGGTCTTGAATAGAGACATATGGGAGTTATGCAACAGCAGCTAGAGAACATCCCTGGTTAGGGATTAATATAGGTGTTGCCCACCACACAACTTAATTTTAAACAGAAACATCTTGTATTGTTGTAAGGAAAATATCACTTAAAAAATGTTCTGGCAAGTTTTTCATATACAAACAGCATGAATTCCAAAATGCCAAAATAGAGCTGCTAATCTAAAAATTCTCAGGAATTATGATTTGCAAATGGCCATTTCTAGCTACAAATCAGCTGTGATGATTACAGCTGCCAAGCTAATAGCAAACATGAAATCACAAAATGGAATCAAAAAAGCTTTTAACCCCTTGGCTGACAGCAGGGAACCCAATGCAAAACAAAAACCATAAAATGACATCTGAAAGGCTTGATTCAGGGCTCCTCAACTCTATTTCTTAAGGGCCTCAAACAGACCACAATTTTTGTGGATATCCCTGCTTAAGCACAGGCATTTAATTTAACATTTGGATAGGAATTTACATTATATACAGTATATTATGTATTATAATATTGCATTATATGTATATATATATATATATATATATATATATATATATATATAATGTAATTCACATACTTACATAATATACGGTAATATATATCTGTGGCCCATCAGCCAGTTATTGTTGTTATGCTGAGCTGTTAAAATCCTTTATTTTTTTACTGGCAAATATAACACAACTTGTGTTCTCTCTAGGCAGCATGTACGCCCAATCACACAGTAATTTAAAAAGCTTTTATTTTTTCGGCAGATTGATATTTGTACATGCAGGTGTTGAGCCTGTATGTGACTTACAGAGAGACCACCCAATGTTACAATGTGAATCAGAGAAAAACTGCATAATTACTGTGATTCTGTTGCTCTAAATATAATTTTTAGGTTCCTTTTTCCTTTTGTGGGTGCATGTATTTTATTTTTTGTGTATTTTGTTATCCTTAGTCTCTAAACATAGAACCGTTTTATGTTAAAAGCACTACTTTTGGTGTAAATAATTAGGGAAAATGACTGGCAGAGTTTTTTACTTATTTTTTTTTGTTTATTTATATGGAGGCAACCTAAGCAAACAGAAGCAAAGGTTTAGAGGGACCTGTTTGTTGGAGCTTAGGATCTAAGGGACAGCCATGAGCAGGAGCATACCTAGACCATCCAGGGCCCCTAGCAACAAAAAGTCCTCCCACACTTTAAAATTAAAAATGTATTTAATAAATTAAATAAGCTTAAATAAATAACATTTAGTGAACAAATAGTACTGCTTTCTATAATAACAGCCCCAAAACACAGGTCCAAAGTGACCACTCAATCTGTTCTGCAAAGTTAAACAATTTACATCTTCTGCCTTGGAGCCTTAATTTGCAAATCAATGACTTCATCAAAGCTATATTCATGTTCACTATATACTGAGCCAGACGTTGATGGAGGTACAGCATTACTGTCATGGCTCTTGTGAGCAGGTTGGTTAATAGCCCAATTGCAGGGAATATCTGAGGCTCCGTCTGTACTTCGCAGTGCATAGTGACAGACAGATAAATACAGACGAAAGACTAGAGTCATATACAAGGTTGGTTATAAGGAAGATTTTTATTGATAAGTGTTGGCTGCTCAGGTAATGTAAACAGGACTGGTTTATATAGCAGAACAAGGCACAGGCGAAAATACAGGGTCTAGGTAAGAAAGTCTTGTGACAGGAACATGGCTGGAAGCCCACTGGCAGGGCACAAGGCATGAACACGGCTGGAACAGGCACCTCAGACTCAGAATAGGGACAGTGACCTCGGGATAGGGACAGGAACATCAGGATAGGGACAGGCACCGTGGGATAGGCACTTAAACCTCTAATATGTACCTTGGACTTGCATAGGGGATAGGCACATCAATACACACTGATATGGAATTCTGAATCTTCAAAATACAGATAGGGATCTCAGAACACAGATAGGGACTTCGCAACAGGCAGGGTACTGATGATTAACTGGAAACCCTTGGATAGGGCACACGGCAGGATATCACATTGACAGGGCTCTGAACACACAGACATGGCTCTCTGTAGCCAGACTGGTGGTGGCCCACTCTCGGTAGCCAAACTGGAGAACTTGAGGCAGGGCACATGGCACGAAGACCTCAGTGAAAACATGGTCAGGCAAGCCGTGTCAATGTCAGGGGATGACAAAAAAGAGCCAAATAGGGAGCCGAGAGCAAGGTCATGACAGCAGTAGGCTGTATACGCTGCAATGTAAAGGCCTGGACTGAGAGGCAGAGCAGGTAGGTAAGTAGGAGGGCAACACCCAGGTAAGCAGCTGCAGCTAGGCGGGTATACGCATACATGGTGTTTTGGTTCTCCAGAGTCTGCACTAGGCATGACACCTGATGATAAGCACAGAGTCCAGACTGGCAGGGTGGAATCATGACAATAACTCCCATCACTATATACTGAGCCAAGCACTGATGGTGGTACAGATGGTGGTACAGCATAACTCCCATCACTATATACTGAGCCAGACGTTGATGGGGGTACAGCAAAATGCCCATCACTATATACTGAGATGGGCACTGATGGCAGTACACCTAAACTCCCATTACTTGATACTGATCTATGCACTAACTCTCACCACACTTTCACTCATACTCACTCACACACTTATTTATTCACAATGCCACCCTACCATTCCTGCAGCTCCTATCTTCCTTCTTCCTCCTTCTCTTCTTCTTCCATCTTCTTCTGTCTTTGTCTGCCTTCCGTTCTGGATGAATAAGGATGGTAGGTGCAGTTTCAGTGCTGAGCACTGGGATATGACATCATATCCCAGCACTCTGCATCAGTAGCCAGCATGCATCACAAGGGAGAAGGATACAGAGGTCTGTATGAACACACCACTCGCTCCCTTGATTTTACCACAGTTGGAGGTAAATTCATGATCTCCCTAACCAGCCCTACTCCTACAGCAGTAAGCAGTATAGTCAGTCTCTGGAGAAGCGCACACTCAGGACTAGCCCTGCTGGCACCCCTCTGTTGAGTGGCACCTGAAGTGGACCCCCCACCACCACCAGGTACAACACTGGCAGATGGGCCGTAGATCTCGCAAGCCCTTGATTCGTGCCTGATAGGTCCACCCCTGGCCATGAGCCGTTGTTAAATCAAACTGGGCATTTGAGTTAGAGGCCCAGATTGTAAAACACTGCAGTAAGGCCTGTGCAATTAATCAGAGGCTTAGACGTAGTATAAGGAAGTTTTACTGAGAGGGTGATAGAAAAGTAGAATAGCCTCCCAGCAGAAGTAGTTGAGGCTAATAGTGTGAGGGAATTTAAACATGCGTGAATATCCTAAAAGTAAGATGAGAATACAGTTGAATACAGCTATTCAGTGCTTTTATATGTGTGTTGAGCGTGTTTACAAACGTAAAATTTAGAATGCTGTAAAAACATAATAATTTCCTGTGCAAGTGGCTGAAAACATCAGTCTTGACTTTATGTACCACTTGACTTGTCATGAGGGTAATGAGTTAAATAAGGTTTGGTTACATTTTATATACTGTAAGAAGCTACAAAGAGTGCTAACTAGATATGTCTCATTAATTATTTCAAGATGAATAAAAAAGTTACAATAAATAAAACTGCAAAAACAGCCAAATGTTTTAAACACTTATTAAAATGGCCCAGTACTTTAAAGAATAGCCATCATTTTTGAAATGTATTTAACCCCTTCCCTCTGTCCCAAAACACACACTATCACATTTTCAGTAGTTTAAAGTATGTATGAAGTCTAGTAGTTACAGAGACTCTACATAACTGGTGAAGCAATCTCCTACCCTGCTTTGCTTTCCATGGATTTCAGTTAGCACTTGTTACTTGGCTATGTTCCCAGAGAGTTGAATTGCTTACTAGTTAGTATAGTTTTAGCATGCATTCAGTTGTTTATTTTTATCATTAGTCTGGATTTTGGGGACCTTAAGCAGACAGCTCTCTTAATTAAAATACAAAAGTCTATTACCAACCCACTGTCAGTTAGTCTATATTTTCATCCAAGGGTTAAATCTGTAATACTAATTGTAACAAGTACCATTACTGATGATTACAGTGGGACAAGAATTTAATAAGCTGTGCAGTTAACATGCTCTCAGCTTCTATGCCAGTCACGACTCCCTTTGAATGAAATTATTTTGCTTGCAAGATGTACATAAAGGAGATCCATTCACTGAAAACACAACACTGCTAATGCTTTTTCTCGGGAAAGATTGTTTACACGATTTTTATATCCAGCATGCAGAGCAGTGAGTTCATTCACTAAGACTTTAACTGCTCTGGAACCAAAAGGAATAAGGCGGTCTCCGTGTTAATAGTTCACTGTTCTATTTTTGGCATTCTGTGTTACCGAGGTAAACAAGCAGCCTATAGATTCTTTCTGTAAGAAGCATCCTTTGGTTTTAATGATGTGCATAACTAAGCACAATCATGTACATGTATGATTTCGCTATTATATAAAAATAGAACAAGAACGAGAGATATTTTATTCATAGTGAAAAGGTCCTCGGTAGAAATCTGTTATGTATTTGTTGATCCAAATTTTTTTTTAAAAAACTACCGTATGCAAAACTTGACAGCCACATGCAAATGGGCATCAATTCCATTGCAACTGAAAATATTCACAGAACATTTTTTAAAAAAAATTAATGGTGGCCTGTGAATTGAGTGTTGCAGTATTACTTATACTCTATGAATGTCACATGTAAAAAGTGACACTGTAGGTATAATGTCAGCCATAAAAGTAGTGCAGCTAAGTGGAGTTGCACATACACACACACACACACACACACATGTTTTGACATAACTTAAATATTAAAGAAAAAAGTGGATGTATTCAATACTGTTTACAGCACCAGATTAACAAAACAACGATAAATGTATGTTATTAGACAATTGCATTCAAAAACCCAACCAAGGCTTGGAACCTGTAGGAGAGCTGAAATAAGGCACTGATGATACTACGCAGGCCTTCTTGTAGGTCTCCAACCATGATGCCTATATTGATGGGATGCTCCGGCCAGATGGGGAGGATACCCTTCAACTTTTCTTGCTTGGGTCCATCCATTCTGTCTGTGTTATACCAGACATGATCTGTCTCACTCCCCTACACAGAGAGGTAAGGAGAAGTATAGACTTTTGGATTATTATCTGTTTTAAAGACTCTCTCTACTAGACAACGGTGGACTGCACAGGCTTCAAGCTGGTTTATAATATCACACATGGTTAATAATATCACAGAGCACCAATGGCTATCAGCAATCTGTGTTTATTTAGTTCTTCCGGTTTACCTAAATCATATTTTTCATTTTTTATATAAAAAAAATAATAATTTCTTTTAGTATAGTTAATACTGGAGTCAATTAATGATACAAGCTCCCCGGTAGAGCCCTGCGCGGGACTGCTTTTTGAATCCCGCTCCCGCCCGCTCTCGCTGTTTTGAATCCCGCTCCCACCCGCTCCCGCAGCTCTCGCGGTGTTCCGCTCCCGCCCGCCTCCTTACCTGATTTCCCGCGCAGTCCCGCAAGGCTGCCCTTGAGTTGTTCCCTCATAGCGTCTCTTCTCTTGCTCCGCCCAGGAACATCAGGAACATCACATCACGTGACTCCGCCTTGTTCATGGGCAAAGCAATATAGGAGACACTGTAATGGAGCAGCGAGAAGGCATCCTAGCGGGACTGCGTGGGATTACCGGGACCCACAGGTACAGTGCCTGACCGTCCGCTCCCACCCGCAGCCCCAAAAAGACCGCCCGCGCCCGCATGTTTTTTGGCCTCCCAATGCAGTCCTCTACTCCCCAGCATGCTTCTCTGCAGCTCAGTTCTTACATAGGCTGAAAAAAAAGACTTAAAGCCGAAGAGGTTCAACCCTGTTGATCCTAACGTAGACACAAAAAAAATTCTTTAAAAAAAATATGTTCTTCAATCTGAATTTCCCTAAATCAACATTATCTATATTCAATTGAAATTGGTATAATCCTGAATGCCTGTGTTTGCTAGAAAGGCATTCAACCTTCTCATGAAAGTAGTAACTAAACCACTTCACTTGGCACTAGGGGAGCTGGCAAGGGGTGCAGGGGGTGCAATTTGGCCCCTGCTCCCATTAAAATATATTATGCTTCAGATGTTTCATGTGTTTTACTTTTCCACATATAGAAACTAGGGCGTATAGATTTACAGGACTTAAGCATTTTACATCATTTCAATGCCCCTTTTATAAGTTTCCTATACAGTCATTTTCTGTAACTATGTGTTGGACAGGATTGAATAGCATACCTCGATAGTGTTGTGCTGCTAAACATGCCCTCCATTTCATCACTCAGCTCAGTGTTAGGTTGTGTAGACTTAGTGGAGGGACAATTATTTATTAAAAGTTAAGTTGTATTGGTTTCTTTTTTATCTTTGGCTATTGGATTTTCTGTGATGGATTAAACATTAAAAGGTGCCAACCTTTTCCCACTTGGCAGTGTATTCCACATATTAACCACCTTGACCACAAAAGAACCTTTCACTTAACCTCAGAGGATGCCCCTATGTTGTCTACAAGTGAAAACATTCACAGAAACGACTTTGTATTTAAGCTTGAGCATACTTGCATATGGTAATCGTATCCCCACTTAGGTTCCGTTCTCTAAAGTAAACAAACCCAATTTGGAAAGTCCATCTTCATAGTTGAAATGTTCCTTTATCCTAATTAGGGTTGTTGCTTGCCTCTGAACCCTTTCCAGATCCACAATACCTTTTTTTATGAAATGGTGCCCAAACTTGTACTGCATACTCAAATTGCGTTCCTACCAATGATGCATGAAGAGACAATACTATGTTCTCATCTCATACACTCTTTCCCTTTTTAATGAGTCTTAATGGTAAGGCATGCCTTTTTGCAGATGATACAATGGTCTGTACCAGGGTAGGACAAGTCAAACGGCAAATTATTTAAATAAGTTAGACGAATCGTCCAGAGTATGGTAGCTGCATAGTATAGTATTGGGGACACTGGTCTGTCAGTGACAAAGGAAAAGAGGGACGTGGAAGTAATTCTTTCTGATGACTTAATAGTAACAGTGTTATAAAATGTTGGGAAAAGCAAGCAGGGTGCTGGGTTGTATAGCAAGAGGCATTAGTAGCAGAAAGAGGGAGGTGGTGCTGCCTTTTACAGATCTCACCTAGAGTATTTCGAATAGTTCTGGAGACCCCATCTCCAGACAGAAATTGACACATTGGAGAGAGTTCAGAGAAGGGCTACAAAATAGTAAGTGGTTTGCAGCAGAAAAATTATCAGGAAAGATTAAGGGATCTTAATATGTATAGCTTGTAAGGACATTGTTCTTTACTGAGAGAGTGGTAGATAAATGGAAATCTTCCACCAGAAGTCGGGGAGGCTAATACAGTGAGGGAATTTAAATATGGAAGGGATAGGCATAAAACTGTCCTGACGATGAAACCAGACCAAGGACTGCTTGTGGTTTGAATCTTTACATGAGGAAAAATGGGCAGACTAGATGGACCGAATGTTTCTTATATACTGTCAAATTCTATGTTTATATTTTAATGCGGGATAACAACTTGCTTTCTTTTGCAGCTACTGCCCGAGGCTTTTGTAAAGTAGTTTATCGACAAGTACTCCCAGATCCTTCTCCATAATGGATTTCCCCAGTAAGCAACCTATTCATTTATAATGAGCATGTGCAGTTTGACATTTTTTTATTTTAAAATATACGGTGCCCTCCACTAATATTGGCACCCTTGGTAAAGAAAAGCAAAGAATGCTGTGAAAAATGTGTCTTTATTGTTTAATCCTTTGGTCTTTTTTAAAAAAAATATACAAAAATAGTCTGCTCTCATGGATAGCAAACAATTGCAAGCACAGATTTATCCACTAAATGTTAAATATATGTGTGGCACATTTATTGGCACGGGCCCGATGAGGTTGGAGAATACATGGCAAGAGATCTGAGACTGTTTCTCCATACAGAATCTCTTCAGTTCACTCCACAGATTTTCTATGGAATTCAAGTCAGGGGGCTGGGATGGCCATGGTAGGACTCTGATTTTGTGGTCAGTAAACCTTTTTAATGTTGATTTTGATGTATGTTTTGGATCCTTACCCATTTTAAGCTATCTGGCATTGGCAGCCAGGTGTCCATGGTGCCATGCACCCTAAATGTCCAGGTCCTCTGGCAGAAATACATTTCCAAAACATTAAAGAACCGTGGGCATACGATACTTTTCCATATGGCTACCTCTCTGTGTGTGCCAAACCCACCTCTGGTGTATGTTGCCAAAAATCTCTCTTTCAGTTTCATCTGACCATAGAACCCATAGAATATCTGGCAAACTGAAGACAGGTAAGTTTGTATTTGGATGAGAGTAGAGGTCGTTTTTTCTTGAAACCTTTCCAAACAACTTGTGGTGATGTAGATGACATCAAATTGTAGTTTTGGAGACTTTCTGACCCCAAGATGTAACTAACTTCTGCAATTCTCCAACTGTGATCCTTGGAGATTTTTTTTCCACTCGAGCCATGCTTTTCACAGTGCATTGAGACCATATAGATACAAATCCTCTTCCAGGTTGATTCATAACATTTCCAGTTGACTGGAACTTAATTATTGCCCTGATGGTGGAAATGGACATTTTCAATGCTTTTGCTTTTTTCTTCTGCAAGAAGGGGTGAGCTGCTTTTACATACTGCAAAGTTCAGTTGGTGAAATGAATGAGAAGAAATCTTGCTGAATAAACTATGCATTATACAGGGCCACTGGAACTTTCATAATGTATAGTGGAGTCAGTTTAAGCTGACCTTTCCTGTTTGGGATTCAAATCCCTCTGTCCCTCTTTTCTCCTTAAAATGTTTTCATTATACTTTGTGTGTATAAAACTGAAAATGTTTTAGAGATTAAATTGTGTAAATGAAATTTATTATTCCAATAAATTATTAGGTAAAAAGTTGACAATCTTAACAAAAACAAAACTGTATGAAGAAATATAACTAAAACAGTATATAAAATGTTAACTCTTGAAGTTAGTGCCTTGGTGAAAGAGCAAGGTCCCTTATTTCATGAACTAATTGTTTTGGTTCAACTAGATTTGAGTAACTGTCTCACCATGGCAGCATTACACCTGTGTAGCTATTCTCTCAGCTGTAAGGACAGAATCAAAGGCACTAACAGATATTGTAATATGCACTAAAATAAAATAATATCTTGCTGTGGTCAAAGTTTTCCATCAGTTCCACATTTCTTGATTTATCTCATTAAGTAGTAATTTGACTTCCTGGCTAACCATGGTAGCATTACACCTGGGTACTTTCTCCTCTTCAGTTGTCGGGGCATGATCAAAATTAATTAACCTAATTAATGTGCCATAAGAATGCTATCCTCAGCCCATTCAGCGGCAGGGTAATCTTATCTGAATAATATTTTTTGGCAGCTCATGGTTAATTTTTATGTAATCCCACCAAGAAGAGTCCATCCTCTCTCTTCCTGAGGTGCCTAGTTCATAGCCTTTTTTAGCAAGGTCTACCTAGTGTAACCCCTTCTCCATCTTGTGGTTGGGGACTGAGCTAATAACTAATATTTTAATCTTGGTGGTTCTGGGTAGACTGAGTAGGGTTTTTTAGCTGCTGCATAGGTTGTCTTGCCTCTGGTATGTGTATTTTCTGCCTCTGTCCCTGTCCCTCTGCTGGGTTTGGTGCCTCTGTTTGTCCTTTTGGCATTTTGAAGGACTCGGGATCCTGGATGACCTTCATTGGTGGTTTCTCCTTTGCTCTGCCTGTTTATCTGGTCCTCTTGTCCCTTATTATGCATTTCCATGTTCCTGATCTCAGATACTATTATATATTACTATTTAATGTGAACACAATGTTGAGCAGTAGCGCTTGCTACTTTACTACATGCCTTGGGAGTTGAATTGCTGGATTTTGGATTGAATCAGGTCCCTTGCCTTTTCATTGAGATGTCCACTTTGCCTTCATCTTTCCCCTATAGGTCTGATTCTTTAAGTCCTATAGATCAGAATAGAAAGATCAAAGGTACATTGTTATTCTCCCATTTTCACCTTCATACCTTTTACCTTCCTTTTCCGTTCTGTTTTGGGATTGGATCATTGTGTCCTTGAGATCATCAGGTTAAAATAAAAGCTGTGATTAGTATGCAAATCGATTGATATGTTGATGTTATTTTTGATATCACTTGGTTAGAATTTGTTTGCTTTTTTAGTAGTTTGTTCATGTTGTGCTATAATTCCACTATGAATTAACCTAATGGAAACCCAGAAAATAAAAAAGTATATTTGTATCACATATTGCATTAAGAATTAATTTGTTTCAATTAATCATATGTGTTCAACTGAAACCCCATTGGTGACAGCCAGTTGGCAAAGCTGGAGGAGTAGGGCCAGTTGGTTAGATTTCTCTCCAACCCCCCAAAAACTAAAGGGGACACAAGGTTTGTTTATACAGACTTCCTTCTCACTGCTCCATCACAGTTGCAGTGCAACTGAGCAGGGAGACAGAGACACAAGGGCTTGCACGAATAGAACTCACAGCACAGAAATGGTAAGTGCGGGGGAGAGCTAGATAGTAAGAAAATGGAGCTCTAGTGTGGTGTATAAAGAAAGGGGACAGATAGAAAGAATGGAAAGAGATGGACAGAGCTGGGAGATAATGATAATAAGATATGATGATAATGGGGAAAGGAAGGTAGAAGGGGAGATATTGAGAAATAAGATAGATAGGTAGAAAGGGGAGAAATAATGAGAACAATCAGAGATTGGGAAAGGGTGGCGAGATGACAATAAGAGAGACAGAGATGAAGAGGAGGATAGATAGAGAAAGAAGAGAGGTAGAGACAAAGAGGAGGAGAGATACAGAAAGGAGAGGGATAATGAGAACAAAGGAGAGAAATGGGGAGAGAGAATAATGAAATAGGGGAGAAATCGTTAGAAAGGAGAGACGGAGCAACTGTGTGGATGCAAGGGCAAGTACAAGCGTGTGAATGTGCGTATGTATGTATGTGCAGGTGTGTGTTTATGGGTAGGCATTTGTAAAGGTAGAGTATATGTGAGTATTCTGACAGTCGATCCATTATGGAGCCAGATGGAGAGAAGAGCTGAGACTCTGTGAGGAGACCACAGAAGGTGCAATTAGGGTGCTGGGTAAATCATGTAAATGCAATCTGGGCAAGTCTGGGTGCTGGGGCAAGTCCAGTGTGGGAGCAACCTGGATGCTGGGGCAAGTCTGATGGGTGCAGTCTGGGTGCTGGGTTAATCATGTGCCTGTAATCTGGGTGCTGTGGCAAATCCTGTGGGTGCAAATTGGGTGCTGGGGCAGATCCTTATGTATATATATAATAGTTAAAATTAGATGTCTAAAGCAGATAGTCTTGGCTGCAATTTCACAGAGGTTATTCATTTATAAGTGTTTTGCAAATATCTCAGTGTGTGTATTCCTGTGTGTGTGTGTATATATATATATATATATATAGTACATATACTGTTTGTGTGTATATACAGTATATATATATATATATATATATATATATATATATATATATATATATATATATATACATATATACATTTTATAATTTCCTCCCTACTTCTTTCTATGCCCCCCCCATGTGCCCCCCAAGTATGATTACTGGAGACCCCACTGATCATACAATTCTAGAATATTTGTAATTTAAACATGAATAGTACAGGCATAAGGCTATTATAAATGTAAGACAAGACCAAGGCCCAAATAAAGTTTAAGGTTCTACAGATGGACTAGGTAGGCTGAATGGTTCATTAAACATCAAATTCCATGTTAAGTCACAATAAGTGGTTAATAATTCTTTTCGTTATGACTAAAAAACCAATCAACATTCTATTTGTAGATGCAGTGTAACCAAGATTGAAATTAAATGCTTGATTACTGTGTATATTCAGAATTCTGCAGTCTATCCAAACATATCTATGGAAAATAACACTAAAAATAGGCACTGAAAAAGGAGATGGCCTCCCCCACATGTCAGAAGAGGTCATTATATGCATAGGTACAGGGATATTGGATGAATCACTTCACATAAAAGCGGAGTTTAACTCCTTCTGTGGTTATTAGCACTTCTACCGGTTCTTGTTAAACTAATCTTATTTAACTTTCCTACTGCCAGTCCCTTTTTTTAATACATTGGTTGACTCAGTTGCCCTTATGGTGACATTTATATATTGGCTGTCAAAGCGAACGTGTAGGAGGCATGTGAGAATTCCGGTTCATATGCATTTATTAATATGGGAATTATTTCCTAACGAGATTCTCACCTCGATTATTTGCTCTCCATTTTATCAGTTCAAGAGCAATTCACCCACAAACCCATACTTGTCTTACCACCAAGAAACTTTTATGATAGTTCTTGATACCATTTAATGCTCCTTAGATATCCACTTTAAATAAAGTATATATTCTGAATATCAAACACCTATGCCTCTCTGCGTATATATATATATATATATATAAATAACATCGGTTTGTACAGGTATTACCCGTTTTCTAGCCTTGATCATCAATAGTAATCAAATACTGGTAGTACTAATTCAGTAAAATTTAAGATTATTTCAGTATTTTTTTTACCCCTGCTTAAACATATGAGGATTAATAGAATATGCAATAAACACTGCTGCTGAACACCAGTTCAGTTTAATTATTATCTGACGTACACCCTTCTTACTCTGCACTCTCTCCTGATAAATAACCCTTAGTTCTCATCGTTAAAGTCCTGGCTAAATTGATGATCGTTACCACGAAAGACAGGTTTCTCAACTGGATGAATACCCACTGCAGTACATTTCAATGTAAATTGCGTATTTCTCAAGGGCTGACACTGTATTGAGTACACGCTTTCAGATAAGTGAGTACCTTGCACCTTCTCAGATAAGATGCATCCTTTATATTTGAAGCCTAGAAAAAAGATGTTTTATTGCCCTTTAAATTCCTAAAAGTAAATCAAATACTGGTCATTGAAAGACACAAATGTGGCTGATGAAATTGAGATTTATTAGATCATTTAAGCAATCTTTAAGGAAAATATATTTTTACCTTTTTTGGAAAATAATAGCAAAGTATTATAATACGATAGGTGCACCCTAAAATATGAGATATTCTGAAATGGACAAATGAGGTTTTTGTTAGTAGGGCTGAGCATGCACACTTAATGGAAGTTCAGCACTTGTATGTCAGGAACTTGAATTTGACAACGGGGCCCAGGTGCAAAAAATTGCCCCAGGCCCCCCAACTTCAACAGCTAGTTTGAGCCATGATTGCCCCCACACAACTGGTCTGTGCCTTCTTTGGCCCATCATCCCCAGATACAACATATTTTAACACACACAAATTACACACACTTACTCAAACTCACTAACACACACTCCATCTTAGCCCACTTACACAATTATACATCCATGCTCATATACACACACAGACACTTGTACACACCCATGCTCTCACAAACACACACACAAGTACACATCTATGCTCACACACAAGTACACATGCATGCTCAAACACACACACAAGTACACATGTTTGTATATATATCTGTATATACATACTGTATATATATATACTCATACATATATATACACAGATATATATACCGGTATATAGATATACACACACACACATATATATATACACATATCGATATATATATAGATATACATATATCCCATCTCCCGCCCCCGCTTACCTCTCAGCTGCAGCTTTCCCTCTGGCTACTCGCACACAGCATGTGACCCCGATGCACTCCTGTCTCCCTGTGCCGGTTCAAAATAGTTTCGAAAGGGCTCTTCAGACCTGGATTGGTGGGCTCCAGGTCGGAAGGGCCCTTTTCTAAACTATTTTGAACTGGTACAAGGATACAGGAAGAAGGGGTCGCAACAGGCCCCTAGAGGCACGGACCAGGTCTCAGCTGCCCCCTATAGTTACGCCAGTGCTGAAGGGTATGGGGAGCCAATGGAATGATTGGCACAGAGGTTGGATGAAGAAGGTGTCAACAGTGATAGAGCTCTCAGAAATTTTGGACGGAGAGGATGGTGTGATTATCATAAACTCAGGGAGGAGAGAGGAATTTGGTACACCCTTATACAAAAATATGAACAAATTATTTTCTTGGGGACTTCATAGCTTGTTTTCCGTTTTAACTGTTGACAGAAAAGTGATTGAAGTATCAAGTTCCTAAGAGCATCCAGAAAGGTGGACAGAATCATACCTGGGATTAGTTTTAATGCCACAATTAAATAACTTAAAATATGTCATCTATTTCTAATTCACATTACAAGATGTGTTTAACATATGGCCCAATTAACTTTTCAGGATCTTTGAGATATAAATATGATTTTATTTAAAATAACATAAAAACTTTCATTCAAATTGTAGAAACACTTCAATCCGTGGTCCATAGGCAAACTTCACAGACTATGACATGAAAGAGTAAGGTAATTATTATCCCTATTTATTTAGCTTCTATATCATATTGCACCCTGTCAAGTACCATGAGACAAAACCACCTCTGTCCTCTCTGTCCTAATCTGTAATGGAATGGTCAAATACTATCGCAAGACAATACTAAAGCCTCAAGCAGAATACAATGGCAGCTTTGAGGATATAGAACAGTGGATTCTTCTTTGATCTACAGGTTCCTTGAGAGATGATGACAGAGCCGAGGTCTAAACAGGTCTACAGAGGCAAGTCATTAGCAGTTTCAATGTCTGAAATAGTGGATTACAGTAAAAATACATCAGAACCTCCATTTTAATCTGACTAAATCATCAGAAGGTCCAAAGTAAGGATAACCAATATCTGGCTGCTGGGTCATAATAGTAGTGTCACAACATCTAAAGGTTAAGCATGATTAGAGTTGTAGTCCACTGCAGCTGACGTGCCAGAGATAATTCGAAGTGTTCACTGCCTCTACGGAGGTGAAAGTTATAATTGCCACTCAAAGCAAAACTGTCATTTTTTTCCCAGATCCTATATTACACCGTTCTTTATGCTAAATAAACCTAAACAATGTTGTTTTGTTTTTTTTTAATAAACATATACCTATAAAAAACGCTTTATAGGTATATTATTGGGAACAGTATTGTAACCGCTTATTCTCAGGATCAGTATCATTATTCCTCCAGCATATCTCTGCCATGCCAATTGTTTTTAATTGCAAGGGTGGATTGAGAATAAGCGTGATAACTTCAGGGCAGGAGATTGATCAGATAGCTTTGCCACATACTTCCGCTGATCTCGGCTTACACCAAGTTAATTTTGAAGCTAAATGAACAAAGACACTGATTGATGAGCAAAAGGAACAAGTTACGGGTTGTTTTAAGAGATGAATTTACTTATGGCATCTGTTTCACTTGAACCAAATAATATACTCATAAATTACTACAATGAACATGACTTGCGCTGTTATGGAGCACCACCGATCATATGTCCCTATCTGCAGCTATGTATTAAATGTTAAATACTGGATTACTACATAGCTGAAAAGCTGCAGTAGTTTTAAAATATCACTACCCAGTAAAATGACCATTGTGGAATCATCTATGTAGCTTTGTGGTTAGTAGCTGCATTAGCTCAAACAGACCTTATGATCCATAAACTTTACAGGTTGTATTAATTTTGTATCTCAGCAGAGCCATTTAAATCAAATGGAGCTCTGGCCAAGTGTCAGGATTGGGCTGGGAGCAGAGGATAGACCACAGCGGTGTCAGTAAACAGTTCAATAGTTCAGGGGCAGGCAGCGATCAGAGTAAAAGGTAGTCCAGGCAAAGGTCAGGTAACAGGCAAACGGGGTAGTCCAATAGGGAAGCCAAAGGTCAAGTAACAGAGAATCCAATAGAGGGTCTGTAGCAGAGAAGAACAGGAAGCTGAAGTCCACAGACATACAAGAACCAAAGTTCTGGAACACTGGAGTAAAGTGTTCATAGTTGGAGGGGGTTTTTATAGTGCTGCAGGTATTTACTCCTCCCCTGTGCTGAACAAGCTCCTTACTGGATTGGTTCCCAGGCAGAGGTAAATCCATAGCACCTGGTTCATTAGTTCTGTATGTGGCCTTTATTGGTGGATAGTTGATGGGGATTACAGGTGTTACCTCCCCTTCACAGGTGTTATGTTGATGTTTGGGCAACACCTGGGGTTTGCTGATACTTTAGGCCGCGGTTTTGGCCTACCGCGTGATTGCTGGTAGATGATGCTACTACAGACTGCAGCTTTGACTACTCCGCTGAGCTTTTGGACGGACTGCAGTGACGGAGGACAGCTGGGGAGAGCAGGTAAGGGTGAGAGGGGCATGACCCAAGTGACACTTGTGACTAGCCAATGTTTCCAGTCCTCCCTCCAGCATCAACATGTGGTTGTAAGGGATAAATGTAAAAACAGCCAACTTGTTGAAATCAAAACACGTAACACCAACTATTTTGGAAATAAACAGCCTGTGGTCTTTTATTTAGCTTAAACGTAATGATTACAAACAAACTGATTTGAAACATAATAACATAGTAACATACACAAAAACAGAGTTTCAAACAACTTTATAACTTAAACCAAGGCAACCACCCTTACTAGTTACCAGTTCACCCCCTACATAGACGATAACCGTAACCCCAATAAAAGCCACAACACTTGAAATCTTGAACCTGACCTAATAGTAATATTAAATAAAATTTAATATGTAGCTAACCAGTACACCTAAAGTGTTCCAATGAGATATGTGGGATGTATAAGTGAGTTACCGACTTCCTGAGTGTATACATAAATTTATCCCTCAAAAATGACTGATATGCAACCATGCTAATATGGTAGGGAACAGTATGTTTCTATACAGTTCCCCAGCTAATCTACCCAATGCTTGTACACTTGATATGTATTAGCAGTATTTAAAGGGTTACACTTCATGTCTAGTTTCCAAGAATCCCATTTATTCATAAAATATCTTGCTTGTCCTAACGTATACCAGTATCTCTGTTACTGCTAAAGAGGTTATAAAAAGACCTTGTGGTACTAGACATATTTGACCCACTTAAGAAAATAACTTGGTTATATTTAACCGACGTGTTTTCACATTTGTAGGCGAGCTGAATTTTAATAGTCTTTCCATCTGTTAGATTCCATGTCTTTGTACTACAGACAAGGGTGTGGGCTGATTCTCATCTTGTGCACAATTCAAAGTATATGGATTTCAGACTGCTGATGACCCAATCGTTACCTTTACCTGAGTGAGCAACTTGGAAAACTAATATAGTTTTGAGAAATTGCATTCCACGGTGAACATTAAATGTATGCAGAGTATGATGGTGAACTACCAGGGATTTTGTATCCTTCTTTATCCTATATTTTGACACTGTAGTTTCTCTAGTTCATTTAATCAACTGTAATCCTGTCAAAAATATCACCAATATCTACCTCCATTGTCTTGTTTTAACTATATAAAGAAACACTGCGTGGTAAATCCACTCTATCCGCGTATGTATACACTATACATAAGTATTTATTCTAAATATAGTTATAAGCATGGTTTTCTGTGGAGTTTTAATCTCTGTGCTGAGAGGCTATACCTCATAATGAGCAAACCGTTTCATGCAAGTTTGTAATTTGTACCAATTAGTCTCCTCTCATTAACCATCTTTAGCCAACTGCCGTGCAAGGTGACAGAAGCTATTTTCTTTCCAATAAGAACAATGAAGTATGTTCGATTTTGTGATTTTTCATAATTAAACATCAAGCACTAAATCTCTTTCCTGTTTTTTTTTTTTTCCCCATACGTGCATATGTTGTAGATCTACTCGCTACCATGAACCTACTCAGGTATTGTATTCAGGCCTAGGGTGGCAGGTCCAAGGGACAGTAGTCCTTTTGATGCAAAACCAGCACTGAATGTCAATGCGCCACGAAATGCACTGCTACGTGTGTCAGTCCAACTGACCTGCCTAGGGTCAAGAAAAGTGAGTGTAAACTCTCTGGTCTGCAGGTCTTCTGAGTGACATTGATGGCATTGGCCTGGCACTTTGGATGCAAGGCTACCAATCTTTTGCTCTATGCCCCTTACAATGACCTCAGTACCATATACATTTATATATTCACATTTGTTCAGCTAATTCTAAACACTTTTTTTATTTAGTAGGCTGCATAAAAACATACTTTAATATGCATGTTCTAGCTTTGCTCCACAGATGCAGCTGCTCTTCTCCTCCGTGTTTCAATAGTTCTCGCAAAGTTTGCGAAACCAGCGTTGGAGCTGATTGGAGGTAAGTATATCACGTGGAAGCGGACGCGTTAGGCCGAACACATCTTCTACACGGTAAATAGCCATGGGGTGGGGAAAGGGGCAAATGCATATGGGTAACTCTGCGTTTTCCAGGTGGCACACCATGTAAACTTACAAGGTATACAAGGCTGGAGCGTGCCTTTAAATGTCTTTTTAGTAAAAAGACTGATTTCCAAGAATGGTCTAAAATAATTTTCAGTATTACAAGGAAGAATCAAGTGTTCCCCACCCCAAAATAACAGGCACAATGCTGTTGAGATTCACAACACTGTTGTTTGTCTCACTAAACTGAATGATGATAATATTAAAAGTTAACATGATTCATTCATCATTTTCATGGATACGGGACTTAACTGGATACTGGAAAAGACAAAGATCATCTTACCAAGTTAATGTCATTTTTCTACATAAATGTCAAACTCATTACTGAACAAAAGACTGTGTGTTCTGCTAAACCACGGCAGATTTTTATGAGGCATCTAAAAGTAATTAATACTCTAAACCTTTTTTTCCTAGGAATGACTATAGAGAAAAGTGATGCAACACACAATAAGAACATATTTATCAAACAGATTTTATTAGGATTATTTCCATGTTGGAGGAAAGCAGTCTGCAGGTGAAGAAGCCAGCAAAAAGGTAAGTATTTTTTGTGTTTGGGTGTCAGTGTGGCAGAGCCTGTCCTGGTGTGTATTTGATCATCACATAAGATTCTATCTTGTATTTTCTGTAGAGCACTGATGTCATCTTTATCCAGTACACATCGATCCTGAGGAGTTAAGATTTTGTCTATTTTATTTATTTCCATAAAATGGCTACAACAAGGCCCGTGATGCTCTTAATCCACCCCTGATCAACTCAGTATGCATCAGCCAGCATAAATCCAGTTTGTACCCACAGTGTGCTCGAGCCTTGTGCAGTATTATTTGGCTAAACTTGTTTTAAATGGTTTGTAGACTGTTTAAGTAATTTAGTATTGATAGAATGACATATAAAAGTTGATTAAAAAAAAACTGTCCACTGCTTTTTTCATTATCGCCAAATTAACCCTGTATTAATATGCTTTATGAAAAAATGAGTGCGGCCCATGCACACATACATTTCTGATGAAGTGGCCCACTGAGGAAAAAACTTGGATACCCCTGTAATAATGTGATATCCCACCAGGATTATTGCAACTCAGTACTAACTAGCAGGCCCAGACTGTCCATCTGGCACACCAGGCAAATTCTACAAAAGCATACAAACCTAGGATATGGCCGTGCCTATCCAGCCGTCTGATGCACTTATGCCAATTCTTATCCCATCACTCCTTAAATGCTGCCCCTCCACTGGTTCTCTATACCCTTCAGAAAAAAAATATATTTGCTGACCCTTGCCTACACAGCCCTTAACAATATTGCACCCACTATATGTCTATTCTTACCTCCAAATACTTTCCCAACCGACTGCTGCTGCACTAAACCTATGCCAGAATACACTACTGTACGGTACTCATTGTGTGAAAAAAGACTTTAATTCCATCAAGTTCCCTAACCAGGTGAACCAAAATAGTAAAAACATTTCTTGAAAAAAAAGTGTTGATTTGCCTGAAAAGCATCCACAGTAGCTGTGGTTACCATTGGTAGTCGATTCTAGAGATTTATAGTGCTTATTTATAGACCTTCTCATTTATAAATTAGCGCCTAAACATTTGAACTGCATATTCCAAACAAGACTTATCTAATGCTTTGTATATTCCCCACTTTTGCTTGACACTTTTTTTTTTTACGTATGTTAAACTATTTGCCATAGCAGCTAAATTGGTTAGTTTCATTTTTTCATGATATGAAAAGTCCAGTTCTGTACATTTTGGGACATTAAATGGTGTTGTTCAATTGGTTCTCTTAAACAGTTCTATTTCAGAGCATCACGTGACCGCACCAAGCAGTAATCTAAAAAATGAGTATCTTTTAAAATTCTTTGACAAGTGCCATCAGAACTAAGATTAAGGTACAGAAACGCAGCATGATCTAATTAAGGAGAGATGTGCAAGTTATTTATTACAAGATGTCTTGGGCTCACCTGCAGCTGAGGCATGCCTTCTCGATAATACAGAGGGGAAAACCCATGTACCGTGACAAGAAGGAAGGTTTTGTGAAATTTAAATTAAGCTGTCATAAATACCCATAAGACGGATACTCACTTAGCATTTCTAATTGATCCCCTGTAGAGAAAACACTACATTGTTCCAGAAGGTAATAAGACTGCCAGGCATAACTTACTCCAATTTCAGGGTTTTAGGGTAAAGGGATAGATTCTCGGGGTCATGCATGTCTGGAGATGACACCTTCATATTCTACTGCGACTTAATGATATATGAGCAACCCCATTGGTGCGTTTCTCACTTTGATGTGACAGTGGAAATAGGCGACAACTCAAAATATATGTACTCCCAGGAGTTTAATTTATGAATAGGCTCAGGGTCAGCTGATAAAGTTCCCATGTATAACCAGATGCAGACTTTAAGGTATGCTGAAATTGTAAATCTGAGTTAAAACAATATGTATTTTTGCATTTTAGATGAGTGATCTATAGATTAAGTTAGCTAGTTGCTTATAATGAACAGATTGTATTCTGTTTTCCATGCCTTATCTGTCTATATTGTGCTAGACCCATTTTGTACATATAGTGAGGGGCAGATAATTCCATAGCACTAATACAATACAGGAACGGGGAGAATTAACAATAACATTAAAATTGTCAATATACGTTTAGATAATAACATTAACACACTAACAAGTTAAGTCATAGTGCTATGGAAGGAGACGAGGGTCCTGTACTCTATTACAATCTATTTATAATGTGCAACACTGCTTGAGTCCTCATCACTTTAAGACAGTCCTGGGATCTTTTTAATAAAACCATAACTAGCTGAAGCAACTACAAATTAAGGCTGATGAGATTTGTAGAAATATCGTAATTCTCTGGTCACACTAGAGCCAGGGAAACAAGGTCAAGGGGCCACACAGGAGAGGGTAGTACCTGCTAACTGCGCTCATAAATAACACTGAAAACATCAGATTAGCAGGTACTAAGTCCTTGGTCATGTAATACTGTCTTGGAAAAGCCATGAGCTATTTTAATATATTTAAATAGGAATATTAAAAATATAAATATTAAAAACATAATTATTATAACCCGCTTATCTGGATGTTTATAAAATACAACTGCATATATTTTGTTCTGTCGTCTTCTGCATATTAAGTGAACAGAATCCTGTGGGAATCTGAATAGAATGTGTTTATATTCCCTAGACTAATAGGCTAAACTTTCATAGATGGAAATTGCAGCTTTTCAGACTAGTTTAGCATGCCCAAGGTTATACCTTTCTAAAGATATTTAGGAGAATCCGAAAGGACAGCTGCGTCTTGTTTTGTAAAATATTAAACTGAACACAGCATCAGTTCTTCATTTCAATGGTTGTGTTTCTTCACTGTCCTCCTTGCAGATACCCTAGCTCAGGAAATCTGATACATAGTAGATCATCATTTGTCTTCTAAGCTGTGCCATGCAAAAAAATATCTTTAGGCTATGTAGATCTTTTGTCCGATCATCACATTTGTTTCACTGCAACCTTGTGAAAAGATGATAATGTTGTAAACAGACAGAGCTTGACCTTCTGGGGTTCGTTTTCAGTCTGATCCCATGTGTGTGTGATGAAGCAGTTCTGGACCCCCTTAAGTTTGATCCCTTTCTTCCTTACTTGTCTGGTTGGATAGAGAGGGTCTGACTACTCTGACATTTGTAATGTTCCTGAAGAACGAAGAATTAGGAAAAAAGCAACTTATAGTAGTCAAATCTGAGCAGTACATACAGAGGACAAATGTCCCAGTTGCTTTTGCTGATCCTGTAATGCACCTTTTTCCGGTTGAATGGGTTGACAGAAGACAGGCATAGAAACTAGAAACCTGCAGAGAAAGCACATAATCCGACATATAATTAGCGACTGATTACAAGAAAACAAAAAAAGAATGAATAATAAACAAAACATTTGTTGCAATAAAACAATGCTTCTGAATGCTTACAAATGTATACAGGGATTATACTAGCATTGAAACACAGACCAGATGCCAGCACAGACGCATACTGAAATGAGAGAGAGTGGTAAGATTGTAAACTCATCTGCGTAAAATGCCCTCTTCGACTTTCTGATCCAGAATATCACCACATACTAGTTTGTGGCAACATTGAAATATCTAAAATCATGTTAAGCATGACTCTTTATTATATACCTTTTGTACATTTGAAAAAGGGATGCATGCACACAAGCGGGGCCATTCCTGCCAGGAACTTTGTGTAAAAGTACCGTAAGGCCAGATGGCAAGCTCACGGGCAGAGTTCTCAACTTCGGATGTGTCTGTATGTAGTAATGTATATTTGTTATGTTTGTATCAACTACCCCAATTAAAATGTACAACACTGCGTAATTGGTTGGTGCTTAAAAAATAAAAGGTAATAAATACATATTGAGCTAGTGCATATATACATTTTCATGCAAATGTACTATAAAAAAAAATCTACAGGCGGGGAGATACGGTATAAAAGGTACAACAAAATAATAAATCAGTGCACACCAAGGAAGTATTATTAAAAAGCACTTATAAGACGTATTGGGGATTCTATCACACTATATGGCAATATATTGCTATCTCATTGTTCATGGCTATATCGCTTACCAAGGAGCTGAATCTTGCTGTGTTTTGTGTACATGTTGGTCATTTCAGCAGCACCCTGGAATCTGAATGTATATGCCTTTTAGGGAGGGCATCCCCTTCTGCGTTTTTAGTATAATAACCATTAAAATAGCAATTCACAGGAGAGTTGAACCTTTCAGCTCTAACCCAGTATGCATTAAGAAGGATCAGCGGTAGTGAGTTTCTCTTGCAAGAAGGGCTTATAGTTAACATCAGGGGATTTCATGAAAGACATCTTACGGATGTAACTATCGATTATGTAGAGATGGGTTTAGTCCTTCATAATATTTAGTGAGGTTTGGCGGTTGAAATGTTCAACACACCTGTAAAATCCTGGCCTAGTGAATACACCTCTAACCCGCTTGTATAAAAACTGAGCATCACGCCTCCCATTACTGGATATGGAAATTGAGCAGTCTAATTAAGGATTTGATAAATTGAGATGGTATTGGTTTACAGAGCCGGCCCAAGGCATAATGCCGCCTGGGGCGAAGTTCAAAATGACGCCCCCCCTCTCATTATCTACCCTTCCTACTTCCCTATTGTCTACTCTTCCTCTCCCTCCCTATTATCTACCATATCCCCCCTCCCTTTGTACTTACCTTTCAGCAGTCCTGCGGCAAGTCTCCCTGCTCGGTCTCGGTGCCGGCTTGTAATGCCGAGTGCCGGAAATGACGCCATCTTCTGGCGCTGAGCATTACAAGCCAGCACCGAGACCAAGCTAGAGGGCTCGCAGAGGAGAGAGAGGGGCGCCGAGCGGGTTCTTACAACTTGGTAAGCGAAAACCACTCGGTGCCCCTCTCTCTCCTCCGCTTTAAAAAAAAAAAAAAAAAAAAAAAAAAGTGCCGCCTGGAGCAATTGCCCCACTCTGCTCCATGGTAGGGCCGGCCCTGTTGGTTTAGCCTTTCAACATTCGACTAAACCAATCACAGAAGGTGCATATCATCTTAAATAAATGCACAATGAAAAACTATTCTTAACTCAATGTGCTCAGTATGTGAAGCCATTTCCCATAAGGCAGTTTCCTACAGCATCCCATCTCAAGAACATTAAGTCAGGGACTCTTTGTCATTCCTGCGGCCTTGGTTGCCTTTCTGTTAGTTTACTATCAGTACTGTTATTATTCTTTTTCATTTGAAAACATTCTAAAATAACATTATGTATGTTTTCTATGATATAATCCAGTATAGAGGAGAGAGGTAGATGCTAATTTACATGTATGACAGATGAATGTCTTTGTTGTAATAAATGAATATGACAAAGTCTTAAACCCGGTGAGTTAATTAGCCTGTAATTAATGGAGTTTAATTACTAAATGACAAGTGGGTGAGGTACAGCTGTGTGCAACATGTCTGCGCAACCTCTGTTCTGTAAGTCAATGCACTTACAGGATTATTTTGTCTGCTGCTAATACTTTGAGGGAAAAAAAAACCCTACGTTGCTTCAGCTCAACCTGTCCTAGAAGGACATGCTGGAGCTAATAACTGTTTGGTTTAAATCCTGTTACAAGCAACTGGGCTTAATAAATATTTGGGATAGCACCTACTCCGGTACTTTTTTCATCAATCGTTCAACGTTTCTTTTGTGATTTTCACTAATTTTGTAGCTTTCCAAAAAGACGTTTCTTGTCATAGCCTTGGTTTCCCAATTCAGCTGCAGACAAAAATAAGAGTCTGATTTTAGAGGCTTTGTGCGGTTTTTTTCTTTCCTCTGACAGCATTCAAGTGGCAGCATATTATTTGGTCTGTGCGACACACAAAGTGTCTTAATTAAAGGTTGTCTGAAAATACAGAACATTTTCACAACCACATCTGCCATTAACTCTTCTGACATTATGTTAGCATTATACACTGGGTAATTCTCTGCTCATTAAAAGGAGCTCTTTTCATCTGTTCCTGTGATCTGAATGAAATACTAGAAAGTATAATCATCGTTGCCATGCAGAATGCATTTTCTGTTACAATTTCTGGGTAGAACCAAGATCTTCTCCATCAATGTCAGGTGGGCTAAACAATGAGATCCAGAGGAAAAGGTCTCCCAGTAAGGTGGTTATTTTTTGTTTGAGCGGCCTCTACTTCAAGTCCCTTATGTTATATCAAGTCCTTTTCCCTCTATATTTTTGTAACATTATTACCTTTTCTTCCACTCTCTCTTCCCCACGCTTTCTCACAACAAACCACTATCACTGTCTCATAAAGTCTTTATCGCTTAGTGTCTGATTTATTTTTATTCTCTGACAGCCGCCTTCATCTCTTTCAATCCCAGTCTTCTGATGGAGTCATAGACCTCTGATTCTTTTGCATGAACACCACTATGGGATGGTCAGAGAAGATCCTCATATTTAATAAACAGACCCATCAGTCCTCCAGGGGATGTCAAATCCAAGCAGCCAGTTCTACTTCTACTGATTTAATTGAGAACACCATGAAATGCATTTTCTGGCCTAGGCATGGTCTAGAGGCACAGCAGTCCCTTTGCTGCATAACAGGGAGCCAACTGCTACAAATAAATCATCATTATGAAATACAAATGTGCCTGGTTTAATAACTGTATTGTAATACTTGCTAGCAACCCAGTGTCAAATGCAGAAATATTATAGAAGAATAATTATATCAACTTGTTCCATATATTCATTTCATATTTTCCTGTTCAGCTAAGTAAGATACTTGTGGTCAGTGTTAGCAATTAAAATCCCCATGCCTACAATTACTTACAAGATTAATAATTATATCAATTAACACAAGGCTAAGACTTTCATCCTCAGTGTATTACTCTACTTAGCCATGCTATCGAAACTACACAAGTTAGGTCAATGCACTTCCCTCATCAGACATCTAACAAGGGCAAGGTGACATGCCGGGAGGAGGTGGTAAATTGTGGAGTTGCGACTGCTATCTGCTGTTACATTTGATGTTATCCTGGGAAATATATTCTAAATATCCATAATAGGATTTTTATTTTGTTGTAATATATATTTGTAGCACACATATATTTATCCTTAATATGTATCTTTTGCAGTGTAGTACAAATAAATGCAGGCCTGGGATTACACCAAAATAGTATTCTTCATGAACATGTATAAAATGGTTACTTCCAATAAATGTTCAAAAAAGGTCTCAATGAGAAAGTCAGGAGAAACAGAAGAGTAGGTACTCACTGGATACAAGTGTATCACCATCGATAATGAATATGAAAAAAGCAGAAGACTCAGCCAGGATAATGGTCAAAAAACAGTTTCCAACATTTGTTTCCAAGTGGGAATTAATACTGAATAAGTGTAGCATGGATTTGATGCTTCTTATCATCGAGCATACTCGCAGTAAATTAACCCACATACAGAGTGACCTAATACAAGCGGAATCCAAATTGGTGGGATTGTCATCGGAAGCTATAACCTTAAAAGATAAATATTCAGTCCATTTGGACAAATTGAACTTAAAACCAGGTGTTTCCATTAATAAAGAGAACTGTTTTTTGACCAGTATCCTGGCTGAGTCTTCTGCTTTTTTTTTCATATTTATTATTGATACACTTGTATCCAGTGAGTACCTACTCCTCTGTTTCCCCTCTCTCTCTCATTGAGAGCTTTTTTGAACATTTATTGTTGCTACTTACAGAGTAACAAGAAGTGTTATAAATCCCCATTTGTTAAACTCTTGGGGAGAAGATGGTACTACCTGACTAAATGCCTATGTATGGGGCTTCGTAAGTACTTGGTTTATATGATGGTGCATGGTGAACATAGGGATGGGGTGGTATGACACAGCTAATCAGTAGCAGCTCATCATTTTAAGTAACTTGCTGAGTGGCCGTGAGGAACCTTAAACAAAATCAGTGACATGACCAGTGCCTTTTTACATGGTCAAAATGTTTTGGATGTACTTAAAGGAAACCCATTGTATTACAGATAAATGATCAAGCCTTATGTTTAAAGCCCATAGTAAATTGCCATAATAACAAAGGGGGTAGCTAGCCAGAAAACTACTTCAGTACTAAAATGCCTGTGAATAACAGGTTTCCGCCATTCTAAATGTCAATGAGGTTTGGAGGGGGTAGAAGTTGGTTGCCTCTGCTATACTCATGAGATGTGTGTGTATATATATAAATATATATATACCGTATATATATAAAAAATATTTTAAGTGTGTGTGTAGATAGATAGATAGATAGATAGATAGATAGATAGATAGATAGATAGATAGATAGATAGATAGATAGATACTTATCCCACATGAAGCCATTTGTTACATTTCTGCTGTTAGTTTCTACATAGTTGCTTCCAATCAGTGCTTGAACCAAAATGTCATTTATGTCTAAACACCATTCTGCAGCCCTCAAATGGCTTTTAAACAAGAAATCAATGGTTCTTTTGAATTTGACACTCTGTACTAGAACCAAGAGCTGCCCTTTAATCTCATTTGGTACATTTACTAAATACATTATGACTTCATAAAGCTTTCTGTAAGACATTTATTCTGTATTTGTCTGATCAATCTATAAAAAAAGCATTTGTATTCATGGCCTTTGAGCTTTTTAAATTCCAATATTTGCTAAAACAAGCATTTACCAAATTAAAAATACTCTTTAAACCAGCATTTTTTTTGTGCAATATTTAAAATGTGAAACGAAAAAAAATATTTTAAGAGATTACAATAGATCATAAAATGTTAACACACTAGGTGACAGTTATCTGCATGAAAATATTTGAATTTAGATTCCCTCTTACAAAAATTTAATTCGCATATCAGTGAATCTGCAAGTTGTTTTGCGAGTTTTGGCATGCAACCTCTGTCGCATTAACCTTTAATTCCACTGACCACTTGATTCCTTAGTGAATAGACCCCCCAATGTGTATTTCAAGCCCTAGAGAATATACATGCAAATGTGTGTGTGTGTGTGCATATTAGAATATGTATGTATGTGTGTATATATATATGTATATATATGTATGTATATATATATATATATATATATATATATATATATATATATATATATACACACACACACACATATATATTAGTACATATCTTGGATCTCATATCATTTTCATCTCATGTGCATGTGGCGTCCTACACCTGCCTGCCTGTGATTGATTGATTGATTGTAATTCACACATGCCTACCTTCCTGCCTTTCAAGCCTTATGTTGCAAGTAAGTTTTTCAACTTATCTAACCTTAAAAATATTGGAACACTAACTTCAGTTTTAAAGGTTTTAAATGCATGATAATGTCATGTTTTCCACAATCTTAATAAATATGAATCCTATTTACAAAATCTAAGGAAGTATTAGGAGAACTGTGCTAATAGCACGTGAAAAATGTTTGCTAAATATTAAGAGAGATGCTCAACGTCCTTTAGTATATTGATTCAATGTGATAAGAGAATGTCTAGCATTTTTTATAATTAAATTGGAATAAACCTAAGTTTTGTTACAGATCCCACTCAGATAATTATATTGTTGGCGTATTGACTTTATTTTCTCATTATCTTAACCAGCCCGACAGCTAAGCCTATTGAATATACTCAGATAGGGTTTATTCACTGACCAGTACGTTTTAACATTTGACCTCCCTTACTACTTTGCGATTTTGCCATGCCTAATACACTGTTATATTGGTGTGGTTTCTTCAAACGTTTAACTTAGTTACATCTCCTCTGCTCCAAATAAAGTGTTTCCCACACTTAAGTAAAAAAGAAAAATCCTGCTCACTCAGCATTTGTGGATCAATTCATGGAGACAATGCTGGCACCCAAGGGTCTACATAAAATGATTCCTTAAAAAAAAATTTAAGTAGAGAATGAAGTCTTTCTCAGGACTTTCATAGCATATGTGCTTTTATGTGGTCTTTGAAAGTCTCAGGAATGTCCAGGATCTACCACTAAAACACAATGACAAGACCGCCTCTTCTCCAGAAAGTCTATTCATCTGCACCTCAATGAATTCCTAGTCGAATTAAGACTTCTTCATTTCAGTGCATCCTTTTGTATTCTGCCCATTCATCATATTAGTTAACAGATCACCTTATATTTAAATACATCAGGATAAGAGAACAATCTCTTATTCCTAGGTCCAATGAATATTGTAAAAATTAGATGCAAACTAACTTTTTTGTAAGCACATACCCACTTAATGCTTTCATTTCTATATGTATTGTTTATACACTCACTGGCCACTTTATTAGGTACACCTGTTCAATTGCTTGCTAACACAAATATCTAATCAGCCAATCACATGGCAGCAACTCAATGCATTTAGGCATGTAGACGTGGTCAAGGCAAATTGATGAAGTTCAAATCGAGCATCAGAAGGGGCAAGAAAGGGGATTTAAGTGACTTTGAACATGGCATGGTAGTTGGTGCCAGACGAGCTGGTCTGAGTATTTCAGAAACTTCTGATCTACTGGGGTTTTCACACACAACCATCTCTAGGGTTTACAGAGAATGGTCCGAGAAAGAGAAAATATCCAGTGAGCGGCAGCTGTGAGGACAAAGATGCCTTGTTGATGTCAGAGGTCAGAGGAGAATGGGCAGACTGGTTAGAGATGACAGAAAGGCAACAGTAACTCAAATAACCACTCGTTACAACCAAGGTATGCAGAATACCATCTCTGAACGCACAACATGTAGAACCTTGAAGCAGATGGTCTATAGCAGCAGAAGACCACACCAGGTGCCACTCCTGTCATCTAAGAACAGGAAACCGAGGCTACAATTCACACAGGCTGACCAAAATTGGACAACGGAAGACAGGAAGAAGTTTGCCTGGTCTGATGAGTCTCGATTCCAGCTGCGACATTTAGATAGCAGGGTCAGAATTAGGTGTAAACAATATGAAAACATAGATCCATCCTGCCTTGTATCAACGGTTCAGGCTGGTGGTGTAATGGTGTGGGGGACATTTTCTTGGCACACTTTGGGCCACTTAGACCCAATCGAGCATTGTTTAAACACAACAGTCTACCTGAGTATTGTTGCTGACTATGTCCATCCCTTTATGACCACAGTGTACCTATCTTCTGATGGCTACTTCCAGCAGGATAATGCACCATGTCACAAAGCTTGCATCATCTCAAACCGTTTTCCTGAACATGACAATGCGTTCACTGCACTCCAGTGACCTCCACAGTCACCAGATCTCAATCCAACGGAGCACCTTTGGGATGTGGTGGAAAGGGAGAGTCGCATCATGGATGTGCAGCAGACAAATCTGCAGCAAATGGACCAAACTCTCTGAGGAATGTTTCCAGCACCTTGTAGAAAGTTAGAAAGTATGCTATGAATAATGAAGGCAAAAGGCAGTCCAAGATATACCTAATAAAGTGGCCAGTGAGTGTATTTTTAATGATAAAATGCTATAAAAAAAAACCCAAAACATTATGATGTCATCCAACACTGAATTAAAATTAAGATGGCATGTATCTTAAAAAAATAGTGTGTTTTCATAAAATCCTACAAGTCAAGCTCAGACTGGCTATATGGACCATCAAGCAATTGCAGATGGGCCGCTGGCTGGCTGGATGTTGCAGCATGCAGCCAGCTGCTGGATATGCTAGGCTGCACACTAGGTGAGTTTAAAAATGTAGCATGCAGCCACACATATCCAGCCATCAGCTGCGCTTATGTCATCAGGGGGCCACTGGCTTCAAAGAGCCGATCTGTCATCGCCAGTGCAGCAATGGAATATGTCCATTTTCGCCTAGGTAAAAAATAAAATAGGTGTATAGTCTTTGATGCACTTAACTACCGTTTCCCACATTGAAAACAGAATGCAAGAGGGCTGAAGTCCCACCCAGCCTACATCTGTTTCATAACGTGGCATTACCACCGGGGGTTCTTGTCAGTCTTATCCAGTTAGCTTGTTGATACAGAGTATAAGGTAGAACGTTAACTGCTGCTTACCAAAGCTTCTGCAATTCCCACATGAGAATGATAACCATATTACAAGGGATGGGAGAGCGAGGCAGCGGAATGCACAGAAGTCAATTAAATCTGAATGTGCCTGAACTATTGATTTTGACATTTAATATGACATTTAATGCATTCTGCAATTTTTAAAGGTGGTGTCTTTAAGAATAATAAGGTAGGTGTAACGTACGTGCTGACGGGCCAGTTCATTCCAGCAGAGAAGGTCTCAATACCAGCAATACCCTTGTAATATCCAAAAGGTCTGCCCATCTCATGACATAAATGTCTGGAATATCGGTGACAATTCCACAAGATTAACATATAAATAAACCTCCACAGTCAAAATGACAGATTCTACATTTCAATTACATAATTAAGAAAATGTAATGCAAATGGCAAATCTCAATGAATTAATACATTGAACATTAACTAACACTTTTAGCACATATCTGGAACCGGAAGTGTTAATAGGACGACTCTAGTAGCTATTCCTGAAGATCGGTTGTAAAACAATGTAGGTCAGCAATACAGCAGGAAATCGAGAGACTCATGGAACATCCAGGGAGATGTAACAGGAGCATAAGAAGCTAGTGACGTCACCCAGTTCATTATTAGTTACTAAGATCCTATATGCGTAGTACGGATAAGAGATAAGACAGGAGATCCTCCAGGAGTTTAGGGGACTCCAAGCAAATCAATGTATGCGACCCATAGTTATCACATTCAAATGGTTTAATTTTATCTTGCTTGGCATTTTGGCACTGAATCAGTTAAGTATTAGAGGAGCATTGAAAGTCCTTGTGTGGTCCAAGCCGTTCTGTAAACTAAACTGTGTTAGTGAATAGGTTAGGGACCCTCAAAAAGTGATATGTTAGATCAAAGATTGCGACATCAGACAAACCTAAATGGAATCTAGGCAGTGGGAAAGCGCTCCAGAACATTAGGGCTAATTACATGCTAGCGCTACTAAACAATCTCTATTCATTTGCTTTATAGTACTGTACATATTAAGGTTGTTTAAGAAATGACTACACCTAAAGAAGTTTCTGACAGCCTGTATGTATAAGGGAAAATAAATCAGTTGCGCGGACAGTGATTGGAACTAAGCAATCGTTTTTTTTTTCCATTTAACCTGCAACCTATTTCTGCCGTCGCGTCATTATCCTAGAAGACATGTTAACGTTCGAAAGGACTTTCTTTTCTCTGGCATGTCTCCTAGGATAATGATTTAAAGGCAGAAGCAGTTTGGTGGGCCTTCACTTTCTATAGAAAAGGAAAAAGATATGAGTAAAGAAAATGTCATGCCTTTTTTCTTTAAATGTTTTTTATTTATCATTGTAGCCATAAAGTCAATTAATTTTGGATACAGATTAGCAAAAAATATTAATTAGCCAGATGTATATTTCTGGCCATGTTAATTTCCATCTGTGTTGCTGGTAAATTATTGGGTTAATGGGAATTACAGCTAGATTGTATTCTTGTGACAAGGGCCCTCTTTATCTATTAAATATTATTTCATAACATAACAAGACGGTATGGCTGCTATTCACAAGCAATAAGCATCCAGCCAATGGTAGAGGGAAGCTCTGTGATGCTTAACTCTCATTGGCTACACCGTGTTCTAATTTGGAACGCTTACGTACAAATATAGACTTGTTTTTGTGTAGGTAGATAAGAGCGTGAGTCTGCTTGCCTATGCAGGAAACTCAACAGCAGAACTGTAAATGATTTTTTTTAGTAAACAGTAAATTTGTATGAACTTATATCATTTGATTTCAAGCATCATAAATCAGCGTTAAGACACAGGCAGTTGGACTCCCCATATTGGAGAGTAACATTTGGCTCATATGATAAAGTGGCAACTGGC
Source organism: Spea bombifrons (assembly GCF_027358695.1). Taxonomy (NCBI): domain Eukaryota; kingdom Metazoa; phylum Chordata; class Amphibia; order Anura; family Pelobatidae; genus Spea; species Spea bombifrons. The sequence continues at coordinate 84,466,903 of NC_071090.1, read as the reverse complement.
ATTAATAGGTTTTATTCATGATCATTACTTCCTCTGTATAACAGCCCCTTATCGGTAATCAGCTTGAGCAGTTTATGTAGTGTGACACAGGCCTATCCCAACGCCAGTCCCATAAGGTACCTAAACATATGCATTCATATTGATTTTTGATTGATTTGAAGTTATTATGCAATGCATCAGAGCTGCACTGTCAGCGTTGTTATGGGAAATCAATGAGGTTCCCAAATAAACTTTAACATTATTTGAATGAACATCAAATCGTTGGTTGGAAATGGCGAGACACGCTAGAAACAACAGCTAAAAAAATGTCATTAGGTCAAAAAAAGGAAGAATAGAAATGGGGGGCATTAACGCAGCAGGGACATCGGCTCTAGCAATGATCTGCCAGCAAAACCTGTGCACAATAAAAATTAAAAGCATTGGGAACAAAGGACCTTTGAATTGTGTCCTAGTGATAAAGAGACGTGGTCTGGATTCAATGTAGTGACGTATTTAAAAAAAAATAATAATTATATATCATGTGTACTGAAAAAAATGGTGTCCTATTCAAAAAAATGATGTTTATTAATATACCATCAGCTTGCTGCTGTTCATGGCAAGAATTTGGAAGGACAATCCCAAATATATGAAATATTTAAAATCGCGTGGATGTCTTATTTAAAAGCACTTATAGTGCCTTGCCCATTGTGTCCTTGATCACACCTACATAGACATTTCACGCCTCACTACAAACTACCCGGCACTTCCTGTATGGGACGTATTGACAACTGTAAACGGACAACAGCTGTGGCGTCGAGTAATTCATATAACTAAGCTCACCAAAGACAAATTTGTACAAAGTATAGCTTCACACTTCGTTAGTGTGACTACATCCTCAGAAGGGTCATTAACCATCAGACACCTAGCAAAATGTTTAAAAAAATAAATCTAAAAACATCAAAAAGGGTCTAAATTTAAACTACTAATTCGTTTATGCCAAGACTGGGAATTATCGACATCCTTGATCCTCACATGTGCATTACCCTGTTAAGACACTGTTGTAATAACAGTCGTGGTTTTATAGAGTTAGGCCTTGTTAGCTTTTATACGAGAATACATACAATACACAGGTTAGAATGGAAGAAACACTTCTATACTGTATTGATTTGACATTTCCCGATAAATATGACCCTATCCATTTGCTAAACGCAACCTTTTCAGCAACTACTTTGTCCCTTTGGTTGCGCAAGACGTAGCTAGACGTAGCAGTGATCTTAATCGATTACCTCCTTATAAAGAGGTCGTTTGTGTGCGTTTCCAATTTTTAAAGAGAAAATGGTATATAAAGCCTGAAAATTCTGCTAGGAAAGTGTTTTTCAAAAACAAAACACTATTTATCAGGATATCATTTTCTTTATCTCAAAATCTGATTAAAAGGGCCGACACTTTTTGTTAAGACACTGCTTACCTCATTGTAAGGCTATATAATCATGCAACAACTATACTACATAAACATCATTATGACGCCATACAATATCTAACATCATTATGACGCCATACAATATCTAGTTCTAGAACTAATATGGAGTTCTGCAGCATTACGATGGAATTTGAAAGCAAATCTACACCAATAACTGAAATGAGCAGTTTATGAAATAAGGACAAAAGGGAAAAAAAGAAAGCGGCAATTTTAACAATTAAGTTTAAGTAAGAAACAGCAAAGGGGTGGTAGTAGAATACGGACATTGGTGCAATAGCATTAATTTGTGGATGGGCCCACTCTTATCTTTTTATCTAGACAGCGCCAATACATAAAGACGGCAGAGAAGGCCTTGAACAATGGTTATCAAAGTAGTTTAGTACTATACAAAAGGCATGAATGGTTAAAACCAAAGTGCAGGATTGTATGCAACTCATCCCAGCTGTTCTTATTAGACAACTCCTACTACAAATCATAGGAGTGGTAGCCTAAGTTTATGTGTAAGAAGTTCAAAATCCACTTGAAGAATAGTTGCTGCTTGACACATTGGTGTTGATGTAATAAACTGTCACTTGCTCTACTGATTCTCATACTCATCCTCTATGCGCCCCTGAACTAAAATGTTCAAAACTGGATTTAAACATCAGAATATTTTTGCACTCTCAACCTCAAAGCATACCCACGGAAATTACCATGTGATTTGTGTCTACATTAAGTACATGCTCCCATACAATCCAAATGACTGATGTCTCTATATGCGTTATATTGTATTATCGGTGATTAATGATATGGAGGATTAATTAAATCAAAAATACTGTCATTAAGAATCCGTTAAAAAGATGTAATGATATCAAAAGACCACCTAGGTTCAAAATTTCTAAGACACGTGATCATTGAGTTAAGTGTGTAGAGTAGACAAACATTGTGATGCTGAAGAAGGGGTTAAATAAAAGACAATGGTTTTAAATAATACAAAATGTAGAGCAATGTTTACATTAACAGAAACCAATGACCTAACTGCTGATCCCATGATGTTCACACAGCTGAGGAAGCGTTGATACTAGTATACCAGAAATTATCATATCCCACATGTATAGGATATCTATACTAAAAGTAGCGTACATCCTAATAAAATCTGTAAAACTATAAAACTCAAGAGAGTCTTTAGTCAAAGACCATGCCATGAGTCGGAGGTCTCGTTCCCATCTCAAGAATAGGCCTCTGAGGTCCAAAAAGGAACTAGCCTTCAATTTCTTCCAGAGATTTATCTAATATGAACGACACCAGAATAATTAAGCACCTTTAACCCATAATTCTTGGGATATCAATTCTGATCAAATATCAAATCACAAGACAAAAAAAAAATGATTTCTGTAATATTTTATTTGATTTATATAGAAATAATTAAAAAACATGAAGTAGCACCATTACTTAAAATTTTACTTTTTTATTATGTAGAACTTTAAATGTCAGAAAAATAAAACTCTTGATACAATTTCAAATCTTGTTTCAGCAAATATAATATTAGTATTTGACCATGAGGTTAAAGGCCCTTTTTCATAAAATAAAATATACTTTGTGTTTTTTTTTTTTGTTTTTGTAATTTTTTTTTTTAAACTTTGCTCAGTAAAGTACATTTACGCTCAAGTAACGTCACCTACATATACATAAACAAGTGGTAAACAAAATGTATTAAAATAGAAATACTAAAACTATTGGTGCAACAGAATTTTGTAATCTCCACAGAAATTTATAATTTTATACAAATGGTAGAAAGCAGTTAACTGGTTCCTTTTTTGATGGCATAACCCTTTGATGGCCAAAAGAGTGGCATGGCCCATGCCTTTGACACTCAAAGAGTTAACAGACTAACAAGTCACGTTTCAGTTTTTTTTTTTCCTCGTAATAATATAGAATAAAATATGCTTTATATCACGGAATAGAAAAAGATATTGGGTGAATCAGGTTTAAAAGATTATTTTTTTCAGAACCTATAAAATCTTGATCCCAACAGAATACTGTTCAAAACATTTTGCAGTTTATGGTTTATTCCTCCCCACCCCCATTTACACCTGTGTGATATTAAAATAATACAGTGTTCTTTGCCGTCAGGGCATTACTAAAAAATAAAAAGATTTAACTCAGCTACAAAAAAAGTTCACTGAACTTAAATTAAAATACTTGTAAACATCTTTGCAATATGAAATATAATCTTTCAAGTCAAAAAAGAATAAAATACTTCAATCTGTATTAATGCAATTCATTTTTAAAACCTTAAAACGCATTTATATTTATATATGTATATATATATATTTAGAAGATATGTTACAATTTAATATTACTTTGTTAAAGCTGCAGTATCATGGTTTCTCCCCAGGAACGTTTTTTTTTTTCTCCCATCGATGTTCTCATGAGAAAAAAAGGCAATAAAATATATATATATAAGCATTCAATAATTAATCAATCATTCTAAACTTCAAATTAAGCATCCTACAATCTAATAGCAATTAGGGACACATCACTAACAGCCCACATCAGAAGCATTTCTAATAAAAAATAATATATTAATAAATATAATAATTGAAGAAGGAAAAAAAGGGGTCATCTTTCATAAAGTACAGTGTTCTTTTTTTTCTTTAACCAGGATTTCCTTGTACTCAGAGCATGCAATCAAGGTGGCATTTTTTCCTGGGCTACAAGACAAATAAGGGAAAATATCCAACAAGTTCCCTTTAAAATGTGCAGATACTGCAGCTTTAAAGCTGCATTCCCACTTGGCAAGGTAAAAATTCCAGTACAGTGAAGGCCTTCATTCAACAACCCTAGTCTTTGATTTTTAACCCTAGCAAAACTGAAAAGGGTCTAATTTGTATTGTGGCTCCTTCCAGTAGCTAGGGTGTTAAACGGCCATGTGACTGCATATATTTAGGCTGATTTTAAAGGCAGGCCTCACTGAATGGTATACATATATCTGATGCACTGTTCAGTATTGCTTCTGAAGTGGGTGCACGTAGATCGGTCCATGCAAGCTATTTACATGATGAAGCAAGGGTAGGTACCACTGGGAATAATGTAAAATATGAGAGCATTAGTTAATGAGACATGCACTGGCTACTTCTGCCCCATTTGTAACAAAGGTAATGAAATAATGCGAGAAAGGTTACAACACTCAGCAATAACTCCCTGGTGCGTGTACATATATATAGTCAACATACATACATGTACACACATAATTGTGGTGAAAAATATTAAGATTCTATACACAGGCATGCGCCTATGGCACCATACAAGTGGGAATGTAGCTATAGTATTAGTATTGGTTTTATTTCCATATTTCTGTAGAAACAAGTGTGATTATTCGCTCTAGGAGAAGATCCGTATAGCCTGAGTGACTTCTGTGTGGCACACGGGGCACTGGGGCTCATTCTTCTCGCAGATGCGGTTGGCACACTCCATGCAGAAAAGGTTGTGCCCGCAGGGGACCAAGGCAGCGATCACTTCGCTCTCAAAGCAGATCGAGCAGTCGCGGCTGCCTTTCCTCCTCATGCCAGACGAAGAGGAAGAGGAGCTGGAAGAGGAAGAAGAGCTGCTGCTGCTGGAAGAGGACGAAGACGATGATGAGGAGGAGTCGGAGCCCAAGTTACCGTAGGCGGAGTAGCTCAGGCCACCACCGGGGTCACTGCGCACCCTGCGAGCTAAGGGATGCTCTGGGTGCACGCTGCTGTGTAAGGGAGGGGAGAGCCTGGGTGGTGCCGTGCATCCCACTCCGTTGAGGCGCCGGTGGTTAGCCAACAAGGTGTTGGCATTGGTTGGGTAAGAGGAATTGCTAGTGCCAGAGGTGCGCTCGAACTGTGACCAGAGCAGTGTTGTGCCAGGTGGGGCTGGGGCAGGGTCAAAACTGGTGTCAAAGGTCAGCTCCGTGCAGTCTGGCGAGATGACCTCGCTGGCATACACATATCCATTGCCGTTCACGTTGTTGTTGTTGTTGCCATTGTTGGTGAAGCTAAGGGCAGGGCTGGGAGGGCTGTAATCTGCCAACCTAGTGCCATTTGTGCCACCAAAGTAGGAGTCGGTGGATGCACTGCCCAGGGAGCTGGAGCTGTCGTTGCGATAGCTGGAGAAAGCCTTGCGTGACCCCGTGTTGGAGTTAATGCCCGAGGTGGGTTTGCTCCAGAGGCTCCCTGTGCCGTGCAAGTCAAAACCAACATCAGTGCCATTGGCGTGGAAGTCATTCTCATCAGTCAGCTCAATGATTCCCCCTGTGCGCACGGCAATGTGAGCCTCTATCTCCTCCCGTGCTCTATCCACATTCTCTGGCATCCCGGTTACCTCGAACACAGGCTCTTTGTCTCTGCTCGGGGTGACTATGTAGGTGTGGGTCTGCTGCTGGATCCTTTTGATAGTTGCACCTTTAGGTCCTACCACCAGACCCACCACCCGGTATGGAACCCGCACCTGGATGGTGGTCTGTCCTGGAAGGTTGGGGGGTCCAGGAACTGAACCTCCATTTAATGCATTCTTGTTCCTAGAGGCTCGGATCATAGAGAAGTGCTCAGCAGCAGAGATGATTTCTCTCCTGGCCATGGCTACATCTTCCTTTCTCCCAGTCACAACAAAGACAGGCTCCTCCCCGCGAACTGGGGTCTTGATGTAGGTGTTGGTCTTCGCCCGCAGAGCTTTGATTTTACAACCTGGGTAGCAAACAGGGACATAATGGCCAATTACTCAAAATGCAAGAAAAAAAAGACACATTATATGTCACATAAAGATCTAAGAACCTACAGATGGCAAAAGCTGAGAACTAGTTCTAGAATCCAAGGGCACAGCAAAGGTGGGCAATGCACAAACTGCAGTGCCAACACAGCACAAAGCAACAACAAGAAAAAGCGTGCACACAACAATACATCCAACACCATCATGCCAGGACTCACACAAAGAACACTCAGGGGCATCTACACATACATCCTTAATAATAATAATGGTAATGGGGCATGAATTTGGATAATTGTATGACGTATATAATGGTATATAGGCGCTGTGGGTCCAGGATGCCCTGCATGTATGTGTTGCTATGTATATAGGATGATGCATAATACATTGAGGAAGCAGGAGTGCACTTTTCTTTGTCTGGATGAGCAGTGCTACCCACAGCATTCCAGCGGACACGCAGAGGTGCGCGAACAAAGGAGCCTGCCATCCCGTGCGCTTACCTTGCCTGCCCACGATCTCCGCCACATGTTCCGAGCTAGGCACGGGCACGCACTCGGTCATGTTGACGCTCTTTTTCCGGGGCTCGTTGTCATACACGGAGCTCTCGTCATTGTCCAGCCCCAGCAAAGAAAGCTGATCGAGGGCAATCTGGAGAGCCCTCTGGTCATCAAGTGTTTCTCCTCCTCCTCCGCTCCCATTCCTCTCCATATCGGCAAACAGCGAGCTGGGCATGGTCAGGTTCCCCCACTCCACTCGCCTCGGTAGTAGGAACAGACACAAAGGAAAGCAAGGTGGCCAGCACTAAGGAGAGAAGGAGGGGAGGGTGGCAGCCGGAGCTGGAGCACTGCCTCTCGCCTTCAGCTTAAGATTTCTTTGTACCCCCCTCCGCTCTGGATGCTGTCGGCCGGTCAGTGCAATATCCTGGGTCCACCCCGACCTCTTCCAGCTCCCCGATTTCTTTATGTCCAAAACAAATGCCAGAGATGGCAGCGCTTCTTTAAGGAGCCCCTCCCCGGCTCACTCAGCGTTTTTCTCCCCTCCTGTCTGAGCCACTGCAGCCAGACGGCACTAGAGGGGGATAAGAGGGCTGTGACGTCACCGGCAAGGCTTGACAGCACAATGGAACTGACACGAAGACTAGCAGGCTCTATTGGTTAAACTGGGTTATATAGGGCGGTGCTTGGGGAGACTTGGCACCGCCCTCTCTCCGCCCCTTTAACTGGGATAGAGAAAAAACCTCGTTTCTTTGTTGTCTAATGCAGAACAATAAAGCCCCCCCGGGGCCGTTACTCAGAGCGCTCCCCGTGTCCTGCGATGTCCTTTGTGTGTAGAGCACAGAGCACACTGTCCCTCTCCATTCACAGGATGCCCCGGCCCAAGCCTTACTTGCAATTGGCTGCCGACCTCAAACTACTTTCCCCGCTACTCGCAAAGCGGCACTCCGCTGCAGCACGCGCCCGCATTCCTTCTGTGTCCGGTCCTGCCCCGTGTTACCGGCATCCCAAAGCGTGACCCCTTCTCTACACAATAAACATAGCCGGGCTCACGAGAAGCCTCATCAGGCTGTTCTTTATGCCGGGAGGTTCCTTGTAACCGTGCTATTAGATCAGTTTAGAATGTGACCTACCAGGAGACCCCATCTATGGCACCACTCCAGCAGTCATGTCGTACAAAGCACCTTTACCAACAAAGAGCAGCGAACCATTTAGAACTCGCTGATATGACCAAAAATCGATTTCATATAATTGTATTAACCCATTTCACGATGACGTCACCCAAGCTAAACAATGCCATGATCTGATTCTAAGTAATTATACATGTATGTAGAGAGAGGTCTTTATAAAGAGGGTCTATCTCAGTCAATGAAAGTGTTTACAGCAGAGTTACAATGTAGCCGGACTGGGTAATAAACGCAGGTCAGCTATCACATCTACTGGGATGATCCAGCAGCTGCTCCATCACACACTTAGGTCTGGTGCTCAGAACATGTGATATTTATTTATTGTATGTAAGAGCAGTGCAGAGCATGTTACATTTATTATATGTAAGAGCAGTGCAGAGCATATTTATTTTATTGTATGTAAGAACAGTGCAGAGCATGACATTTATTGTATATAAAAGCACTGCAGAGCATGTGATATTTATCTTATTGTATGTAAGTGCAGAGTATGTGATGCTTATTTATTGTATGTCATAGCAGTGCAGAGCATGTGATATTTATTGTGTTGTATGTCATAGCAGTGCAGAGCATGTGATATTTATTGTGTTGTATGTCATAGCAGTGCAGAGCATGTGATATGTATTGTGTTGTATGTTATAGCAGTGCAGAGCATGTGATATGTATTGTGTTGTATGTCATAGCAGTGCAGAGCATGCCATTTATTGTATGTTAGACCCGTGGTGCGGAGCGGCGCAGAGGAGAATTGGGGCAAACAATGAAAAGCGCGCGGCGTGTTCGGGGATATGTCCCGGCATGCGAGGCGCCCGCAGCCAATGGGTGGTTTGCTCTTTGTTCGGAGCGCATCGCTTTATAAGCAGGGAAAGGAGCTCGGGATGCCAATCCAGCCGTTCTTAGCGCTGCACGTTAGCGCATATAGCGAGCACTCACGAAGCGCTGTTTTAACGCCGTATTCCTATGTAAATCGTTTCCCCCGTTCGGCAGGTAAATACCTTATTCCTGCGTGTCACTGACTCACCATTTCCTCCGGATGTTTACATCATGTGCAGCAGCACTGGAGGGGCTGAGCAGTGACCCCCAGACCTTTATTACCTGCCACATGGCGCTGCCCTCATCTGACCCCCACTTATTCCAGAAAAAACGACTCCCATCTCGCACAGCCATACATAACATACATACTATATATTATATATATTCCCCTGACTACTGATTGTCCACAAAGCACTCCAGTCCCTCCAACAAACCCAGACAGCTAAATACATTAATGGCTTGCTGAGCATGCTGTTGTTACTTGAGTGTGCACTGTGCAAAAAGGTGCAATTACCATAGCAACCAACAGAGCATCTCTTCTGATTGTTTTGCTTTTTCCAGTTTAAAACAGGATTGCACTTTATACATCAACCCAGTGACAGTTATTACGGTATATTTCCAACTGTTAACCCCTTCAAACCGCTCTAAAACAACATGTTCTCCTGCTGCCCTTGTCTACACACACACACATATATATATATATATATATGTTCCTCCGCCACTTAATTGTGAATTTCATTTCTTTTAACAATTTATAGAGGAGTTCAGCTAGTTGTGTATCTTTTGTTAAACAAATTCCACAACGAATAGGTAAAGGAAAATAGATCATAAAAACTGCCTTAAAATGCTAAAAATGTTATTAAAAATAGAAACTGTTTTCGCGTTGCAGAATCCTTAAAGCCCATGGAGGTCAAAATGTGGCCAATGGATTATTTATGGGGCCCAACCTATATAAACGCAGCAGGCCCCTGATATTTCACTTCTGGAATTGCTATTATATTTTGGACACCAGAAGTGTGTGACGTAATAGCATATCTTGGAGTATGCCGCGCATTCAATAACCGGCGTTATAACAACATGTGGTGACTTGTGAATTGAGTAGATATTTTAAAGGCATACCAGATGGCTTCCAACCACCTATAGATAACTGTTTCGCAGCCAGCACGCTGGATGATGTCATAAGCCACAAGAGTTCAGGTGGAGGTGGCGGAGCTACAAATCCCGGAAGGTGAATCACATCAGAACACCTGCTTTTCCATACATATGTTTATACACCTCGGGAGACTGCTTTATATATAAAAACACATCACTATTTAGGAAACGAGGCGCTTCTTAAAGGTGTAGTATGTGCTGAACACCGGTTCTCCCTGTGTGCATAGCATGTAAGTTACTGGAAATTAACCACTTAAAGGAAGTACTCTCTCTTTCTTCGAGGAGTTTCCTGCTTTAGAATAGAAGATGAGCGAAAGTGTTAAGGAATAAATCTTTCACCAGCCTCTGGAAGACAAGAGTGTGAGATTAAAAATACCTTAAAGGGACAGCGTCACCTTTAACTGAAAACGGCCCTTATACACACAGCCGTCGTGTATTCACCGGCAGTTCCTTCTACTGAGTGGGAGAAATCTGACGTGCGCTTGTCCTTCACATGACTCAAGTATGAGTGGGCAGATTTTCGTATCCCGTGTATAACCAAAAACATGCTAAGGTTTAAGTAAACCGTTCTGACTTCTGAGCAGCTCGGAATTCAGTTTTCTTAGAGAAAAGTATGGTTTGCTGCAATTTTTTTGTTCAAAGAAACCACAATTTAAGGGACCAAACTAATATGCTGTTTGTCGTTATTTTAATTGTTGTTAGTTTTGTTCTCAATCTCTAGTATTTTCCAACATATAGTGTCTGGCCCTCAAACAGTTAATTTTTATACAGTGCTGAGCCCAGTGCCCCTTTTTTTATATATAATGGGGGGGTGGTCCTTGAAAGAGATTTAGGAGAAATAGGTATATTAAATCATTTTGAAATATATATTGTTCATGCTGTCAATCTTTTTTGATGTAATGAGTGCAGCCATTATGATTTGTAGCAAATGTATACCTGGTAAAATCTGTGAAAAGTGTTTTTCAGGAACGGGTAAATTAGATCAAGATTTCAGAGGCCATGGTCTAAAACTTAAGGGTCAGAGGTTTGGGAATTTGATGTAAGGAAGTTGTTCTTTACTGAGATGGTGGTAGATAAATGGAACAGCCTCCTGGCAGAAGTGTCAGAAGATAATACAGTGAGGGAATTGAAACATGTATGGGATAGGCATAAAGCTATCCTGAATCTAAGACAAGACCAAGGACTGCTTAAGGTTTGAGTCTCTACATCAGGACAGCACTAGACGGGCCGAATGGGACCTGGGATCAAATTCTATGTTTTCACATAAAATTACATTATAACCTCACTGGATGCATTTTGTTGTATGAGGGAAAATGTATACATTTAGGTAGAGAGCAACATGTATATTTGTTTGTACATCTCATCCGTTAGTATATTCCCCCCCCATAAGAGATGCTCCATGTATCTGTAAATACAAGACGTCAATGACGCTAACAAAAAAATGGCTGCTCCGGCTGATCATGTGTATTGGGCTCTTTGTATTCATGTATGTGAAATGATTACAAACGCATCTGAAATAGCTGGGGGGCAGCTACACATTTATTGTCAATGCATATGAAAAGAAGGGGGCTGTACTTTTTGTGTTTAAGTTAATTATGTTTAGCTCTTTGCTTACATTTTATGCATTTATTCATTTTTCCTTTATATTATGCTTTTTTCCCCATTAATATAGTCCATCCAGTCGTAAAATCATACTATGTGCTAATTTGTACATGCTAAAGACTCTATTCTTACTTATTATAGTGTATATATATATATATATATATATATATATATATATCACATACATTCAAATATGGTAATTAATTGAATATAACTCAATAAATATAAATACATATTTATAATGAACAGGCACAGCATGTCACGAGGCTGGAAACGAGAACGCAGCATGCCTCTTACTGTTAAGGGATATTAGTGAATACCCTCAGTAGGCATTTCTGTATATCTGAGGCTCCCAAAACAGCTCTTAATTTGTACTTCAATAAGATGAGAGCTTTCTCTTCATAAAGATATAATCTTCCAGCCCTTGTACACAATTTACACACCTCTGTTGCCGCCCACTGGAACCTCTCTGACGCGACACATATTTCTTATTAGTAACTGGAGTAGGTTTTAGTTGTAGCCTAAATAATCTCGGCCGCGTATGTATAAAATACCGTGGGACGTATTGAAGGTTTAGCAGTGGCGTTAGAATTTGTGATACAATGTTGCAAAATGCCTACTGACACACTTTTGTCTACAATGTAAACGCATATTTATCAACAACATAAAGGACTTCCTAGAAATATAGAGTTTAATGGCAGATAAGAACCTTTCCGGCATCTAGTCTGCCCATTTTTCCTGATGTAGAGACTAAGACTTTAATCCGTTCGTGGTATTGTCGTAGATTCAGGATAGCTTTATGCCTGACCCATGCATGTTTAAATTCCTTCACTACATCAGCCCTTCTGCTGGGAGGCCGTTCCATTTATCTACCACCATATATAACATGACGGTATCCTTTGTGTGCTTTCTTATAGTCTTTTGTTAGGTAATACGGGAAGTGGCACATCTGCAAATGAGTTTTGGGCTTCCATATTAAAGGGCCGCTTGTCTGGGCTTGTCCCTGGGCTGACAATTGCCCTCCCCATGAGCTGCCCCATCCCCCCCTTGGCTTAGATCTCTCTTCTCAGCTCCCTAGATTGGTTCTGCTGTAAAGCCAGGAGTAAATGACATCATACTCATCATACTCATTTAGTGGTAGTGTAGTGTGAGAGGAGTAGAGGGCATCTGCTCCCTCACACTCAACCAACATGAAAAGAGATTGATTGGGGTGCAGCTTCTTCTCTAATGCCTTCTGAAGGTATGGCCCAGATCGGTAATACTGTGAAGCAAATTACTCAGCATTACTTTCCTTTCTATAATGTTATACATGCGACGGGCGCGAGGCAGGCTGGAGCACATCTTACGGAGGTGGTGCATCTGCCCAAGACATAAACCCCACAGGCCAGCCATATGACTGCTATCTAACAGCCTAATGTATTCCAGTATGGACATGTCTGATGAATTATTCATGTATGTCATGCTTTGTAGGGGAGGTCTGGTTTAGTATGTTAGTGATGCAGGAAAATGGCCATTTTTGCCATCTGTCACTATTTTACCCTCCCACTCATCCCCCCTTTTATCCTCTATTTTCCTGTGGGTGTACTTGCTGCTTGTCACTTTGCACTCAGCCATCCCTCCATGGGTTGGCCTACAGTGATTTAACAGCCTCATTAATCCAGACAGGAGCTTTCTGCATGAACTGGCCGAATAATCTATCTCGTAGCTCACATCAGATTATTTAACACTCGCCTTGCAAAAGTTACCTTAGCTAAACTTCATACAACATTCTTGGGCTCCCAATTCTTATGCCTGGATACTTAACTTGGTAAAAGTCTCAGCTCCAGAGCCGCAGCTTAACACCCTGACTGCTTGAAGCTGCTAATCAGTGTAGGTGTTTTCTGAGCATGCATGCAGGGGGTCTCATTAGACCCCTGGAACTCTTGCCCAGGCAAATCCATTGAGAGATCTGAAAGATTTATGCATTTCAATACCAAAAAAAAGAAGAAAAGGCAGTTGTCAGATAGCACTCAACTATTGTGAGCATTAAAGGGCCTAGGATGGCTAAAATGTACCTTTAACACTTATTTCAATCAGGACCAAGAACAGAGTTGTTGTTTTTTTTCCCAATTTTGACAATTTATTACGTTTTTCCCCTATTGTGAACCTTGGAAAATAATTGTAGAAGAAAAACAACGAAAAAGGAACAGCATGGGTAAGGCATGACTTGTTGGGCCCGTAATTTACCTAGTCTATTGCTCTTGCCACCGGCATTTAAAAACACTTAAGAAGGTCTGAACTTCAGACTTGTAAATGTTTTCTTCTGAGTTGAGGCATCTCATGGTAGGTCAGAAAATGCTAATTTCTCTTTAGTCTCTTAGTCATTCTAACACTGGTCACAACAAAGGGAATCCAGACTAAGTTCTCAACAGGAAATAAGTTTATGCACACAAACACATACTTTCAGCGAAGGATACCATCCCCCACCATCCATCCTACACAAACATACACTTTGGTTTCAGTGAGGGGCAGGTCCTGATCATACTATTCCCAACACTAACAACAATACCCCCTAAAACTACCAAGAGTGCTTATCCCTATCTAGTGTCTACTAGTAAAGAAGATTTTTTTCCTAGATCATTTTTTTTTATATTTTTATTTTAAAGCCCATTTTTATCTATGGGTATTTGTGTGTATTTTGTATAGGTGTTTTGTTTTTGTTTGTTTTTTTTTTTTAAAAAAACCCCACATTTTTTCAGGGAAAACTTATTTTCAATTCAATTGAATAAAACAATTCAATTCAAAAAAAAATTTGGTCTCTCATAGATAGATTACTTTTTTTTTCTTTTTTTTTTTAACAGTAAGTAAATGGTTCACTTCAAGAGAATCTCTTTTAAGTAGGAGAAGCTTTTGTGGTAAGGAGGGGGCAGGGCAGGGTGAATACCAAACACAACAGCACTGTTTGGAAGTGCCTTCACAAAAAAGTTATTCTTTGTTACCCTGCTTTTAACTACTATACATATGTTAATATAAACTATCTTAGTTTGTTAGCATTTTCCACAAGTGGACTTTATTTTTAACCTTCTGACGTCGGCAGTTCTTGAAACTATTTTCTTTTATTCTACCTCCGCTAAACTAATGTCAGATCATTAAATAAAGTTAATGTTTTCATGTGTTATATACACATCGTGTCAGTGAACACCTTATAGGAGATAACATCAAGCTTGCCATCAGAGTCTGATCTCTAGTCTCTTCACATTGTCCATATTATAATAATATATAATAATGTTATATAATATTATTATTATATAATATTTTATCTTAATAGGGCTTATTAGCTAAAGTGGTTTCAGCCCCTTCACTATTATAAAGGTCCAAGGGAGCTTCTGGCTGGCCCTGAATAATGCATAGTTAAATCAGTGAGATTAAATTATACATTACATAGGGCCAATGTAGTCCTTTTTGTTTACCCTCTATAAGGAATGGTGACGTGAGGGAGTTACATCAAAGGTATTGATCTCAGTTATACAAGGATGGCCAGGGATAAAAGTGGATCTCAGTAGACCAACAAAAGTCAACAGATAGCTCTGTTATTGAACTACAATTCCCAGCAACTACATGCATTTTGGGAGTTGTAGTTCAGTAACAGCTTTCTTTGTGAGTTGGTTTTGCTAGAGATCCCTGATATGGACACTGATTTCTGTGAGTTGCTTAAGGGGTTATAACACATTGAGCAAGGAATATAAAGCCAATTTAAATTACTTAGACCAGTTTCCTGTATCTCTGACTAAATAACCACTTTAATTTGATTACATCTCAGTAATGTGATGGTAAAATGCAGAGAAACATCCATTCAGGTCAATTGTCTATTCTTTTCATTTTTATGCAAACAACTAAAAAACAAAACAATCGTAAAAACAAAAGAACAAATCCCTCCAAGCAAAAGCTCCCACACTATATATTACCGTATACTCTGCAAAGCTTAAAAGGCATTAATTTGAACGAAATTTCTTCAGTCTTTAGATAAAAGAACTATATGAAAAGAGGCTTAAGAACCATCAAAAGCTCAGAATTATAAGCTTCTACAGAAAAACAATAACATAAATAAAATGAATAAATACATTACAATTTTAGTTAAACTTGCATGCAAACACAAGAAGTATAATATAAAACAAGGAAAATATGTATCCAGAGTCATACCTCTTAAAGGTTCTCTGGGCTGAGGAGCAGCGTTAATGTGTGAGTGTTGCTGGAAACATTACTGCATGTTCAGTACAGCAAGCACAGAAGAGACTGCTTGTGAAAGATCTCTAGTACTAAAAGACCACGGTCACAGAAAATAACAAACAATTCCATGGGTAAAAAGATTGGAGCTCGCATAAAAATAGCACGAACAGTAAAATACTAAGAGCCAGGTACAATTTCAAAACAAGCAGATACTAGCTGCAGATACGATGACAAGAAGTAAAATGTTAATGTTTATTTTTACAGACAGAGTTGTGGATGCATAGAACAGTCTTTCAGCAGAGGCCATGAGTCCCAATTCAGTTCAGTCAGTAGAATGTGTAATGAAGGTGGTGCGTTTTATGGGAGTTGTCTAACTAGATGGACCAGGTGGAATTTATCTGCCATCATATTTGTTTTTTTGCTTGTTTTTTTTAAACGGACCGTAAATGACGGGCTCAATAGATATTAGCACAACCAAACAGACCCGAACTAATGACCGGTTTTACACACCGGCAAATACTAATTCAATGTTATAGTACATAATGCCCTAAAGCGCCAATATTCCCAGCATTTTATCACAGCCCCCCTCCCTGTGACTAAACACAGAACTACCAGTACATAAGACAGGACTATTTGCAGCAATGCAGTACAGGGGTCCCCAAAACATGCACCAGGGCCATCGGCAGAAGAGCGTAGGGCCCTCAGTTGTATATTTTAGCCCTTTTTTTACGGGTGAGGGAATGGGTGCACTGCCTTGTTTTAAGTATTTATGGAACAACTCGGAAGAAGAAGCAGAGATCTGGACATTCCAACCTAGAGGCAGATTGTGAATATTCAGTACAAGGAAAGCAATCCCAGCCATGTGAATCACACTGTGGTTAACTTCAAAATAATTCTTGATCTCGTAACCAATTCAGTTAGATATCACCAAAATCACATACTGACACGCAAGAAAAAGGGCCATGCCTTGGCCAGTATCAGAGTACTGCATGCAAACAACTACATCACATATATATTATATCACTCTAGGTATATCTTAAAGACCCCCCCTCCAAAAAAAATAAAATAAATGGGCAAGAGTACCAATTCCCTTCTTCAAACTGTTCAGCCCACTATGGTTCTTATATCCCATTCTAATTTACCCTTGATCTAATCAGATTTTAGGTATTGCTAACTAGCGCCGTTAGTGAATGTCAGACTTCCCACAGGAGAAAGTATCTATAAGTACCTATAAAGCCACGTTCCAGCGGGCCACAAGTTGTGATGAATATGTGCCATCGCTGTTCTTGCCAATCCAATGTTTGTGCTTCTCCCCACCTGCCTGAGACCTGGCCACAACCATTTTAAGATGTAATTGGAATATAGAGGACATCCTGGGGTATATTTGCCAGCCCTGCAATCAATATCTTGCTGAAAGGAAATCCATACACCATTGACACAAATTATATTTTACACTGCGTTTAGGGAAAAGTGATGGAGAAAGTGTAAATAACATATGAACAACATGAGACAAGTATCCATTCTGCGTGTCGATGCTCTCAAAAGGACTTAATCACTTCGATTACACTTTAATTATGTTTAGTGGGAAAGACAGTTTAAAGGACAGGTTTTTTTTTTTACAGCCAGCATTTATATTACATTTTTATCACTCAATTACAATGCGTGGCTGTCTAGAATATTTGGTAAATAAGATCCTTTGACAAACAGGAGAATGGGGATCTTTGGAGGGGAGGGATAGGAAAGTTCAAATCTTAAAACAATTATGTGCTTTAGGCTGTAACTTCTTTTTAACACGTTTAATAAGCTTATTTGCCCATTCGGCTAATTCTGGCTACATGTATATCCAGCGAAGAAAGCAGGTTTATGGCTAATTATTGGATTTATGTTCAGCGCTACAGCGGTGGAACTGCAACATAAGCTGCTTAAATGGCTGCTGAACATTCTTAAGGCCACCTTCCCAGGATATAAAATTCCCCTTGTCACATCCAGCCCTGCCAGGGTCCCTGCTATGAATGTTGTGCTGATCGGCTCGCCAGGCATAGTTTTACAGGACACCGAATGGAACAATTATATAGCGCGAACAAATATAATGACAAATATTTATATTATTCCTTATAGCATTATAAAATAATATAAATAGCATATACAGTATGTACACATCATTACCATACTGAATTTACTAAACTAACTATATGGATTATGGAAAAAGGGTACTTGGTTGTTCCATACCTTATATCATATTAAATAAGTATTTAAACTGATAATTTTGGTTTATTTGTTTGTGTGGCCATGCTGTAGTATGAAAAATAGGGGATCAAACACAGTGCTATACATTTTAAATATTGAATGTTAAAGAGTTGAATATTACAGAAGGGACGTTTGTTTCAAAGAAAACAAAATGTTAGAACAAGTGGTCTTAAATCTAAAACTAGAGGTTAAGATGTAATGTAAGGAAGTTTTACTTTTCTTGGAGAGGGGTAGATAAATGGAAAAGCCAGAAGTGGTGGAGGCTAATGCAGCGAGGGTATTTAAACATGCCCGTTGTACAGCGCTACGGAATTTGATGGCGCTATATAAAACAATAAATAATAATAATAATGAATGTGATTGACATATGGCTATCCTAAATCTAAAAGGACACCAAGAAATAAGTCTGGAAAAATGGGCAGACTAAATGGGCCAAATGGTTTGTATCTGAAGTCAAGTTCTGTGTTTCTAATTTTCCTACTGGGAATACAGCTTTCAGCAAGAGAGACCCTTTTAAGGTTGCTGTATTCCGTTGTTTTCTTTATGTTCCTGTTTCAATGATTCCGGGTTTATATGGAATTGGCTGCATGATGCACATTTAACGCTTGTGATGGTCGGCCATAAATCACCCTTGGTTAACTTGAGAAAATTGGTTATATGATTTTAAGTACCATGTATTTTTATGGTTACAAAAATAAATGGGAATAGCGGGAAGGACAAGGTGCATTCCAACATCTGTTAGCAAGATGTGCAGCGTAGCTCTGTGTTAAAGGTTAAAGAATTTATTGGGTTCAGCACCACCATTTCTTACTTCCAAAAATAAGTCTAAAATAGCTATTCGCATGCACATTTACAGTAAAGTAGGAGAAAAGTGATGCCGGGCAGGGTATATACAAATTACAGGATGTATATGGGATCTCTTTGTTTGATTTTCTCTTCTTAACTGACAAATAAAAGCCATGGTGATCAGCAGAGATGATTCATTGTCAGTAAGAACAATCAATTGAATTGCCTTGTAAATGAAATGGGCCACATTGCTGTTTGATGTACTGGAACATAAACAAATGTGTCCTGGGAATTCATAGAGTTTCATCTATAGTTAAAAACAAGTGAATTGTGGCAGGCAAGTGCAACAGCTCCGTATACCGGCCTCTCTGCAGGTTTTGCTCCAGAAGTAGCCTTATAGATTTGTGTTGCTTATTTAAGGATGCATGAGTTTAACTAGAGACGTGCTGCACATAGAGGCATGGAAATATGCCTTGGTACCTTGACGTTTCAATGTACAATTCATTCATTTTTATTAACACACTTAAAGGTCACCCTACTTTAACTCGCCTCACCTTTATAATGCGTCTGAACACTTCCTAAAAGGCAAGCAACAACTTGGGAAGGAATAAGTTAATGGAGAGGAAAAACCATGCAGATGAGGACGCTATGTTTCCCCATGGTATACACGCATTCTATCAAACACATTGCATTAAAATAGTATGATGCATTATGACTACAGGAACGGGTGCCTTGGTAGAACTCATCAGTTGAAAAGGTGGAGAAAGTTTACACCTTTTTGTTGGGTGGATAGTGCAATCTTTTTCCATTTATATACATATTATAATGTAATTTACAACCGGTGCAAGACTCAGATATGAGTCTGTATAAGAGTGGTAATAGGTGGCTTAACAACAGTAGATTTCATTACAAATCTAAGTATATTATTCAAATATCCAGAATTTCCCCTATTTCTAATGGAAAAGATCTACATGTTTAATTTGCCAGTCGGATGAATATAGTGTTAGTTTAGAGTAGTTATCAATTCTCCAGGTATTATTAATTCAATGTAGTTACAATTGAATGATTTCAAGGCTTGAAAAGGCAGGGCCTGTCACTTTAAGGCCAGTGGCCGCAAAATGAAATACAACTGGCCTCATGCTGTTGCAGAGAGTGGCAACACACTGAGGGGCCACCTTAAAGATACGTGTATGATTAATTCGGCCAATGGCTTGATTTATGCCACCCCCATGATCTATACACTGCACCCCCATATCTACCTAATCTAACTGTATTTATAATTTACCGCTAAGTATTTTAAATAGCCAATGAGGGACACTTTTGGGTTAAGGGGTGTAGTTAGAGGTGTGGCTAGGGGTGGGTCTTAAGCCTTTTGTCTAATGTCGTGACCTATTGATAGGCATTTGTGTAACTGAGAAACTTTCTTATAAAATAAAAAATATATTTTATTAACACAATTTAACGACATAAATGTGACTTTTATGGCTGTAGAACAATGTGATGCAACCCCGACCCACCGTAGAGGTTCATTATCATTGCTGTCTTGGTAATTCCCTATTAAAGCGGCATAACATCTACTTGTTCCTCTGTAACATGAAAAAATGCCTTTATAAATGAGATTTTCCTTTTCACTTCTATGCATTTGCTCCAGCCACAGTTCATTCCTATTCCAGTTTCGAAGGTGATGTCACTGTAATGATTGGATTGCTTTCTAAGTGGTAAATTCAATCTTACTCATTGCATCATTTTTAAAGGTCAGCTTAGGATATGATTTCCCTGCTTCTAAATGCTGATCAATATTCCTCATAGTACTTAGTAGTTAATGACTTTGTCATGCAGTCATTGTGACCTTTCCCTTTTTAGTGTTTGTCTTAAAATGTATCCAGGAATTTCCAGGAACGCAGGTGTGTGGTATGCTGTAAGAAGTTCTGGTTTAGGGATTCTCTAGAGGACCATTTCATCTAATTACATGTGGACCCATAAAAAAAACTGTCACAAGTCGGACTGCGAGGGGTGGTAAAATCAATTCATTTAACACTCAAAAGGCATACACCATAAAACATCTCACCCTTTTACCCCATATGTTTGATATATATGCTTTCTATTTCTGGAGATCTCTTCTACGTAGCTTCCGCTGCCCGTAAGTCAGCAATGGAAAGGATTCCCTAACCATTTCACATATACAGCATATACATTTTTTTTTATAAAAGATCAAACGCTAATTGTACCATTGCAAGGCTGGAATACACACTAACCACGGTTGGTTATGGATGATAAGTGCAGCTTGGTCATAGTGGTAAAACTGGGTGGAGGTCTGTCCTATTCCTGTAGCCATACCTGTGAATGTCTCAGCTGTGCTGGCTGGGAAGTCATCTTCTCTCTCTCTATGGAAGCTGGGCCTACTCAACCAAGTAGATAACTATTACAGTAGCCCAAAATACATTCGAAAGACAACATGCGCTATTCGTTTGTGTCCAAAATTGATTATCAAAAATGAAATGTGTAGAAAACCCATAATACTATCATAGAAAGGAGTTAGATCGCCAATCCCAGGAGCCTATCGCCATTTACTCGCCACATCTCCTTTGCTTTCCTACACAAGGGTCAAAGCTAGTCTTAAGTAGGTGGAGAAGATTATAGGAAGAAGTTAATGAGGAGGAAGGGCAGGAAGGTACTTTAAACATCCCTCCATGTACTCACAAACATCAAAAGGCAGATTTAAGTTCCCAGGTATGCCTATATACTGAAGTACATTGGTATTTGTTCACTAAAACGGGTGTTTGCAGAAGAGGTGCAGCTTTATTCCTTCAACATCACTTAACATTAAGAAGCCCAAGAGTTTCCCTGCAAGGAGTTGGGCCTGGAAAGTGCATAACTAAAAATGCTAATTTAACTATGCATTATACAGGGCCGGCTAAGCTCTTCCTACAAGATAAAACGCACACTAATTAAACCTTTATAATGGATAGGAGAGCTGGCTTAGGTGATTAATAAACTCCAATGACTTTTTGCCATCAGTAACCCTCAGTGAGCCCTTTAACGCGTCTGGTCATAATATTGCCACAACTGCAGCGCTCGCTGTTACTACATGCTGTTTTTACTTTTTTGATTATTTTGACAAACTATTCTTGTTGCTTTATGCACCTGCTGCGAGAGGTGGGATTAGTTTTTTTAAGCTACTCATAGCTTGTACTTTTGTTTTTCAATCAAGCTATAATTATTTGGAAATATTTAGTTGAAATTTAAGAGATATAATGGCTCAGAGAAGCTGAGATCTGCGACAGAAGATGGCAAATCTAGCACCAATCATGTTTATTTAACTCCCAGAACAGTAAAATAATAAAGCAATAAACGTACTAAGCATTTCTCTGAAGTTGAGTCATAAATACACGCCAAGGCAGACCAGTAAGCTGCATATAGGTAAAGTTGGTAAAACTGAGCAAAATGAAATACAGTGATTCATGTTTTGCTAAGCTTTAACAAGAAAATGATTTAAAAACATGATTACTATGTATTATAATTTGAGGCACAAAGTTTCACACCGATAAATCGTAGCCCATTTAAATCTAGTCGTGACCACTTGCAACTGAAACAGTGAGAGAAACGTAAGAAGGATGAAAGCTGGAAGGAGAGGGCAGGGATGGGACAAGACTGTGATACTGAGCTGCATGGCAAGGGGGAGGAATAAACAGAGCCAGACTTCCAATTAGGCAAATTACACTTGAGATATCTGCACTTCAGTTGGGAGGCATCTGGCTGCCTACGGCCACTTCTAAAAACTTAAACATAAACAATTTTCCAGTGAATTAATCAGATTCTGGGGACCAGAATAAACCCTTAGCATTAAAATCTGCAGTTGTGCGTTTTTCGGAATATAAATTAACACTATTTAGTTTCAGTACTAGACTAATCCACGAGAATGCTTGCAGACATGCAGAACAACTGAATATACCATCCAAACAACCAAGCACATAATACATCAGTCATTGTAATTCCTGCTTGTCACTGGGGAGTTTCTCCAAATTAGTTGCTCCCACTTCCTCTACTAGAAAACTATTCCATGCATCCACCACCAGGCATGGAAATGTATCACCTGGGTACTAGTCCAAAGTAAAGGTTACTGGCTCGCCATATGTTTTAGATTTGAATATGCATATATATATATATATATATATATATATATATATATATATATATATATGTTAGTCCAATAAAAAAGGTATTATCACAAGATACTTATTCCATCTGTTATTTGATATATATATATATATATATATATATATATATATATATATATATATATATATATATATATATATATATATATACATTTTGATACCTACCAAGTTCACTTTTTGCTACCCAAATCTTCCTGTCCCCCTTTTCCAATGTCTTGCTGTTCTAGAAAAAGAGGGAATGAAAGGGAATTCCTCTTTTATATACACTTGCACTTACTTTAACTGAGTAGGAAATACAATTATACAATTTTCTTTGCCACATGTGCATCTACAGTTTAATTTGATGACCTCCCTAATATCTTAAAACTAAATGTACTGTTACCATAGTTACATAATAATTGTATGCAATGATTTATTGTTGTATGCAGCGCCTACTATTTCTATGCTCTGATTAGACACAATGCCCTGTGCAACAGACAGCATACATTGTTTCTATGGTTATATATATATATATATATATATATATATATATGTATATATATATATATATATATATATATATATATATATTGAAAGATTGATATTGGACAGGTACAAACTAATACATAAAGTGTTTAATTTGAAATTTTTAGACATATTATTATAGTATATATATCTTTTCAATTCAGCTACATATGTTCTCAAACTTTGTGCCTATTTGCCAACACATCAAGACAGTTTTGGCAATTTCTTTAAGGGTGCACTGTAGCCATCATACGCACTGGATTAGCAAATGCTGCAGGCGAGGGTCTGTTTAGGCTCAAGTTTCAAGCAGCCAATCAGTGTCAAGAATCGCTGGACCACTGATGAGCAGGGCAGCTGCAGGGCTCCAGCTTCTACCTCGGGCAAGTTCTTTCTTTTTTTTTCATTTTAATATGCATTCTTCTTTAGTTGAGGTGTCGGGCAGTAAACTGTCCCTTTAAACTCTCCATAATTATATATAGTAAGAAATTAAAGGTTAATATGAACTCTAAAGCGCTTCAATTTTTAAGGCACTTTATTGTATTATTGCTCAGGTTATGTTTAGGTTTCCTTCTTCGTTGACATTTACATACCACGTGAGTTATGACCATAACAATGATATCCAGATAAACTTCAACCCATTCCTGCGCAGCTGCTGGCAGGAGAGGAGACATTAACACCTTTACTGCTCAATTTATATAAAGGTATTTAAGCCTACTGTTTGTGTACTGTAATTGCCTGTCCACTATAGTTTATCAATATTTACCTTGAAAAAGACATTTGTTGGCTCACACTCCTCTTGTAATTGAGTGTATGCGGTATTTTGTTAATATTCAATGAAGCTGAGATGTGTGGGAAATAATCACCTCTGCCTCGCCTCCTTTTACAATTTGCACACTAAGTGTTTATTAAAGGGAAGGGTTACTGTCACATGCAGCCCTATCAATAAGAAATGTATATTATATCACACTATGATACAAGTGCTTTAATATGAATTCTACAATGTGTACATAATGTTTTTTACAAAATGTTTTTGCTTGAAGCAGCCAATCACTGGCAGGAAAGCGATCCCATTCAAATCAATGGAAGCTCTTTGTGAGCAGGCTTTGGGGGTCTTTTTAGAACCCCATGGAGCTCCCACTCGAGCAAGTGCTGGAAATGGCTGGCGGTGAGTATACTTAGCACGTGCAGTGCCATGCAGAAGATGTGTTTAGGGAACAAGCCAAGAAGCTGGGGGTCAGGGAATGAGGCAAGTGAATTTGGGGGGGTTGAGCTGAAACCACCCATGCATTCGCAAGAGTGAAAAAGTGATAATTTAAAGGGATCTCTCAACTATCATATGCATTAACGTGCATACGACTGCAATGTCCCTTTAAGTGTACTGAACTGTAAAATATAATATTTAGCAAATCTCTGGGTTAATGACTTCCATCCAGAGACTTTCGGAATATAGCCACTTGTTCCAGCCACCCAGTTTCTGTGGGAATTCTACACTTCTAAACTTAAATATATTACATTACGGACGGAATGTGCTGGAATGCTCTGGAATAAAATGCAAGCATCGAGGTGGAGAAGAGAGAGAGGACGAGGAGAGTTGATCAAGAGAGTCATGTTAGAGGAATCTTGTATAGGTACAGTGGGGAAAAAAACAGACTTAAAGGCGCTGTTACACTTATTTTATTATTTCCCCTCAAGGTTTAAAATTATAAAAGAAAACAATTTTATCTTTCTATGGCAATTAGTCATCAGTTTCTGCTTGCACAACACATGACAATTAAATATTCCCTAAAAAAAAACTAAAAATCGCATCTGATTATATAATTATTTCTGAGAAAAGATTAGTCATTCAGTAGTACTAAGAATATTGATACTAGAAGTTCTTTGGTGTTAAAAATAAGTTGACATGTTCAAGTTTTTAAACACCTGAGTCATTTAATCGTTATAGTAGAATGGTAGTACACCTTCAATTTGGATAACAATGCTAACTTCCTCACAGTTGGATTATAGTACAATAATACCGTCTTAGTTAATAAAATAAAAATAAAATATAGTAAAAATCATTGCTGTAAATTCCTGATGCTATATTGGAACCAAGGCCTAGTCAGTGACCAAAAACAAAGTGTACTGATTAGACAATCTGGAAAAAAATTTAAACATTAAAATCATGAACCAGGTGTGGAGACTCTACCAGAATATTAACATTGTCATAAACAATACTAATAAACAAATTCTATGTATAAGAGAACTGGCTACTACACCTCTTACCTGAGTTTTGTCTAAAGGCTGTCTTGTACAGCGGGCAATTACTTTCAAGGGTTCCAAGTATAAAGTGGATATAAAGGCAAAAGGTGATCATTGTTGACCTTATTTGCATGCGTCTACCCAGAATCCCTTGTGGTTGTGTCAGCACCACGAGATTTCTGTGGGAAAAAACAAGCCTTCTGACTTGTCTGGTGTCTGTAGATGAGTGTTTAATAATGCTTCTTCTACCCCCTTAATTTTAAGTGAAAGGGTTTTCCATCATCTTTACCCACCATAACATTTGTTAAGAGAACATAATCAGAGTCGCACTGGTCTGTACTGGCCATTTCATACCGGGTAAGTAAATGCCTAGTGGGCTGCTGGCCATTGGGGCCCATACTCCAATCTGCTACTCCAGATTGAGTGCTGCAGTGAGTTTTTATGTAGCTGATACAAGAACTGAAAGCATGAATCCCAGCTCAGTGTATTTGTGCAATGGAAACTTGTGAATAGTTTAAAATAAATTACATAAACGTATAAATATATAGATCTACAAGAATCCATGAAATACTATTCTTTAGGCGAACAGGAAAACAAAATGCGTATTCCACCAGCGTTCCTTATGTCCCTTTGCGGTCTGGTAAATGTTTATTCTCCAAGGTATATTAAAACCAGTCCTCCATTCAGGGCTACTCCCTGTGACAGATCTTTGAACCTCGAAAGTATACGTTTTCTGCCTATAATAGTCACATACCCTTTTGGTTGAGCCTCTAGGTACCATGGCTTCCAGGACTTAGTTGCTATAGTTTAAGGTTCTAGAGGAAATATTAAGCTTGAAGTCAAATAATCAGGCCAAGGGTCTGGGAAGGATGAGATCAGATGAGGTCAGTGGAAAAGCAGAGGTTAAATGCAGGTATCTCACAAATAATAACAGGCGCCCAAAATATAACCTAAACAGACTAAATACATGCGCAAGGAAGAATTGTCAGAATCAAGTTTATGTAGATACCTAGGTGGCTATATTCCATACAAAACCCAAAAGGTTTGACTAAGGGATATAATAATAATAATTAATAATCATCATAAATATAATTACAAATTATCTATTGTATAGACAGATTTTTCTCTAAAACCCTCTTAGCCTCTTTTTCACTCTTTACTTCATACAGTAAAGGAATAAACAAAAAACATTTGCAAAAATCAATGGAAAATAAAAAAAGAGATAATTGTTTCTAATCACAATGTGTCAGTTTTGAATATGTTACACAAACAATGACTTTTGCTCATATTATTTAATTAAACAGCACTCATTCAGTGGATTAGTTTAAATATTACAACCTCCCACACACTTGTCAGCGTGTCCTTATGTTTTGATATATGGGATAAGCCTTCCCAGTGTGTCTTGGAAATCAGAATTTCAGATCTCTCAGTGATTTTTTTTTTTTTTTAAAGAAAATAACATTCTCTTCATCCACAGTTTCAATTTTTATATTATGAGCAGTGCTATTTTTAGAAATGTCACAAAACAGATAGAAATGCATGGTATTCTGCAATTTTGCAGGCTAACTGTTACTATGGCAGCTGTTCAGGGTCAGCATACCAGAGAGTAGGTGTTTGGGGAATGCTTTGATTGATGTATATTCAAAAATGAGAAATATGTTTTTAAGCTTAAATATTTTTCTTTTTTCCTTTTCTCTGCTTTTTTAATGAGCGTACCCATTCATCTCTACGACTGAAGAATTAATTTTCCCAGGCTGCCTAGGGACCGAGTGTCCCCGCTGTAACATCTTGGTGTTAAGTACCATCTAAAAAAGGTAATTTGTTAATTTTGTGCATGTATTACCAACAATCAATCGTTATTTTGTTTGTAAATATACATGGACCTGTTTATTATCAGACCGGGGAACCTCCTAGGTTGGGCTACCTGGAGCGCTTCCTCTTGGGGAGTGGCTTTGTAAAGGGGCAGAGCTAGCCACGTACAAAGGTGGGGCTTGGCAAGTAAGGAGTTTGGTTAAATCTGTAAAGAGTGGGGCTAACTCTAACAAGGGCAGGGGTAGCACCAGAGAGCATCACATGGGTTGGGAGTAGGAGGGTAATGGGTGAAGAGTGGGAGGGACAGGGTGGGGAGTAGGCTTAGCTAAACACTACTCCTTTGCCCAAGAGAAAGAGAAGAGTGACCCAGAGATCCGGGGAAGCAGCACTTCACCCGGAGACTTCAGGTCAAACCCAAAGTATGCGTATTATTCATATATATATATATCTTATGATAACCTATATATTGTAAGATGAGTTGAGCATGGCCCTCCTCACGTGTTGTTTCTGTAAGTCATCTTGTTATGTTATATACTAACTGTTATGTCCCGTCTACCTTTTGTACAGCGCTGCGGAATCTGATGGCGCTATATAAAACAATAAATAATAATAGCAGTGGCGTAACACAAAGATCTGCCTCCCCAACAAGCATTGTTGAGGGGCGCACCAACAGAAATGTATGCAGTTTTGGATACAAATGGCAGCGCATTTGAACATGTTACTAAATATGTGAAATTAGTATTAACCCATGTGGGCTTATATTATGGAGTGATAAAAACTGAGCCGATGTTATGTTAACAAACACCTTGTTTATATTCGGTAATAAAATATCTCAGACGTCATTAGGCCCACTTATGGACAAAGAAGCATTAAGAAGCATGTAAACTTGCACCCACCCCCTGAACCTCGGTGGTCTCCGGTGGCCTGTATCACACTCCTCCTACATGAGGGTTAACATTTAACGCTGTGATTATAATTGTTTATATTTTTAAATTCCCTTTGACAAACGTATTTTGATCAGCAGTTGCACGCAGATAATGATACCCATCATTGTGAATAGAATCCTATGCATGACGCAGTGTTTTTTTTATAGTGATCGCATCCCATTTTTCCGCTTTGTGTTCACTCATTTTCTAGGAGGGTGGATGTATTTGTAGATTTGCAGCCAGGGAGTCTGTACCTATCATTGTGAAGCAATCACCCCCAGCAGGAAACATTACAGTTATTCTGGGACACGAGAAACAGCCTTATTATGCTCTGCAGCTGATTTTTTTCTTGCTCCACGGAGGGTAATTTACCCTAAAAGCAACAATGGAAGACATTCATAGGCAACCTATATGTATAGAATGCAGTTCTGAAATACATTTTCATAGGCTTTCAAAACTCTAGTAAAAATGCATTATTGTGACGGGCAAATTGTCCCGTTAATGAATTGTAGAGAATTGTATTGTTTCATATTTCAGGTTCCGGTACAAGAGGTCTTCATTTCAAGATGAAGGGAAGCCGTCTCAGCGGACATGCATGGATGCTTTTCTTTTTTAAATAGGTGGTAGATTCATAGAAGAGCCTCCAGGCAGAATATTCCGATGCTAATACAGCAATTTCATTCAAAATGTCACTCGGGCTAAACACATGGCCACCTAAGATATCAGAAATGTCACCATTCTACTGCAATGCAAGGGTCACACATTTATTTTTAACTCAAAGGGTTAAAACGAGCAGGCTGAAGGTTATGGAATATTCAAATGAAATGAAAAAATGGAAATAAAATATCGTACGTCTAAGCTTCAATATTTTGCCTTTGTTTTAATTTAATTTAATAGGGAGAGCCCAAGTTGTTTTGAAATGTGAAACACCATCTACTGGTGATTTAAATATAGGCTGTCGGGATCAAGTGGGGAAGAATAAATGCTGTTACTATTGAATAAAGCTGTCCTTCTGATCCCGATCATGGTCCCTGTTGGTCCATAAACTGAGATTTGACATTGTTATGTAATCACAATCTGGTGGGAAGCAGTGTAGCTGTACGTTAAGTTACGCAGAGCTCTGTGTTAAAGCAGATCTGTCACTTCCGTGTAATTAGGTTTACTGATTAAAAAAAGCAATATATATTCATATGAAACTACTTTGTATACACCATGGGAGCAGCCATCTTAACCTCCTGTTCTCGGAATCTCCATGATTATTCTTTCCCATTAAGTTAACTCCCGTCTTTTGTTGGCTGTGGGAATCTTTGAGAGAAGAAGGGAAAGAATTACACGGCAGGATATTGTTATGCAAGATTTGCCACGTAGTGCCTTTGACCACAGCATTACTAAGGTAAAATAGTACCGTATTTGCTCGATTATAAGACGACCCTGATTATAAGACGACCCCCCAAAATCTGAATATTAACTTAGGAAAAAAAGAAAAAGCCTGAATATAAGACGACCCCAAAGGAAAAAAGTTTTACCAGTAAATGTTAATTCATGTAAACTATTTTTTTTAATAAAAGCTATGATTGAGAAAAATATTTTTTTTGTTTTTATTTCCTTGTATTTTCCAACCTGCCCCCAGTTACGCACATCTGCCCCCAGGCTTGCCACACCAATATGGCACTGTGGCCCATGATATGCCTTTTAACCCTCTATATGCCACTGTGCCCCATGGTATGCCTTTTGACCCCCTATGTGCCACTCTGCCTCCAGAAATGCCTTATACCCCTATATCCCATTCTGGCATTTAGGGGGTTAAAATGCATATTATGGGGCAGAGTGGCATATAGGGAGGTATAAGGCATTCCAGGAGGCAGAGTGGCATTAAGGGAGTTAAAAGGCATTATATAGAGCACTCTGCCTCCAGAAATGCCTTATACCCCTATATGCCACTCTGGCATTTAGGGGGTTAAAAGGCATATTATGGGGCAGAGTGGCATATAGGGAGGTATAAGGCATTTCAGGAGGCAGAGTGCTCTATTAAATGCCCCCTTAACGCCACTCTGCCTCCTGAAATGCCTTATACCTCCCTATATGCCACTCTGCCCCATAATATGCCTTTTAACCCCCTAAGTGCCAGAGTGGCATATAGGGGTGTAAGGCATTCCAGAAATGCCCTACACACACACACACACACACACACACACACACACACACACACACACACACTTACTTACCGGTGCTTCCAATTTCCTGCTGCATTGCCGGGGCAGCGGGTTGACGTCTCATTCCGCGGCAGCCGGAAGGAGGTGGAGTTGGCAGCGGGGGTTTGTATGCGTCCGTCGCAAATACCTTCCCCGGCTGTCAGCGATCAGGAACTCTGGAACTCTGATCTCTGACAGTCGGGGAAGGTATTTGCGACGGACGCATACAAACCCCCGCTGCCAACTTCACCTCCGGAAGCACCGGTAAGTGCGTGCGTGCGTGCGTGCGGGGGGGGGGGCGACGATAGGAGGATCCAGGTCCCCTGCAGCGGTGCGGGGGATCTGGATCTTAGTCTCCTAATCAGACCTCTATTTGAGGTCTGATTAGAAGACGACCCCGATTATAAGACGAGGGGTATTTTTCAGAGCATTTGCTCTGAAAAAAACCTCGTCTTATAATCGAGCAAATACGGTACATTATGACCCATCCTTATGAATGAAGTATTTTAAACGTTACAAACAAAAACACAGGCTATAGCATAGACAGTTTAACCCCTTAACAATCAAAGGTGTTTAACGCCCTAAATTCCTTAACTTGTTTTGTTGCCATATTATTTAGGATACTCTCTAATCATCCTCTTTTCCGTGTTTTGTGCACAAACACCAAGTATATATATATATATATATATATATATACACACAGTATATTATTTGTTTTTAATTTTTTCAGGAAATAGTTTGCAGTGTCAAAATGCTTTTTTCATAGTATGCTAAATTTATATCTTTAAATACTTTTGTTTGGGGCAGCAAATTTGTTATTTTGTTTTATTTCTAACGGTATGGATGCAAAGTGCTACTTTTTTCTTCTTCTTAGTGCACCATGCCTCGAAATCTCCTTGGGGTCTTTATATTCCTCAGGGATCTTTCTTGTATCCGAAAGGTCACAAAGACATCAAAAGTTTCATTCTGTTAATAGTTGGGGAGATTGAAGACCTCCCTTGTAACTGACTCATTGAGCAACAGCACACAGAGACACCCGAACGCCCAGTTCGATATGGCCCAGGTTTTGTGACAGGGGGACTGCTGGCTCCCTGAACCTGGTGGCCTAGGCCAGTATATTCCACTGGTTCAGATAGCATACACGACTGGCTTCTACTCTCATTAATTGATCCAATTGATTAGGATACGAGTGCCTTATCTGCAGTCATACATATCTAGAAATAAAAAAGAAAGGACATAGAACCATACCCAAGCAATTCTTAAACCCCCTCAAATACCTGCACACCATCACTCCATTTGAACTGTGTTCCAATAATTGTAGAGTCCCAACAGTCTTGGAATATCCCCACTCTGCTTCTAAATACCTTTCACCACGGTCACGATCAGTGAGAAAATCTCTAGCGGTTTGGTACAGTCGTAAAATATCTGCCTCTCTTCACAAGATTCACACTCTGAGTCTCTGACAACGTGGGGAGCCAAGGGGCGTAAGACAACCATGAGAACACATCTGCCTGCTGTCCCAGTAGATCACAATTAACAGCAATTCCCAGTACTACACCTACATCCCAGTAATTTCCACAAAATATAAAGTACAACTTTTTTTTTTTAGAAAAATTAAAAAAAAACCAAGCTGTTATAGAGACGTGACTAGGGTCTGTATAGCTGTATAGTTGTATTTATATAAAAAGTTTATAAAAACAATTTATATCACTTTTTCAATTTTTGAAGGAGGGCTCTGTTGTCCTCTCTTCTCACTGTGATCTCAATGACTGATTGATAGTGTGAGTGGCAACTTGCTGGTTTCAGGTAGTCATGATTTATCTGATAAGTCCTGTTGAGATCTCCTTAAATGTTGCTAGTGAGCACAATGTAAGCAGACAGTGAAGTCAGCTGTGGAGCATCAACAGTGTTGTCCTGCACTCAGTGGACACTCAATGGTTCCAGCGCTGATGGAGATCACTATGTCAAGTTGATGGTCTTACTCACTTGCATCTGAGCTTACATTAGTCAATTCCATAATGAAAGATAATAATTGTTTCTGATGTTTCTCACAACTGTATTTATCTGAATATTTTTTTAATATTGCAGTAGGTATACACGAAGATCACTCAATAGACATACACATGGAAATCAGGGTATCAAAATAAAAATGTCTTTAAATAGTAACAGGTCACTTGATTACACACTTAAACATTTCAAGAACAATTTTAGCACCATCTGTGATCATGGTACTCAATCACAGCTTTCTGTTCCTCCTTAAATTACTTGATGAGTGAAGAATGCATTTGTCTCTAGGACTCCAGTATCTCAGTTTTAGTCTGTACTGATAAAATCCACAAATCACCCTTTAAATAAATGAATTTTGTTTGTTTATGGAAATGTACTGCCTGTTTTCATTTACATGCAAATTATGTGTAAAAATCTTTTTTTCAAATAGCCAAAATACTTTAAATATTTTCTTTAATGTTATACACAAAGAAACAACATTTGTAGCAAATATTACATTAGTTAATGATTCAAAGAATGTCTGAATATAGTCTATGTTTTAGAGTCTGTTCAGTTATGAATACTAAGAAGTATTATTTTTTCCTTCCAGGCATCTTACTATGTAATTATTAAACACACATGAGTATTCCAAGAGTTCGGCTAATTCTACCACTGATTGACGATTCTTGTAGATATTTGCTGTTCAGCGGGGAATAAAATCAGCTTCTAAAATGAACCATTTTGTTTTTGTGGTGTTTATATAGAATGAGTAAAACTCTTCCTACTACACATTTGTAGGCCTAGCAAGTCGTTTTGATCTCTGGTACATGTAAAAGCAGAGGTGATGTCATTTTAATGTATATTGATACATAGCAGCGCTTCCCATTCGGAGAAAGCAGCAGGGAATTAGATGTTCTAGTTCTTGGCATTGATTGGCCTCTGGAAGACTGCCAAAGAAGATACTTTACTTCCCACCCTTGCCGCTGATAATCTTTCTAAGTGTGGCCTGCTATCTCTCTAAATAAACTAGTACTTGTGTTCATTAGGCTGAATCTGCCTGCACATAAGTATGTAATAGCAAATCTTTGAACACTGCTCTGATCCACTTGCAATGAGAAGTCGGCTGAGAATGTAGGACTTTAATATAAATGCTTGCTGTAACAGTCATCAAAGCAGTGCTAAATATGTAAGCAGTAATAAATATGATGTATATGATGGGTTCAAGAAATAAATTCCCATTCCTTAAGATGCTTGCCAACAATCTGTTCAGATTTTCAAGCACGCACAAAAATAACATGCTGTCACCAAGCACAACCCACAGGGTCCAACCAATGGTCCACCAAGGTGACATTACCCTGTTCTTGCTGCTTGTATTGTAGATGTCCATTTGCCATTATGTAGCAGTTTTAGACATGGGGCATTGGTTGATCCAGCCAGTTGGATTCCAGGGCTGTCAAGAACAATTTAGGACAACTGCCAGCAATGTATTAATTGAAAATATTGCACCTCCCAGGTGTACCTCCAACCCTCTGTTTCTGTGTACCGCACAGATCTTTTCTAGGGCCTTAGAATGTTTTAGTATAATAGTGTCACAGTGTTTTACAGCCCTAAAAGTCATCTTAATGTGTATAAAACAGCACAAATTTGTGTATAAATGAAACTGAGGAAATAAATTACATCATTCATCTTCTTCTTCATAGGTATAAAGTGGTTACTAGTCTTAGCAAAGCCCAACCTGCAGCCACACCAGGTCATTGATGGTACACTGCAGACACCATATGTACTTTAATGCATGTGATGGCTGTGTGGTCCCTTTATCTTCGGATTTACCGGGTAATTTAATATACATTCTTCTTTTGTGGGGCTCTCAGCGACAGTAAACTGTCCCTTTAATATAAAATAATTTAAATAGTGTTATAGTGTTTTTAGAATGATAACATTTAAACATTAACTTTTAAAATGTACAAAACGTTAAACATTTTTATTCAGATTTAATTTAACCAATAAGTCACTTACTTATAGGAACTGCTCTCTTGCGTTTTGGATACTACAAACAGAGGAGTTGTTGTAATGAAGAGAAACAAAACCATAGGGTGCTTCATCAAAGTACGTGGCAGGTTAAATGAGTTGAATTCCCTTACCCTGCTACTAAGGTATATTTCAAGTATGACCTGCAGTACTCTTATACTTTTCAACCCTGCCAAACAGCACCTCTGCCAAATTACTTGTTTATTTATGTGAGTGTATCTGCAGAGAGTTATGCTCTCTAAACTCTAAACTTTTTACATTTGGGATACAAGCAGAAGATTAAATCCAAAATCTCTAGAGATGGATAATTTGTGGGCTAACTCACAAGTAGCCATCTGTTTTAAACATTCACTTCATATTTAAATCCAATTCCTTTCAATGCCTAGTGCAGTGACTATGGGTTATAGTAAGTAAAATAGATATTTAATAAAGTAAGATTTTAATCCACCCATTGCACAAAAAAACTGTAAATAAAAGCATGGAAATTCATGGTTTTGAAAGGTGTTGTGAAAGTACTGCAATCCTGTTTTCCTTAATTCATAATATGTAGGTTATTGATGCATATTTTGATTACAAAAATGCATATAGCAGTATAAGCCCAAGAGAAGAGTCTTTAGTTGAAGTTGATACCTTTTATTGGGTCAATATAGAAAAATATAAAGTTACACAAGCTTTAAGGGCCTCGGAGGTCTTTTCTTCAGATGGAGAACCCCTGATGCTACCACTATGCAGGTTTTGGGGCTAGTAATACAGTCCGAGCCTAAGAAACCAATACAATATCCCTGTTTCTTTAAATTCAAAACGTAATGTATAATTGAACAATTGAAGGCACATAAATAACACATATATAGCGATTCATATTCTAGCAGACAACAAATGAATCAGTGAAGAGCCAGTACCTGTGTGCACAGTGTGTGAGCTGCCGGACAGAAAGTTGCAGGAGCTATGAGAGGTAAGCAGGGCCGGTATGTATGTATGTACACGCATAACTGTGTGTGAGCATGGATGTCTATGAATAATTGTGTGTACGCATGGATGTTTATGTGTGTGTTAAGATGGATGTGTAGGTTATGGGAATGTGTATGTTAGTGACTATGAGTAAGTGTGTTTTGCAAAAAAAAGGCACAGACAAGTTGTTTGGGGGCAATGATGACACAGGCTAGCTGTTTTGGCCAAAGATGGCACATATAAGCTGTTTGGGGGCACTGACAAGCTACAGGCAAAGATGGCACAGACAGGCTGTTTGGGGGGTAGGATAGTACTAATCAGCTGCTTGGGGCAAAGGAACTCACAAGCTGTTTGGGGTGAAGGTGGCGCACACAATCTGTTTAGAGCAAAAGGTGGCACTGGTGGGCATGTTGTTTGGTGAAGTTTGGGGGGCCTAAGGGCAATTTTTTCACCAGGGCCCTGTACGTCCCGATTTTTCCACTCTTAGATTATAATAGATTAAAAGTTTCCATATGCCTTAATGTGTGTCAATTTTTATTGTCAAGTTCAATATTGGCAAGCTTAATGCTACTGATAATTGTAATTGTGCTACAGAATGCCTCTGCTCACAAACTAGGTTGTTTTGAATGCTGTATGGCTGCATACATTTAGCCCTGTCCAAATACTGTTTATCAAAATAATATATGGTGGGTTTTCTATCTAAAACCCCCTCTGAACATTTACCCCAACTGTGTTCACACAATATGCCCATCAGGTAGAATAAGAGATTAAGGTGAAGTTGCCGTATTGAAGTATATTTTATTGCTGAATCCGAACCTCTTACTAATACGTTCCTGGATAAAAGTTAAATCCTTCAAGTGCTTTCTCAGGCTTTCAATAGAACTCTTACATTAGATAGATCTAAATGTTTATATCCAAAAAAGCACAGATTAATGGGATTTTTCTCAAGAGTTTTAAGTGTAATTTGTTACTGGATATAACCAAGCAGCGTAAATTATCAAAAGAACTGGAAAATAGTACTAAATGGCCCTATCTTGAAAGCAGAAATTTTAGCTAAACCTCAATTGTATTGAAAAAAAAAGAAAGACATTAAAATATATTTTGGCCAGAGCAAATTGAAAATGCAAATAGTACATCGGCCACTTACAATAAAAATGGTTACTGGAAATTACAAACATGAATGCAGTAATTACACTTCGGTCAAATATACGCTTCATAGAGCCAAGTAACATTTGTAAAAAATATATTTAAATTTTTTTATATAAATTTGTACAAAGATGACTCATACCCTAATACAAAAAGGTGCAAGGTATTGCGGGGTGGACAAATCGGGTTATGAGTGAGGCTAAAGTCCCTCTCCTTTTGACTACTGCAGGGTCTCTTAAAAACATCCTGCTCTAGACACTTCCAGACTTATGATCGTATCTGGGATATTCCCAGGAAAGGTAACCCAGAGCGCTCCCTCTTCTGGGATAGTGGCTTTGTGTGGGGTGGGGCTAACCATGCTTAGGGGTGGGGCTAGGGCAGGACTAACTATGCATATGGGTGGAGTCAGGGCGGGGCTAGCCCAAGGGCATTTTTTGGGGGAGGCAATGTGAAAGGGCATGTCCCCAGCCTGGAGAAAGAAGAATTTGACCTGGAGACTCAGGCAGGTATGACATCACCTAGAGACCCTGGTCAAACTTAAAGAGTTCCCAGGTATTATTATTATTATTATCCTTTATTTATATAGCGCCAACAGTTTACGCAGCGCTTAATACAATACATAAATTCAAGGGATATGACAAGACAAGAATTGACAGACTAAGACAAACCGATACAATTGGTGGAGAGAGCCCGGCTCGCAAGCTTACAATCTAGAGAATGCTTATAGTGCTTGTAGCTGATGGTTCTGAAGACCCAAGTGTTTTGTGGAATGGAGATCAAGATATGGGAGAACAGAAAATGTAAAGGTGAAGTCTTATAATTTATATTTAGAATACATAATGAATGTGTAGCTAGTATTTGTAGTAATACATTAAACTTGTTTTGCCATGTACAATGTTTTTATTAAACCTCTAACTGTGCATTATGGACACTGTTGGGAAAAGAGCCAATGCAGTAAAAATGTTACTTTGAGCATAGGACATGTTTGATTAACACATTTTACGTAGAAACAAAAGGCGTTACTCTTTATGAATGCGTATTGCCTGAGCAATTGTTTCAAACTACGCCTAAAGCAGATCACAACAAGGTGGGTGAAGTAAAAAGTCACTTGAAAAAAACACGTTTAGATTTCCATTTTTCATATATAAAAATTGATATGTGTGGGAACTCTGGTTTACATGTTTGTTGATTTGGGCAATGATTGTTAAAGAAAATCACACACATGGAGTCTAGTCATTGACCTGTGCTCCGAGGGACAGGATGTGGTCCGCAGCAATATGCTGACCTTAGAAAAATGAAGCGGAGAAGGGGTCAGCGGTGGGCACTTAGAGGGCTGAGAACCACTAGTTTATGCGAAAACAATTGACTGGAGAGGCCCAGGGCAAACAGACTTTTCCTTGGACTTCAAAGGATCTTTTTAAACTTGTTTTAAAGAAAATGGCATGGCCAACGAGCAATAAGCACAAAGATGCTGGCGCAAGGCAAGTTTCAATATTATAAAGAGGGTGTTTATTTACATTTAAGAGGACATGTTTCATTTGGTCATGTAAATGAGGTTAATTCTGCAAATGATTTTGCTATCATACAAAATACATGACAGCGGACTGGGAAAAAAACGGATCTTCAAGCAATAAAATATATAAATGTTGCTTGGAAAGAAGGTCTATTTTCTACATCCAGCATATTACAAAAGATTTAAAGGTACATTTATCAATAAAATGTGGCCATTATGTAGCATCTTGAACTTTTGGAATACATTTAATTAAAGGCCAACACAAGTTAATTAGTGTCCATCTACTAACAGATTGGTTTAAATGTCGTGTCTTAAATTTATCAATTAAAAATATGTTAGGTCAAAATCAATAGTATAATGTTCTCTGTCTACTTCATTTCATCAGAAACAAAACAGTAAGATGGTATTTATATGCCCTGTAAGATAGTTTATTAAAAACCATTAAAACATTCATGCCAGGGTTTATTGTCCACCTTATGTCTGGCCATTTAGATCATGTAATTGGGGAATAAAACAGCCTGCGTTCCAATGTTATGCTGTGTTTCCTAGGTGTCTTGATCTACAATGCAAGCCTAAAATGAAATTAAATGTCATTTCAGTATAAGCAACTTGATCACGTTCTGAACCTATGACCTCCTGCAAGGGATACAGAATTTGTCTGTGGCTTCTCTCGTTCGGCATTCTGTCTGAGACACTAGAGCGCCTCTTTAATGGCATGGAATTATTTCTGCAACTCACTGTAATGCATCCTGAATGTCCCACTTTGAAAAGTGAACCAATGTCTAAATTCCTATGTAGTTAATCAGGGTCTACATTTTGGAAGCAATATCTAACAGTGGCAATGCAAACAAGTATGAATCAGGTTAAAAACCTCAGCACAAAAGAACATTAAAATTACCCACTCTGTTATGCAATGCTTACCAAGATTCAGAGGGTTAGGATAAAGCATTTTATGTTATATTTTTGTTTAAAAAGATACTATAATAAATTCTGAACTCTTGCTTTGTTTTGTGACTTATTGGTCATTATTATTCCAGCAGCAACCCGGGAATTGGAATGTGTTTGCTTTTTAGATTGGGTGCTCCCAAATTTGCAGCTTTGGCGTCAGGAGTTAAAGGTCCGTAAGAGTGTTTCTATTGGTTGGCCAGCGGGCTCATCTGGCATCAACCTATGAAGAGCGGCTGCCCTTTTTTTCGTGATACCAGATGAAGCCCCTGTCAACGTCCAACAGATTCTCTCTTAAGAACCTATAAAATCATGGCGCCAAAGCTGCAGCGTAACGTTACCGCGTTAACCTTGTATTTACCCCTACTAGAAAACCAACAGAACACGAACAACGTACACGAATATTTGCCAAAAAGAAAATGGGAATGGGCGAATATTCTAGGAATACAAAGTTTCTTTTTATGAAGACGAACAAAAAGACAAACATGGCGCCCAAGTCTAATTACAACCATGTTGTGGTTCCATTGTTACTATTTCATTGGCTTCTTGCATATTTCACAGTACATTGCATCATTTCCCACTATCTTTTTGTATTTGCAGCAATATTGTATTTATGAGTGCATTCAAAATCCTATAATTGATTACAAAACCAAAACCAAATATATCGTTACAAATAAAACTGTATTTTGTGCACTTCAGATCAGGTGCAAAGATTCCCGCTCTAACTGTAGTTATTGTGACATCATAGCTCTGTAATGGAATAAAGGCGAAGCTGCATATATGTGTGCTGGACTCAGGCTCAGACCACCACTTTGTTGGATGGATAGAAGAAGGAAAATGATGCTAATAGTTTTATTATTTCTACTGGTGCCGGAAGTTTGCCCTGCTCCACTGCCTGCAGGTTGGAATGATGATGATGACAGCAAGCTTTTAAAGATGAACACAGTACCAAGAGAGCTGCTGAAGAACAACCTGGACAGCTCGGATGTGAAATGGATTGCTTTTATGGGATCACTGGTACTCATATCAGTTTGCCAGTGCTGCTGCCTGGTTGGATTTCTTATCTACAGATATATAAATTGCAATCCTGCGAATAAGGGCATCAAATCCTGCAGTCTGCGTCAAACCCAGGGACGATACGGACAGTTCTTACTGTCTGTGTTCTTTAAATAATAAATATGTTGCACTTGCAACTTCAAAAGTTATTTTTATTCTGTTGTGTATATCTTACTCTAAATGAGAATATTTCTGCATGATTATTCCTACTCATTATCTCCGCCCTGTTAAGTTGCTGATTGTTGTTGAATAGTTCAGGCAACCTTTGTGGGGTGAGTAGAAGGGAGTGAACTTCAGAATTGGAAATGGATTAGATAATGTTTGCTCCGCCATTGACGCAGGTCCATAATCTTTCAAACGAAACATCTCAAAACAATTCCGCAAATCGACAAACACAGTATAAGCTATAGGCAGTTAAATTGGGGAATATTGAAATTCTACATGATGTTCTGTTCCTTGACACTTTCCCAATAGTTGTGCAAAGTTTGAAACATTACCGTATCGCCACACCAACCAATGCAATGATCCAGGAAGAAAGAACAACTTAATAGTTGTGATGGTGATAGAACCATGTTTTGCAATAACTGGGACCTTCACTACATTCCAACTAGACTTGTGCATTGGTATTCAGGAGAACATGAAAACGAACTTTCAATCTAAATGCATTTAAACTAATCTCAAAAGGATTTGTAGTTGCAAAACTGAGGTCACAAACAGGTCTGAAAAGCCATTTTCTACGTTTAATGTAATGTAAAACATGTTAATAGCAGAAACACCAATCCATTACATCTTTTACAGCACAGAGGCAATTTTGATCCGATAAACTACAAAAAATGAAAATTATTTTCACCAACCACTGTACATCATCGGGTGCAAACATCACTTTGCATACCATTCTTTCCCACCAATATAACAATAGTAAATTAATGTCATTTTTTGCTACCCACGACAAAGCAAGAAATCAGCGCACATTCAACAAATGTTATTTAAAAGCACCTGACTGAAGCATAAAGATTGGGGATTCCGGCACACTTTATTGTCATTTATTGCTTCGCTTGCCACTTCATCAAAGTAGTCTAATTTCTATCTAATTTTTCATGGCTATATTGCTTACCAAGGAGCTGAATCAGTGGGACTGTACTGCATTTAACCCACCGAGACTCTCATGTGATTTAAAGGGATCTCTGGAAGCCATTACTGAGGTAGATGTGTGGTAGGTGGGGTGCTTAAACCCAATTCTGGGAAGGAAGCAAACCCTAAAAATCATATAAATTCAGATTTTTTCATGCTGCTGAAATTGCCAATATAGAGCAGGTCGGGCTATATGGGTGCCTCGATGCAGTTGCCTACTCTGTAATTGCACCATACTACCTCATCCTAAATAACATGGTGGTGTCAGTATGGCAGATGTTGATGCTTTCTGTCTGTTTTTTGGAGGGTATAAAATATGTGTTTAAAAAACATTATGAAAATAAATAGGATTTGGATGGAAATGATTGCCATGTATTTTTAAGTGATATGTTCTTACTAAACTTTACAGTATGTTTACATTTCAAATGTTCCCTTATGTTGATCTTCTAGATAATTTTTTCTTCTTTGAACAGCCTTTCCTGTTCTGGATCTCAGCCAAATCAGATATACTGTGAAACATGAGTAAATATGACTGAGCACTTATAATGTTTATTTAGAGTTTAGAATAGACACAATGTTATCATCATCCAAGTTAGAATGATAAAGAACAGACTTTGCAAGATCCAATGCTAAAGTCTTTAAGTAGGATTAATAAGAACCTCTTTATGAAAATTTTAAAGTATTAAATGTCAGGTATGTGCATCCTTTGGTCATGATGGGATTTGTAATTCTGCCACAGGGTAGACAGCTTAATCCATATCCTTTTTTTGCTGGTGACTAGGGTAGGGAGCATGAGATCTGCTTTCCATTGTGGAGTATGTGGAGACTGTGCATGCAGTCCACAGGTGGTACAGGGGTATAATGTCATATTATCACATAATCCAGTAACATCATCAGTGGTCCATGAGGTCCATTCTGCTAGATATAAGAGGTAAAATCCAAAGCAGTGCAAATCAACTGGACCATTTAGAAACCTAGAGTCTAGCTCCAACTACACCCCAAATTGGAATGCCATATCACATTAGAATATTCAACCCATTTGTATAATATGTCCTGGCACATTCATAAGGAAGATGGTGAAACGGGATGATAGTTTAGAGCAGGTAAGCAAATAATGATGTATAATTTGCCACAAAGGGAAACAAGAAAGTTTGAGGAAGAGTTTTGCACTCCAGAGATGGCCACATCAGTACATGACTACAGGTCTGTCTCAACTAGATCCGGACATTCAGGAAAAACAAAACCTTTACATGTCTTAAAAGCTTTTTTTCTCCTTCAGGTCATTGTCAAACGCCTGTAAATCACTGCCAGTATACTTTTACAGCCAAAGTGTTAATGGAAAATGGTGAACTAGTTGCAACTGATTGCAGTTTGCCTAATTAGATAGAATCCATCAACACACGTATCTTCTACGCCAAATAGCTGTTCTAATCACAAGATCAGGGCTAAATGGTGTACAATTTAATGCGTATGTTGAAACAGCATGATAGATCTAATTTATGCAAAACATTACTTAAGACTGATACCAGACAGGTATAATTATTTCATACACAGACCCAAGATATTTCTCTTCAAAGAAACTTTGATTGAATGGAAATTGCAACAGTTGAAAGGGAATCTGGAACCTGCATAAATAAGTGAATGTCTCCAGAATGAGATCATATCTTTGTTTAAGTGAGACCTTATATTTAATTAACATCAAAACTGTAATAGTTCATGCAAAATCAATCTTTGTGTGCACATTTTGGCTTGAATCAGTGACTTAATATATTAAATATACAATACTTTCAAAACAAGTGGTGTTTTTCTTCTACAGATGTATAGGTATATAGATATAAAGATATATAGGTGTTGATAAATATGTGTTAAGCCTTTTTTTCCTCAAACTTAAAGACACTCAATAGCCTAATGTACCGTATTCATTCACTTTTGAAGTGA
This sequence comes from Spea bombifrons, assembly GCF_027358695.1. NCBI lineage: Eukaryota > Metazoa > Chordata > Amphibia > Anura > Pelobatidae > Spea > Spea bombifrons. Next base: position 84,423,712 of record NC_071090.1, on the reverse strand, counting down.
AATTATATTATCTTGCAGTTTTTCCTAATGATGCAGCTGGACCTTGATGCTCTTACAGGGTGAAATAAGGTCATGAGAACAAAGGAGGGAGATATTGGAGCTACGACTATCAGTACATCTACAGTACTTATATAAACTAATACCTGGGAAATGTTTAGGACAAGTACAGATTTAAGACAGCTCTTATACAGATACTCAAACAGATTGCAAAGTGGTATCGTAAATTTATGGTCAGACCTATGGATGTGTCCTTTGTCTAGAGAGGGAAAATGTATTTAAGCATTTGCTGATTCATCTGAGAACTGTAGTCACGATATCTCACAGCTTGCTAAACAACTAAAAAACCTAAAAGAACTTGAAAATAAAAAGACACGTTGTAGGGGAATGGCTGGGAAAGGTAATGTCCCTCAGCTCAATAGTGGAAAGTAGTATATCATCTAAAGTATAACTAGAAAAGAGACGGACAGCAGAGATTTATCATGGGTAAAGTACGATTTAATATGCAGAATGTGCATTAAAAAGCCCGTTCTCTGTATATTCTGTTACAGTTTCAGATAGGCAAGGCCAGTCTATCTAGAAGGCATTACATGATGAGCAGAGGTGTAGACAAAGACTCCATAGACAAAGAAATCATAGGTCAACTTTTAACTATTTTTTTCTTATTAGAAATACGGTAATGAAAGTGCTCCATTAAATGGATTCGCCTCAGTTACAAAGGTAATAATCAGGTTATTGTCAGTATAGTGTTGTATACTGTATTGTCAGAATGAAGATGAGTTTTAAACAGTCCTATGTCTGGTTGCCAGAGACATAGCTCACTGCCCTTTCTGTATCTGTAACGTAGAACATGATAATACATTTCAATCAGTTCATTCAAAGTAATATATTTTTATCTCTAAAATAAAGTCAGAGATTATTTTAAAGAATAGTCAGGGATTTTCTAAACAAAACCTCTTATTTAATGCATTAATGCCCTATACTGATATAGGAAAGCGCATTATTTGTCAATCTGTGTTATTCAATCCAGTGAGCTACATTAAACTAATGGAGTGCAAAAGATCACTGATATCATGATGAAATAGAATAAACTACACGCAGAATAAAGCAGATACAGTGTAAGTACAGATACATCAGGAGAGAATAAAACTAGGTGGTAAGGTACATCAGCTTTCTCTGACCACGCTATATGACCTTATTTTTAAAGGTGTATAAATGTAAATAGCAACATTTACACATAGAGATGCAACCGTCGCTGCTTAAAGCACCTACAAATATTTACACATTATGCTCACTACATTTTATTTGGAAAGATATTTAGATGTAATATGCACCATATTTAATGGCGAGATCCTGCGCTTTTCCATTTACAGACCCAACTTTTGGTGCAATTGAAGCAAACAAGACAAACCTGTCACAAAGTCATTCAACTTGCAAAATACTGACACTTCACTTTCAAAAGGACACTCCAGTGTCTAAGTAAAGTCACCAATGAAGAATGCATATTATGGTACTGCAAGCTCATGCAAGCCAAGGAGCTGCAAGGTGATCACACAGAAATTTAAAGGGACCATCCAGCTATCATATATATTTATATGCATATGATGGCTGGAGTGTCCCTTTAAAATGGAGACTCCTTTATGTATATATATATATATATATATATATATATATAATGTTCCTTAAATCAACTAACAATGCTAACATGCCTAGACTCTGCTTTGCTATTTGTTAAACACAGAGAGACAGTAATTCAGCCATGATATTTGACCACTTTCCCATTCTGATTTATCTAGGCATGGCGATTATATCAAAATTCTGGAACCATTTGAAAAAGCTCTATATAGGTATATGAATAAGAATGTAATGCATGCTCGGTACAAGTGTACCTTTATCTACAATCTGTTTGAAGTTACAGGGTAACCTGAGAATCTGGTTCCTCTGCTACATACATGCATATGGCGAAAGTTGATATGATAGTTAAAAGATGGGTTTTGATGGAGATGAAAGGCCCTTCTCAATCCATACAAAATATATCACCCCTTTCTCACCTACACATTTAAACTGGTCAACCATATAGGAATTGGCAGCAAAGCTCTATTGAATAGGCTCAATGAACCCTATCAAGGTATAAATTAGTTGAGCACATGCTACAGGATTTAAACATCAATGATCCGGCAACATCAATTTGTGGAAGGGATTCAAGCGAAAGGTCAAGTGAAAAACATGTATGTAGCAGGAAGCCCTTACGAAAAAATTACTGCAGTTTTTCTGAAGTAATACTGCAGTTTTTTGGACATGAAAAAACTGCAATACTGCACTTTTACTGCAGTATTACTGCACATTTACTGCAGTTGTACTGCATTTGTACTTCACTGTACTGCAGTTTTACTGCAGTTATTTTTGTACGGAAGTACAATTGCAATAAAGCTGCAGTACATTGAAGTACAATGCAGTATAATTGCAGTAAAAAAAAAAGGGCAGTAAATGTGCAGTAATAATGCAGTACAGTGAAGTACAAATGAAGTAAAACTGCAGTAAATGTGCAGTAATACTGCAGTAAAAGTACAGTATTGCAGTTTTTTCATGTCCAAAAAACTGCAGAAAAACTGCAGTAATTTTTTTGTAAGGGAGGTACTATAAAAACAGGAAGAAACTTCTAGGATTTTTTCTCATTGGAGAAAAACAATTGCATCTGTAGAACAATTCCTTCTTTTTTTGGCAGTCGTCTTTTAGGGAAGTATCAGAAATCACATTTCCAATTGTAAACCCTTTATGCACCAAAGTAAGACCTGACATCCATCAAATAAGACACAAAAGACTATACAAAGGACCTGGAAAGATAGCAAGTATGCATCAGAGTGACGTCTGAGTATGTCATAGACACAACTGGAGTTATTCGTACTAATGGATAAAAACCCTGTTGGGAACTGTACATAATTCTGACTGGAGTTTCTTCAGTTTTTAGGACTCAAATAAAGTACAGAAAAAGGAGGAAGGCTGATGAAGCATTGGCTAGGGTATAGGTGGAGCAGAAGAGAGACATAATATAAGAGATAAAAGAGGGTAATTGAAAATTAGGATCTTAAAGGGACTCTGCCATGAGATAAACAGTACAACATACTGATCACAGGGCAGAGTACAGGTAGTCACCAAAGCAATAATACACATAAACTATGTTGTACCTCATGATCCGCCATATTTTCTCAAGTGTGCGGTGATACACCATGGTATGTGAATCAGGACCTACAAAACCTGAATCCCATACACACCCATGTGTTGCAATGTGCAAAATCACACCATGCAGAGAAATTGATGTACGGAGGCAGCATCGATGAGGAGTGTGCACAAGAGTCACATGGAGACGCGAATGCCGTTTCTATGGCAATGCCGGAAACTCTCGCCATAATAACTGCATCACTGATGTGCATGAGGCTACATTCACACTCCATTTATTGACTGTGGAACTGGTTTCTAGATTCATTTGCATGCAAAGCCGTATTTGTGGCCGCAGGAAGATGTATTTTTTACATAATTTGTTGCTCTTTCTTGTTATATTATGTTTTATGTGCTATAGATATTTGTGACAACACATAAGAGTCCTTCATATTTGTATCTTTATTGTGTATTACTTATTAGTTGGTTCTTTGTTGACAGAGTCCCCTCAAATAAGAGTAAAAACAAAGCGAGGATGAAAAATGAGTCAGAAAGATAAAGGGTAGGGCAGACCTAGAATGTGAAATATTGAAAAGAAAGAGGGGTTGGAGGGAGGGAGTAAAGGAAAAGGGTCTTGATGAAGAGAGTAATAAAAGGTTTAAAATACCAGGAGACAGGATAAATGGTTGTTAGTGAGCAGTGAAAAAGATCATAGATTAGCTTTACGTGTAAGGGTTCATGTGTTAATATTTGTTAAGACACCCCAATCAGTCAGCCCAAGAGTGCCAGACATTCATACACGTAGAAAACGCACAGGATGTGTGAACGGCACCTTTTTCAGGTAAACTTTGACAAGGACTAATAAATGGCAGCATTTATCACATACTTCTCACCCCTAAGGTTCTCCTCCTAGGACCTTGCACCTCATTCGCTACTTGCTAGAAACCGTTTTAATCTGTGCTTATGTGGCCCTATGTGAAGCGATACTGCTATGGTTTGTATTCGGGGGGGGGGGGTTATTAATTGTTAAAAGCAATAAACTCTTCTCTTTTAATAGTTTATGCTGCTTTTAGAGTAGTCTTACAGCAAAAAGTATTTTGTCAAATTGGTACTCCAATTTACATGGTTTCTTCTCACGTGATGTAAAATTATACATTTATAAACACATGGAAGCTGTAACTGGGCCGTGATCTTTCTAACAGTATCAAAAGGAAAGTTCATTCATACCAGAGCCTTTTTCATATGAATCTGCTTTCAGCGGCAGCGGCGATTTATAAAAGCACAGCATGAGTGTTATGTGATAATAATCCAGCGCATTAAGATTACAAGTGAAATGTGAATTCATTGACCTCCACTTCTGTCATTCATACTCCTTCCTATATGTGGGAGAGAACTAACAAAGAAACATGTCACTTTTAACAGCTAATTATCATTTAATCAGGTATGTCTGACACATAATATATCATATACTGATGCCAAACCCATTTCCAGATGGTATTTTTCCAGCTATTTATGTAATTTTTTTTTAAATGAAGGCAAACACTGGCTGTTAAATAAATGTAATGCTTGCATATTTTATATCGAACAACTTCCTCCCTTTGGTAACGCCGCCTTCCAAAACGTCTTTTTGGCTAAAGCTTTCGTAAAGGGACACCCACCAAAAGCAAAGCATTGGCTGAAATATTGGCGTTCAACGTTTATCCCTTTACTTGAATGGCAGGTCACTAGGAAACTAGACGGGGGCTGACTAACTGAGACATATGTAATGCCATATTCCCAGAGGTATTGGACAAATGTGTAAAAGAAGTAAAACAATTTGTTTTGAATTCAAAAAACAAGAACACAAGAACATGTAAGAACGTACTCAAAAAACAACAAATATCTTATTCCGATTTATAGAGTTTTAAAAAAATTTGAGAGGAGGCAATACAGTTAAAAAATCTCAATAGAAATGAAATGTTTTGGATTTATGAACTGTTAAATGATAAAAAAAATATATATTAACATGTCTATGAAAGCATTACTTTACAGCATGTTTGACACTTGCTTAAAACTTTTGCACAGTACTGTATATCTTATCTAGATGGCATATAATTGACCCTGTTTACCCATCACTACAGTACAGATGCCTGCTACCCTTAGCAAATCTTTTTGTTCCATATTCAGGTATTTACTGATCAAAGACCCAATAATAGAGGAAGACCAACCTAAGCAGCTAGTCAGGAATCCCAAGGCAAACATTCCCAATGTTCGAAACCCAAGATTACAAGATCATCCTCGAGAAACAGGACTTTCATCACACAATGCGCAGCAGACAATAGTACATTAAATATAATGAGAAATAAGAAATGTGAATGTCAGTGCCACTGTGATATTTTTTGCATTACTGATTAAGTAATGCTTTAGGGTATGTTCTAATTGTGTAAGCCCATATATTATGGGATGCCAACCCTTTGCTTGGATTCCTTTACAAATCTACCAGGTCAGTGCATTCTCCACTCATGGGGTGACCTAAGTTTACTTAAAGGAGAATGATATGTGGGAAGAGCTCCAGTACTGTACCTAATTATACATACAACAAGATATGAATCGGGGGGGGCATGGCAACAACGTGACTGGGCTCACCAGAGGATAGGCTTTCTGCAAGGCACCAACATTTAAGAGGACATCCATCTGATTTATAGCTGTGGCATAACTTTTTGGTAAACTTAATCAAGTATTTAATTCCTGCCAAAATATTGTTCTTATCTGGTCATTCCTGGACTCTGTATTGTTAAAGAACCAACTGTTGGGAAGAACAAGAGAGGGTTTTGAACTTTGGATCTCCAAGAGTTTGGAGAAATCATTGATAGTGACAGGCACACTGCAAGCTTCAGAAGAGATTAAGATAAGAGACCATAATGGCTATTAATACGGATTGAATACAGTACAGGCAGGCCATGACCGAGAGGAAACTAGAAAATTTAGAAAAGACTAAAATGATCCACACAGTGCGCTTAGGGGAGCTATAAATCATCACTGCCATGCCCTCAAATTGAACAAATAAGAAATCTTACCAGATAAATCGGAGCAATTTAAGAATCGCCAATGGCAGAATTGAACCTGCTTTTTTGATAAAGTTATGGAGTTGTACCATGTTAGAAAGAGAGAAAGCAAATTTGGTAAAATTATACCTTTATTGGCTAACTGACATATAATGGATTGTAAGCTAGGTCTTTTGACAAAAAGAACAACAATACACATTACTGAAATATGTGCAGTGTTAGCAACGGCAGCCCAGTATAAGGCTGAAATAAGGTGACAGAGTTTATAGTCAAACATTAAATAAAGCCTGATTTAAGGGTACATAGTCTGTGCCTGGAGCCATGCAAAGGAGCTTAGAACTAATACAGGATAGACAAAAACAGTAATTGGGGAAGGTTTATGTCTCTCTTCTCTCTCTCCTTGTCACCATGGGAATTTTGGGACAGAAAAGTACAGACATGAGGATGCACATCCTAAAAGGTATAGGAAAGAGGGTTAGAGACTAAGCAGCTGCCTAAGGGGTGTTTAGGAAAGAGGTGCTGCTTGGTAGAGTTGCAGGGTTGGAGTTGGTGTGTGTGGAAGGAGGTGAGGATTGCCATATAATGTGTGTAAGGGTGGGAGCAGCCTAATAGTGTTTTGGGAGGGGATGAATAAAACAAGGAACAGAGAATAACATTTTTAAACCAGCAACACACAGGAGCAGATGTGAGATAATGCAATAAACAATGATTAAACATTATCCTGTAGGGGTTTTGTGGTATGATGTCCTATTTTGTTTTCCACTAAAGCCTGCAAATGGGCAGTGTAAGGCTATGAACCAGGTAGATCTGGGTAGGGAGGTGCATTTCATTTTTAGATGATTGGGTAGTGAAGTAGCACGTGTTTGAAAGCTACCTGCCCAGGCATACCTATTATTACTTAATATAATATATGACTCCCTGGAAGAGGGATAGAGTAATACCCTAAAAAATTCAAGTGTTTGAATGAACGTTTTGGATACCTGCATGAAACTCACCCTTTCCAAAGAGGTTCAGTGTGGATAGTCCCAGGGTGTTAAGTCACTAATGACAGTATTCAGTAGTAAAATGTGTTAAACATGGTTAATTTGGTACAGTGTAGACATAGGTACATATGTATAATAAAGACACGGTTTGAAAGGGGAAAAACAATAGTACTAAAAAATATCGCACACTTGAAGGTGGCTTGAAGACCCATGGGGTTTTTGAGTCTTCCTCATGAAGCACAAATCCACAGAGGTCACCTTTAATGTTCCCAGCTATGTTGTGCATAAATTTAAAAAAGAAACCTAACCTACATAATTTAAATAAATTTATAATAGGAACAAAGTCAAGTGTCTAGTAAACAGGCAAATGTTTTGTATCTAGTTTTACATCTTTATATAAAAAAAAAAAAGCCAAGTAATTGGATATATTAAGAAGTGAAAAAAAACCCTGACTACATATTTAACCCTTTTAGTTCCCAATGTGTTTTTTAACCATCAGATGCTTAAAGGGTTGATTGGGATATTAAAAATAACCCCAACACACATCTTGTAGGGTATCTACCATATTCAACACCATACAGCAAGTGCAATCTTTCCATAATATAAATACATCCTCACAGATCGCTCGCAGTATGGGTACATCTGTAAGACTTTGTAAAATAAAATGATTCTTGAATTTGTAAAAATGATAAAACAACATTTCATGAACAGCCCATGAGGCTTTCAATAAATTACTTTATAATGCGAGACTGGCATCTCTCACCAGAGAGGGTCTGGATTGCTACGGGCAATAAACTCAATGGCAAAGATATAGCTAAGAGGGTGGTAACAAAAGAATTAACCTTTTGTGTATCTTTCCCATTTTATAGATCCAAAATAGACAGCATTATAATCACGACAACTTCACACATTTCCAGCAAAACAATTATAAATTGCACCTTCACCTTCTGTTAATAACGGATGTGACAGTCAGGTAGCTTGGCAAACAGATACCTGTAAGTAAGCCAACAGTTAATTGAGCCAACAAATGATAAAGTGAGTTTCACTCCCCTCCTTATAATACAGGGCACAGCGGGCCAGTGACAGCAGGAGCTTCAGGCAAGTTCACCAGTCTGATTCCAAGCTCAGCTGTCACATTACATACTGGGAGACAAGAAACCTCTGCTAGCTGAACAGCTGTCTCGTTTAATGGATTGCCCAGTTCACCGCTTCTAGACATCATTTTTTTTGTCAGCTCTCAAATCTGCTTTGCACGCTTCAGATTCAAGCCTGCTAGAACAGAGGGGGCGAAACAGAATACCGAGCTCAATTATCTGCTCCTTTATTGTCACAGGCAAGTGTTTCGCTATTGACTAACATAAGTTGTCCTTATCAATGGATCACGGTTGGTGCTGCACAAGATACTGGACGTGGATGTGGCATTGAAAGCGAAGCACTGAGTCTGTGAAGACATACGGGGAATCGACCATGGCTTGGGCTTCTGGAATATGGATGGCTTATTTTGAATTCTATAAAAGGCTGAGGCTAATATTTTGCATAAGGCAACAATTTAATGAATGCCGGAGAGAGAATAAAAAAAATCCTGTGGATGAGTGCCTAATAAATGTGTGTAAGTAACTAATGTGCATACGAGAGGTGTTTTTATCTATGCAATCTGTAAACTCTGTTGGGAGTTGGGGGGTTGATCACACAGTCAAGGATAGGATCCTGCTTTGCAAGACAATACAGATGCATGCGGAGCTTTTCATAGGATTAATGCCAGTTTCTTGCTGCAGGTGCACTTGTGCTGTAACAACAGGAGGGAAGCAATAACCGGCATCCTCTCCTATTCAATTCACAGTCAAAAGAGTGTTTGTAATTTAACAGTCAGCCTGCAAAGCCCAGCCCATATGGTAGCTGTTTGGCACAGAACTGAAAGTCATACAGTAGGAATAACCAGCATGCCTTCTGTCTATTCATCAATACACTCTAAATGGATGGTTTTTGGGTGTTTTCTATCGCCCTTAATTTGTTTTGATTTCATGTGAAAAAGAATTATATATTAAAGACAACAATGTTACCTAATTGCTAGACAATCATTTTTTTTATATGCTTATTTGTCATTCTAGTTGATGCCAAATCATTCTGCACCACACCATAGTCACTGCTAGTTTTAAACATATACATACTTTATATATATATATATATATATATATAAATGAGTATCGCATTATAAAAAATACCTTTTTATTGGACTAACATTCCATTTTAAGGAGAAGCTTTCAATAGTATAAACCTTCCATTGTCAAGTCACAGACATGAGACATGGGCAGCAGTATAGGGGTTAAGAGCATGACAGAGACTGATAAGGTTCAGGTCACAGCTGTATAAGGTGGTCCTAAATGAGTTTAGCCAGTCTGAGAAGAATTGGGGGGGGTAGCGGGTGTGGGGGTATATGATATATATATGTGTGTGTTTATGAGTGTGTTCTCTGATGGATAAATAGATACACGTGCATATACACCTTTTGTTTCCCTACGTACAACTTGATGCACTACTTTTCACACCCTTTTTACCCAGTGTAAAGTGCTGCATAATACAATGGCACTATTTCAATCAATAAATACACAACTGCATTAATTGTTAGTCCTACTTAAAGCAAAACTGTTAATACATGATCTGCCAAGTGACGTGGCGCCCAGCATGTATATGTTTGATGAATTATCACCATTGTAAAGCTGCTCTTACACAGTTAACCTTCACATTACTTGATAATTAGGATCTGAGTTATACACCGATAGTGGGTTTTAGCTGTATATCTGGAGAATATTAGTTAAACCCAACCTCTATGCTACTTGCAAACAGTATGCTAAAGCAAAATACCAACCATCTACGGGACTCATTAACCCCTTCTTAAAAACGGTACAGCCAATGTGTCATTTGGTAATAAAAGGCTCGATACAGCAAAGTCAGAAAACACATCACAAAGGAAAATGAGAAACTCACATGATTTTCTCCTTTTGTCTGTGTGCTGCATCAGCTGCTTCAGTATAAACACTATAAATTCATAGATCCTACATATCGTTTCAGGGTATGGAGAGCTGGAGATCTGTAGAACAGCATAGTTTGGGAATATAGAACTTGATCTGATACTGTATTGGAAATGACAAAGCATTTGTAGCATTGAGCCACCAAGTACAGAAGGACACAAAGAGGATATGAGTCACCTTGATGCAACAGAATCCAAAGCAAGAGAATAGTCATGAGTAATCCATGGATACCCACACTGCACATTCTTTTATACTGGAAATCTAAATATAAATATGACTAGGTTTGTAAACATGAATGGAGGAGCAGACATGACAATATGAATGAATGAAGGAATGATGGAGTGTTACAATGCTCAAGAAAGTGGTTAGTAAAATATGGATAATTGTGAGAGTGTATGATGTTCTCACGTTAATTAATGTAAATTATAAATCTACGTAATGGCCTATTCTCTCTGGGCTGAGTTGCATGTCCTCCAACACCATGAAGAGCACCTGCATTTTGCTGAACATCCTATGACAGGGATCTAGGGCATTGAGTTAATTCTATTAGAAACACTATTTATACAGTAGAAAAAAGGGGGGAAAACACAGGAAAGTGTATCAATGCATATTGTAAAATAACAAAAGTAACATAATAATTTAGAATGTAATTCATGGTAAGGGTAAATGACTGGCCAGTCAGGAATGGGAAATATTCCATCCAATACTTTTATCAACCTCCCCACCCCAGACCAGCACAACAGTCCAACAAAGCCTTATCACAGATGTGCACAGCCAACAGCCCACCACAATTCTTAAGGCATCAATGGAGTAATATCATAGTCCATAACTGTGAGCGATGTGAAGATGTTTGTGCTCCCAGGCCCACTCTGGAAGAATGCAGACTTGTGAGCCTTTTGAGACTCTGCAGTGGTAGGATGACAACTGAATATCTACACAAAGAACCAGGGGTGGTAAAAATACGCCACTATCAACATCTATGACCTTCCTCCCAGTCAATGTAATGATTAACAGGTCCACATTTGGAAGTGCTTCCTTACAGTTGCACTAATGCTGTAACTTACAAGTTCCTTATTCTTTAGCTACTTTGATGACTTATCTCGTCACCTGAATGTAGTCCTTTCGATTGGTGGTGATGCTCCATGGTGTATGATTCAGAGAACAGTCCATCTCCATAGAGTATAAACTGTCTGCCACATATGCATTTTACACTGTGTGCTACTTAACTTCACAATAATGCCATTTAATGGCAAATATCACTCCACTGATATTACTCTACTCTTTCTGATAAACAAAAAGAGATGTTTGGATTTTTCTAGCAATAATTCCCCAACTTAACAGATATTGCACATCATGGCAGGCTAACATAAAACATATTGGTAGTGTCTGCCTGAATTTATCAAGAAAAAGTCTCAGGTTACCCCAAAGAAATACCTTAAAATTTCTTATTTAAGCAAACCACTTTGGTGTAACGATTCATATTATAAATGCCAGCTTTGTCGTGTGCCAATGTACTCTAAGGTTAATTACTGTAGACCAAATATAGCGCATGTAACCCTCTGAATGGCAAATTCAAATATCACCTGATTTTATATCATAATAGTAAATACTCGACTATATGTAAATTGAAGGGATGATCCCACACACCTGGTATACAAGCAGATGTGGAGATCTAAATGCAATCGCACAGTTTGAATGTGAAACACATTTAAATTCATTAGCTGGTTATTAAAACAGATCCATCACATTTCTCAAACTCCAAATTTGCAGTTCTTTACTCTAAACATACATTTCTGAATAACTAATGTGTATGTATATTTACAGTCCACCTTATGTACAGACCATAAGGAACCATCTTAACAACCGGTTCCCAGTATCTGCATGATTATTCCTCGCCATTAAATTAGCATTATTATTATTAATTATTATTATTGCTGTTTAAGTTTATTGGATAGTTAATACTACTAGTCCTTATTAGAACATGTTGGGGGAACCATAGTGGGGTATCACGAAAGGAAGGAAATAACCCAGCTTAACCCCTTAATGACAAAGCCCGTACATGTACGGGCTCAAAATGCATTGTTTTCAATGGGTTTTGGGACCGCCCATTGTCCTTAAGGGGTTAAATATTTTCTCCTGGATATTGGGTTCTCATATGTCTCTGGCAAAATGTGAGGTCTGATATCTGTGGAGATGGACCATCTCCGACAATAACAAAACACACTCTTCTTCAATGTTGCATTACACTTCTGTGAAGCTTATTGTGACAGTCAATAGATTTATTCTTGTCATGTTGGATTTTCTCCTTAAAAACAGTAGAAATGCTTGTAGAGCTTTGTATTAGGCAGGCAACCTGGTGGCATTGAATGTGTTACTGACTAACAATTCATCTTATGAATAAATGAATATGCAACATAATATCCAAGACCCAAACACATTGGTGAGTAACAAGGAAACTATTTGCTGTTCCAACCAAGTAATGTTCTGTGGTCAGGGAACTCAATTTTTAGCCTTTCAAAATCATTAATCCACAACGGCACCGTTACATTTTACAGATGCTTGTCGAAGGATCACACGGTACAAACGACTAACTATGGAAAGGTAATTTGAGGCAATATTGTTCGCGGAAATTGGATCCACATCTAGTAAATTTCAAGCAAAACACAAAATGAAAAATGTTATGTATTAATATGAGAAAATCACACACCACTTTGTGTGAAATGCTCAAAGCCTGACAGGGGCTGTTAGCTGCTCCCCGATTGACCGTTTTACAAGACAAATAAAGGGAATTTTCGGAATAATTTAGCCTATCCAAAATGTTCATGATCTCTATATGCCACAGCTTGCAATTGTTTTACACTAAAAGGGTATTCCCGGTGCCGGTATAAAGATAAAGGAGTAGTCATATGATATGCAAAGTGTTTATCTATTTCTCTGCTTTGCTTTCGCATCCAAGCCTGACTACCAGTCAATGGTGACCCCTCTATTTACCTTTGGTGTGACCTAGACCTAAGCCTTATGGCCGTGTCCTGGGCTATGACATCATATCCCATCACTCCGCCTTTTCAGGACGTTGCAGGTCTGAGCGGTAGTGAATTATGTAGGACTGTGCCCACTTGGTTGGCTTCCTTTTATGTGGCAGAGGGGTCCCCCCCCTAAAGACCCGTTTGCCTTGGGCATAGGCCACAATATACCATTAGGTGACATCATACTAAAGTGAGATTACATTCTATGAAAATCTAGTGTAAAATGTGAGTAAATTTGTAAAATTGAGTGGCGTACACACATCCAACATTCTGTTTATTAACCTCCTCATTAACAAGAGTATTTCATAGCCTGGAGGCAAAACCGATTTCTGTTTTACTGCCAAATACTACCACACATAAAAAAAATCCAGGTCAAGTAGCTCTCTCTCTTTAAACTATATTACTACTAAAGTATTTGTTTTTTTGTTTTTTTAAAATAGGTGAATGTTTACATAAAAAAACACTTTTTTTTTGCAGTTTGTTTCCCACAAGTGCCACAGCTGGAAAAAAAAGATGTTTAGCGACTATTCCCTTACAAATACACCACAAACATTTATTATTTTATGTTTTGAAGGGCCAAGATATTCCCTTTTAAATACTATATTATTTTTTATTTTAATACTTTTAGGTGTGGGGATTCATAAAATCTGTCTTATTAGCAAGTGGGCACCCCCAATTATGGCAGGGTGACATCACTGGGCTCTGTATTATTGTTTATTCTTAATTTCATTTTTTAACACTTTTGTTTTAATTTTATTTTAAAGACAGGAAAACCTTATTGCTTCCCTGCCAACGTGAAAATGGCAGAACGTACCATTACGTCTTAGCGGTCATTGTGATGAGCTTTTCCAGGATGTAATAGTATGCCAAAAGGGTCAGTAACCAGTTAAATGTAGACTAAAATACAAACAGTTACAAGTGAACATATATATTTTTTATTCACCCCCAAAGCATTTGTGTTAATGATGAATGAGCAGAAATCTGTGGCAGGTAAAATGATCTGTTCTGTGCACTCAGCCCCAGGGGCCATTTAATAAGTCAATCATTCAGGGAGATTTTTTTTCTTCTTCCTTTGGTTCTTATGTTTCAGACGCTTTTTTTGGCTGAAGAAAGAAGAAAAGGCCAGAGAACAGACAGGAGTCTTCATCTTGTTGGGCTGTTTACTTTGTGAAGATCTAATCTCTCTTGCATATGTAACCCTTCTCCACTTAAAAGGAGCTGAAATGGAAATATTTTCTTGGAGTAAACTATGAAGTATCGTGTATCCTGTATACAGATATATAATAATAACTAATATATTCTCTTGTCATTAGATAATACAATTTAATGTCTGTCACCTTTCTGTTTTTTGCTGTTTTACTCTGAATTATGATTATAAAAAGTATGCTTGGCCTGTAAGGACATAAAGTAAACCCTGGAGTAGAGTTCATCTCAAGAATTGGCACGTGAAATTCACTATATCTGAAATTTTCTGTCATTTCTTCAGGTGCTTGTAAGGCTTGGCCACAGAGCTGACAGCCTTTGCTACGGTAAATCAGATATTGCAGCTTCAACTGATTTCCATGCTGGGGACTTGTTATAGGAAGGGTGGCAGCAGGGCTGATGTCATCTTCCAGCGCTCAGCATTACAAGCCGGCACCGAGACCGAGCTAGAGGGCTCGCAGGAGGAGAGAGAGAGAGGGGCGCCGAGCGGGTACTGACCGCTTGGTAAGCGAAAACCACTCAGCGCCCCTCTCTCTCTCTCTCGCTCTCTCTCTTCTGCTTCAAAAAAAAAAAAAAAAAAAAAAAAAGGGCTTGGGGCGGCAAAGTGCCGCCTCTTCAAAAGCGCCACCTGGAGCAGTTGCCCCACTCGGCTCCATTGTCGGGCTAGCCCTGGCCGTCTTTAATATTGACTGGACCCTAGGCAAGCATTTGTTTGGGCCTCTCTCTTTCTGACCCTAGTGTGACTCCAAGTGAGACGTCCTCACGCCACATGCGCAGGGGGAGTGGCGCAATATCATGTTGTCGCAACGATCTGCAACTTCCTGAAAAGGCGGAGTGATAGGATATGATGTCATAGTCAATGTGTGAGTCGAGGTGGCCTTACGCAGTTGCCCCCCGGGCCAGCACATCCTTGGCAGCAGATGTTGTTGTGGGCTCATGAGGCAGCTGCTTTGGAATCACTGAACCCAGGGCAACTGTGCCTTTGCCTCATGTTAAAGATGGCCCTGGGTGGCAGCATTCATCCCAGGAGCAAAACATTAATCTAGATCACTCAAAGGGTCTGTACTATTAGAAGATACTCATTGAAGAAATACAGAATCGATCACATGTTAAACGATGCTGATCTAGTTCTTGTGACATGGTCAAGTGTGGTATTTTATAAAGGACAAATATGGCTGGTGTCCCAAATTCTGAACATCACCTCTATTATAAAAGACAAATAAAAAGATTCAAGTGAATATATATATATATATATATACACATATACTTTGTTAGAGTACATCCACCATAATCAATAGAGCTAGAGGTCCTGTGTCCTGTGGTCAGATCATGCTAGTCATCATGGTACCTATCCATTTATCCTATAACCTTTAAAGCAGTTGTTTTCAACTCCATGTCTCGAGGGGTGCAACAAGGACATGAATTTTTGATATTCTAGCTAGAGCACAGGCATCTCAATTATAAATTCATTAAACCAGTTGTTTTCAGAGAAGGATACACGTTCTGAATGTGACCCTGGAGGCATGGAGTTGAAAACCACCGCATTAAAGGGTTAACCGAAGCCTAAGAAATCCATTACAAGTCTTTTAAAAGCAGGCACTCCAGTTCATCTCTTTATGCATTTCTCTTTAATGAGTTAGGAAGTCAACATTATGATTTACAGTCTTTGGCAAAGAATGATGTCATCTTATTGAACAAGGTCAAAATCCCTAAAGACATTACATTGACAATAGGATGAGGTCATGCTGTATACATTATCAGCGGCTAGTAGAAAAAGGAAAAAGAACAAAAACACTTTCAAGCTGTTTGAACAGACCCATCCGCAAAGGAAGATTGCTTCTTTGCTGTCAAAAGGCATCGTGCCCTTACCGAAAAAGTAATTATATAATAACAGTTCTATCTCGTTGAAGGAGATAATAACATTTCATCCCCCACTAAACGTGATGCTGTAATACACTCAGCTTGTTTTACAGTTAATGTATAAGTGCTCTGTAAATTTAATTGGAGTCCAAAAGTTGATGGTATCATAGTTAATGTTGTTTGATAGGATTAATACCCAAGGCTACAACTACTATTGCTACTATTAAAGGAGTTGGGTACAACTTAAATCTATTTTTGTATTCATTTGCTGCCATTAGAAACATAGAAAGTCCTCATGTAAGCAACACATATAATGCAAGCTGCACTTACCTGTTTGCTCTGATTGTATTTGTATGTCTGCACACTTCCCACGACTAAGGCCATAGCTTCAATAAGGACAGGAACGTCATTTTGTAATGTGTTCATACCTATTATACACCACAAACCATAAAGTACATCTGTTAAATAAATAAAAAGAAAAGTTCTGGGAGTAAAGCTACCGGGTTGGTGGCTTCAAAGACAGTCTAGAACCATGATGGAACCTTTGGAACAGTCTGGAAATTGTAGGGCATTGTACACACAATCAGCAGCCACTTGTTCAGGTCAACTATGGAACGGCACACTAGGGAGGATATGCAACCAGTATGTCTATTCTAAAATCCCAAGTGCTCCCCTTTTGCACATCCTGGTAGTCTGTGGTGCTGGATATCCCTCCACCTATAAGATTGTGCCTGTAGCTGCCTTCATCAATAGTTTGTTTCTTTGCTCAGTATCAAAAACATCTCAGAAACAGTAGAGGAAGACATGGTAAAAGCTTAATAAGAAACAACCAGAAAGTGGCACAAACATCCAAAACACACTAGAAAACAATATCAGAAACTGTCAGCTGTGTCTGTAAACTCTTATCTTAGTCACTTTCATTGGGTTTCAAAAACATTCCTTGTGGTGAACACAAAATAGGAGCTGGACAGGGCCAGTATTGATTCATATATTTGGTATGTATGCTTGCTTTGACTTGCAGGAAATGTGTCTGAATCGGGCTAATATCCTCTGTCTCTTAAAAGTGTCTATCTAATAATAGCGATTTTGAAAATGTTCTCAAAGGTAAAGTATGTCTGTTCACTGACTGCAAAAGCTTGAATAGAGTAGACATTCCTGGTGGAATAAGTCCCTGGTCAGACCACACCTACTGTAGCCCTCACCTCCAGAAGGATATAGACATTCTAGAGAGCGTTCAGAGAAGGGCTACTAAAATAGTGACTGGTTTGCAAGATAAACATTATCAGGAAAATATAAAAGGATCACAATATGTATATCTTGGAGGAGAGATGGGATGTAACAGAAACTTTTAAATATACAAAGGATTTAACAAAGTCACGAAGATTTATTATAAAGGAGGAAAAATGTTACGACAACAGGTCATAGTTGAAAAGTAGAGGGACAGAGGCTTGGATGTAATTTAAGGAAGCTTAATTTATCAGGAGAGCAGCAGATTAGTGGAGAAGCCTCCCAGCAGAAGTGGTAGAGGTTAATAAAATGATGTAATTTATACATGCATTGGATTTGCATATGGCTACGCCTGATATAAGACAAGACCAAGGACCAAATAAGTTTTGATAGTTTTACAGCAAGGAGAAAATGTCCTCCTAGATGGCCAAATTGGTTCTTATGTTTCTATGTTCTAACACATAGCTGTTTGGCATACCTGGGAACTCTCCGGGTTTCCCCAGAGATCGCCGGGTGAAGCACCGCTTGTCTGGTTCTGTGGGTCAAGACCCGAATCCACCCCGCTCCCCGCCCATTTTTTATTTGAATGGAAATGGAACACCTGACGTCACGGGACCACCCGCTGATGTCACAGGACTGTCCGCCGACGTCAGTGGCGGGTAGCCGGAGCCCAGAAGTTCCCAGGTATGCTGTTTGGGATTCCTAAGTCTTAACTTTAACTGGAACTTGACAGAGCCGCACACTTCCCAAGATTCAGATACAGCAACAGTGGCATTACTTCATGGTTTACCAGAAACCAAATCAGTCAGCTCCTTAGGACCCCCAGTCACTTACAAGAAGACCACCAGATAGAGGAGATTATGCAAATGCAACCATGATTTGTTATTATTATTATTACTACTTTTTAGTTGCATAGGTTTAGCTATGGTGCTATTACTATATGATAATGCGGTTTCAAACACATAATTAACATATATATTGTGATCCACATTTTGTGTCAATAATGGGCCCCTTTTACATGTAGGACCCTAATAACCTTGAGCTACCCACAGAGGTGTAATATTGATATTTAATAACAAGGCAGAATTGAACCTGAAACTAAATGAAATGAAAGACTTCTTTTCATTTTTTTTCTTTTATTTTTCTGAGGGCTAACTGGTTTCCTGGATGTGGGTGACTCAGTTAAGTGTTGGGAACTACATCAAAACACAAGTTTACATCAAAACACATATTTCTTTCCTCGGGATATTTAGGCTGATCACACAGCTGTAGGAACTAAAGGTCTTAAGCAGGAAAAGCCTTATTTAATGTTCATTTTCCAAATCCTGTAACCCATTAATTAATATATTGCTATAGGCCGATCTCACAATCATCACAGCGCAACCACCCTCAGCATTAGAGCTCTTGAAGTACAGTGGCCATTATCAACAGATAACTTATGAGTTGAGCATCATGGGACTTGAAACCCAAGAATATCTAAATGTCCACCCAAGTCTACCTAAATTATTATTAGCACTTTTGAACCCCTGCTTCTAATTGTCCCACTATAGATGGGACAGTCCCTTTTTGGAGCTCGAATCCTCTTTATGCTTTGTTCATTCCCTAATGTCCCTCGTATCTATTAGCTGAGGGTGTATCAGCTAATGTCACAACAAATGTCACAACAAAGTGTATAGGGAAAAGAAGAAAATGTGTTAAATTGCGTAAATTAAATCTATTGCCTTGTAAATACCTTACTCAATTACATTAAAGTCATCAAGTCACATTAAGTGTATTGGTAAAGCCCCACCTTTAACTACACCACAAAGGTGTCCTTCATGAAATGGAACACAAAGCTAAACCCACACAGTTATCAAAGTTACCTTTTAACCCACATATCACCGTGATGTACTAATAGATGAGAGGAATGAATGTTTTATTTCACAATTAGGACACCACTCTGTGTACTAAATTATGAGGGAATGGTTAGGTTAATAAGTTATGGGGTAGTAGAAGCATTATTAAACACTCATCTACAGACACCAGACAAGCCAGATGGCTTGTTTTTTCCCTCGGAAATCTCATGGCGCTGCCACAACCACAAGGGATTCTGGGTAGGCGCATACAAATAAGGTCAACAATGATCACCGTTTGCCTCTATATCCACTTTATACTTAATAATTCAGGAATCTAAAACTTTTTTGGTGTGTGGAAGAACCATGGGCCAGATTCAACGACCTATCTAAACCTTAATTGGTTTAGAAAGAGGTGAATGATGCATTTAAATCCCACTCTCAGAGGTAAAAGCTAGACAATGATCTCTAAAAATGTATATTTTGAAAGTTAATGGAAACCTCTGCACTTAAACGTTTCAATTGGGTCCGTAAAAAGTGCGTTAAAATTAAGTCTTAATGCGCAAATGAGTCTAAATACACTTCACCACTAGCCAATTAGTCCTTTTAATGCCAGTTGAAATGTAATAGGTACCAGTATTGCATTTCAGTACAGAATAGTACAGTGAATTATGTATATAATTGAATGTAAGGGTGATGTTTTAAAGCACTTTATATATATATATTTACATATATAACTATTTTTTTTTAATGAACATTTTAAGTTCATAGCTTTTGTTGTATAAAATGCATTTATGTAAATTACAAGAGGGCTTCTACAAACGAAGACTGACAAGCCATAAGCTAATGGCATGAACGTTGGTAATTGGGGGTGAGGGGAGATTCTACACAGTAAAAGGGTTTTAAAATAATCCTTGCAATGCTTTTAATTTTTTAACAATTATATCCAACCCTATACAAACCACAAATCAAGAAAGATTTTTTTTTTTTTTTTTAAAGATAGGCTTTCAAATGTGCATTTACATCACACGGCATCACTCGTTTTATTGTGGAAAATGTTTTTTGCCTTGACCTTGTATTACTTATTCAGATGTCTTATGCAGTTATTGTTATTTATTAATCTAAATTGAATACATTAATACACACATATATATAGTTTATCTATGTTAAATATATATTACACTATACATATTACATATACATCATTACTAAAATATGTAATATATATATATATGTATGTATGTAATAACAAAAATGATAAAACTTAATAATAAAAGTTATATTTGTCTTGTATAAGTCTCAGTTCCTATCAAGGGGGTCTGGACTCAGTTTAGGCCCAATTAAGCTTTATTGAATGTACTTGTTTGATAAGAATTAGCTGCCCATAGGTCTGTTTTGACCTGCTCAGACAAGTGACTGTTAAATGAAAATAGCGTTTGTTTTGTTAGCTAAACCTGTTTGTGATGGAGATTTTTTTTTTTTTTCTTGACTCTGTGCCCTGGATGATGAATCTGACTTGTGAGTGAAAGTGTAGTGTTCACTCTTTTCCTTGAAGTCTACAAACTAGATGGGTCATTGAATCAGGTCCCATAAGTCGCCCTTAACCTCACATACACACTGCGTATTGACTGATAATGTCAATGACTGATGTGCTTTTACTAGCGTTACTACTTTTTAATTTGTTAGGCTGCATATAACTAAGAAATGTTGGCTATTGATTAGTAGGCGAATAACAATTCTGTAAATAGTGGTTTTTTACCTGAAAGATGAAGCTGTACATACAATATTCTTCAGTGCTGCCTTTGCCCCGTGGATACCAGCTAGAAAATAAAGATGGATCTGCAAAAATGGAATTAGACAGATGCAAGCACGTTCATAATCCTGGCAGCCGATGAGACTGTCAGTCGATGGACTGTCATGTCTGCCTTTTGGACGATACTCTTGGTTTAAGGCACTGTTCTTTTAGGGTGCAGGGGTTGGCTGTCTGGATAAACTTATAGAAGCACCTGTGATTCAATCCTCCAAATATTTACCAAGGGTTTTATGATTTCACTCATTTACATATAACTCAATAATTAACTTATATATTAATCAACAGAGTTAGACTTGAATACCAGCACTAAACAAAGTTGGAATAAGCAGGTGGTCAGGAATCCCTCTTTTTCTGGAGTAACTTTACATTCTCAGTGTAACAAAAGACAAAGAACTGAAGGGACCAGCTTGCCATATAACAATGAATTATGAAAGCAAAGTTCTTTGAGTCTACAGTCACCAAATGATTCTTGAAATTTCATGGTTGTAGGGTTACAGGACTTAAGAGTCCAAAGGTGCCAGTTTATATATGAGGGGTTTGTGTTCTTTAGATGTAAAAAAACCGAATTCCTATTGATTTTCAGCATCCTTTGTTTAAATATCATTACAGCAGCTTAGTGCGGCCATAATGCAACCCATCCCCCTCCACCGCAAGGAAAAAAAATGTCTGCAAAGCATTAGACGCAGGTTAAAGGTCAGCTTGCCTTAGAAATGAAAGCAATAGTGCAAAAGAAAAGAGAAAATAACTGCTATGGAAAAAAATACCCTGCATCTGTTGAAAATGTGATCTCCTAAACAAACAAACCATCCAAGCGATTTCAAGGGTTCTGTGATTTCTGTAATCAACAGACAGTACAGCTGTTCACAACTACAATCCAGAACGACTCAACCCAGCAGTCCTCATCATACCTGTGCTGTATGGATTGTGGGCCATTTCAGAAATCTGATCTAGTAGCCGTTCCTCATGTACACTATAATTTTATATTTTATATTATTGAGCAGTTTTAATTATGTGGTTTAACCAGACACTCCAGCTGTCACATGTACTTTAACACCCCTGGCTATTTACATTGCAGGAGATCATTTTGGCCAAAGTAACTTGTACAAGAGTGTCTTGTAGCCAATAACGTATGCATAGATGGCTGTAGGAACTCTAGTGACCGCAGGACATGTGGCAGGTTGTCCTGACTAAAGTCTACACAGACTGGCGATCCAGTGGCTGTATGGGTTCAGATGTCCTATGAAACCAGGGTGTAACATGGGTGTCACATGACTTTAAAATGCCAAATTATAATGGTGGAAGAGCATATGACACCATCACCTTGTAATGTGGGCAAAGCATGACATGATGTCTGCTCAACCCATGATGGTATCACTGCCACACTCTGCCGCAACTGCGTGGAATAGAATTGTGGCACTCATTAAGCCCAATGAATACATTATAAGCACAGGCAGCAATAAGTGGTTAGGTGTCAAAGATCAAATCTAGACATTAATAGTGCCCAAATGGTGAAATAATGCTGGTCTCAGTGGCAAACAAGAGTATTAGTGCTGTGAGATTGCGTTTAAGGGTATAAATCAAACATGCAATCTTTGGAACATTTCTTTCTTTGCCTAAGATATCTCAACAAGACACACAATTATCTTAAGAAATAAGTGAATGACAGCAAACAAAACACAATAATACCAGTCAGTAAAACATTTAGTATAGGTAACTATTTGATAATATAAACCAGGAACCACTCCGAAAGAGTCAAAGCTTGGCCCATTCTACTATACCCATGGACTAATATGTGCTTTCCAGATCTGGCACATTCTAATCTCTAAGCAAAACTAAATTCTGAGCATTTTCCGTTCTTGCCCATTTTATCACAAATGGAGTGCATCTGAGCCAGAACAAGCAGCTGCAATGCTAATCACAATGTCCCTTTTAAAGATCCTTGATATCTGTCCCCACTAGACAGCATGACATGACTTGGATTCCGATTGTATTCCTTATAAGCCCTTTTAACTATCTTTTCAACAAAAGAAAAAATGTTTTTTAAATACTGAGCGCTACCAACATTTGTGGTTTGTACTTGTTAAAAAGCGTCCGTTTCTGTGGCTTGACTTCTTATTTGCCTTCTGTCCTGAGTATCAGCATAGCGTTTGGTATCATCATTATTGATCTCTATTATAACGGCTCACGTTTCCATTTAAACAGCTTAAGCTTGGCTAACCATGCAGGAAAGATGGTGAACACTTTCTCAAACCTCAAACCTTTTTTACGTTAGTATCGTTATAAAGTACTGCAGAAACTGTTGGTTTATATGTACCCCTACCGTGTATGGTGAAAATAACCTCCCATGAAAGCCTAAAATAAAGCCACTTCAGCCAGATTTCGGGCTTATTACCAGCAACAGAATATATTTTTTCAGGCAATATGGAATGAGATCACATCTTCTGTCTTTGAATTAGAATAATCTAAAGCTATGCGAGTGAATTGTGCAGAATGATGAATGTTAATTGTACACTAGTGAGCGTTAAAAAATGTACCAGCTGAAAATGTACCAAAAAATTAAAATACACTGATTTTGCTATGCAGCGTAAAGGGGAAGTCCTACCAACCTTTTTTTAATCACTATTATCACAATAAACATGTTTCTCAAAAATATTGGGCTGTTTATTTATTTAACAGTTCTTGTTTTTGCATAATGTTTTCAGACCGGTGCATATTAGCCATTTTTATGTGTTCTTGGTGTGCTATCTTAGCCCAATCTGCTAGACAAACACCTGACTCCTGTAACTGCCTGTGGTGAACAACAGAATGGCTCATTCTTCACCTGACTAATGAAATTTTATGGAGTAACAGAGTGTATTATCATTGTTATACAGAATTGGCTCAATGTGGTGGTTCAGCAGGGAACGTCATCCAGAATATTACATGACTGACAATGGCAGCATCCAACAACAAAAATCTACTCAATTGCTTCACTACGCATTATAAACTTACCACCCCAGTCAGCCTCTACAAGGAGGCAAGAGCTGCCCTTGGGTAATTGTGACACTGTACAGCCTCGTGGAGATGTTCTGCGTGCATATTGTGCACAGATAGAGTGCAAATCTTATGTATGGCCAATGCTCCAACACCAGTATTATAGCAGACTGAATGCCCAAGTTGGGTTTGCAGGATCTGGTCCAGGACTTTAATGAAACCTACATCAGGCACAGGAGCTGGCATTAAAACCCCAAGAAGCCTGACAATCAGAGAGACTGTTGTGGGGAGAGGAAGTTCCCCTGTGCTCCAAGGGTAAGAAGAAGCCTTGAAGAAGATCCTGAACCAAGTGTGGCACATCTGCCTGGTCCATGTGTACTGTAAGAGTCTGGCTTAGCCGAGTCTGGCAGGGAAGTGAGTAGTTTGGCTGGTCAGTCTGGGCCAGCAAAGTATAGCCAGATGGGGCTCCAATGGGAAATAGGCTTTATTTTTATGATTTTGTTTTGAGGATATTTTGTGTTTTGTGCACCAATAAATAAATCCCAGTTTACTGCAAATCAGTGTTCCTGGGCCTTATTGTCCTATAGGACCGTGCTTAATATCCCTATACATAACATTCACAGTAATGCATATTTAAATGTGTGACATTACTCAAGACATTGCACTTGAGGGTATACAGGGTCAAGGCAGTTCTTCTTGCAGGAGAAAATGCATGGCTTATCATATTTCTAGTGATTTGGAGTGGCTTGGTAAAGAACATCTTGCATTCAACTTACTCTACTTCTTTGGTAGGTAAAATGTTAAAATATCAGAACTACAGCAAAGATGAAAGGAGACGGGTGTCTGCGAAGCAAAACTAAACCTACATACCTGAGAGTCAAGCCTGTGATACCCGTTTACTCATTCTTACTAAAAGAAACCCAACACGAGTGCTTCGAACAGCTTGAACAGTCAGGTTTATTAAAATCTGGTTCACATTACACCAGCAACAATTTCAAACGATGTTCTAGAGGAAAGTCCACAAGGTCTGCAGAGGAAACTTTGTATTTCATTATTTGTTTTTGCCTAGAGTCCTCTGCTTCTCGGCATGTTCCACGAGTTTCTCTTCCACGTAGAGCCCCTTCCGCTTCCTTACGGAGTTCATGTGCTTCCAGGCTTGGTTTTCAGAATCCGCCTTCTCACCAAAGTGCAAATATTCTTCCTCTGTCGTTGGTACCCAGAACGGATCACTCGGGATAACCTTGAAAACAAAAAAACAAGGGGGTAACACACGATATATATGGGATAAATTTCATTTTTTTTTTTTATAATGTACAAAGAACAAAAACCCTAAAACTTAAAAGTAAACCGTAAAACATGATGAACAAACCTTATATCATAGTTACTATTGCCAAGATATGTTCTATTGAGTCAAACATTGCTTACCATCGATATAGCTCACATCCTAACTGCTTGTTTGTGAAAGTTAAATTGTTAAGTTATATACTATTATGTCCTGTTTACTAACTGTACAGCACTGGAGGATATGACGCGGCTATATACCAAATAATAAAAAATAATAATACATCCAAAACTGAAATCAAGAAATGACAAATGGTAACCTTAAGGTCCAAAACATGAACGTGTATCAAGGGTTTAGTCTAAAGGGATACGTTACTTAAGCGATAATCTTTGAAGAACCACTGTAGCCCCTGAAACATTTGGAGATATTTTCCGTTACATTCGTGATTAAAAACAATGAGGACATAATAAGAGAGAAATTATATATTAAAAAAAATGCCTATTACACCGTAAGAATATCCAGCTCCCTACAACCTGAAACATAGCCTGAAAACCAACTCAATTAAATGCTCGGATTTGTTAGGTTTTGGTTTTAAAACATGTGTTATCAGGCTCTGCCGTTTTTGGATTTCTACAATTAACGAGCAAGCCTAGAATAATCAGTAGTAATGAAATATGTCAAGTTCCATGGTATCTGTGGCTCTCTGGGGCTGGAATTCAATTTAATTTAATTTATTGAAGTATTTGTGGAAATGCTGAAAGTGTTAGAATGGAATTTTAATTGCAACGCTACCCTAAAATTTACGTATAAAAACAATTGTACATATTTATGGAAACCTTCACGCACCCAGCAGAGCTAAGCGATGCACTAGATTGACTAAAACGCACGCTAGAGCTTTATTCATACCATTCTTCAGTAAGCAAATTAGCTGCGCTTTGTGAATCGAAGGCAGACAATAAGGGGCAAGACATCTGCTCCAAAGACTTTGCACACAAAGCATGTGCGATTCTGCGGCACTCTCGGAGGAAGCAGGAGGATGCAGCTGCAGTAGATGGCACTACCTGACCACAATGACTGGCAAGTTACTGAATTCAAAGGATGGCGATCGAGAGTCAAGGCTATTTACATACCAATTAATTCTAAGAGAATGCTTTATATGAACCAACGGAGCTTTAAATAGCCTGGATGGTGTTTTCAAATGGTTGGATGGTTCCTAAAACATATTTTAAAGAAGCCAACGCGACATACACCATCTCAGCTATTGTCCTTAGAACATAATATTACCCATACTGCACCTGCACTCCTCTTTGGGATTGGCTGCTCATAATGAATTTCAAATCTTTGCGCATTCTTTAATAACCAAGAGCAAATATCACGAGAGGAGACGAGCTTAGAGGTGTACCCTGTTTGCC
Source organism: Spea bombifrons (assembly GCF_027358695.1). Lineage (NCBI taxonomy): Eukaryota > Metazoa > Chordata > Amphibia > Anura > Pelobatidae > Spea > Spea bombifrons. The sequence continues at coordinate 84,396,875 of NC_071090.1, read as the reverse complement.
CCTAGAATAATGAGTTCTCTGGCAGGCTGGCTGCATGGAATCCAGTGTTTGGTCTGCTAGAACCAAGGGGGGTTTTCTTCTCCCTTTTCTTGATTTTTGACTATTTTATTCACACTATTTTTAACAATGACCTTTCAAGTGTGCTAGAGAGGTAACAGATGGTGAGAACAAGACTAATCCCCCTTTTTTTCAGGATTTTCCTCCTCCCCCACCCCTCCCAGCTGCAAGGGCTATTGTAATGAAATACATCCAAAACGAACACATCTATCGCCTATTTATGTGCCGAATTGGTAACTTTCCTGCAGTATAATTAAAATTTTAAGACGCGTGGAGACAGGTGCAACACATTTTGGGGGGAAAAAAAACTACAGGTTTATATGCTGCTGGTGAAAAGGGTGATCGGTAACTCTTGCGTAACCCATTCACTGCCGCAGCATAACACAAGTACTATATGACACAAATACTTTGTGACATGCATAGCATTTTAGTGTCTGAATATTGTGTATCTGGCTTCATGGACTATAGCAAATATAAACCTGTTTTTTCCCAGCTTTAATCAGAACATCATATTCCGCAGCGATGTAAAATTGGCGAACAGGGCATAACAAGTAGTGGATCGGGACTTAACAAAAGACCAGAAAAGCTCTGCTCAAGTGAGCTTACAATTTAGGAAGTGGTGAAAAGCTAAGAAAAACAATAAGCAACAAGGGAATGGATCTTTGACAGAGACAGCGGCTAAGTGACTTGATTAATTGGCTAACGGTTTTAAATCCAGAATATTAATACGCCTATCAACTGTGCTAAAATGATTCAGATTAATTAGTGAGAACAAAAACATTCAAACCAGACATCTTTCCCAATTGCCAGTTATTTCCCTTCAATAAAAAAGGTACTTTTGCAAAAACAAATGGCAGACAGAATACTCTGAATTTTAATTACATCCTAAGTCACAGAGCAGTACAGATGGACTCTGAGAATAACAAAAGTATGAGCATTAAAGGGTTTTTTCACTAAAACGGAGAGCTGTGCATGAGTTAGAGGGGAAAAATATCACGTAGCATCAACTATGTATTATGCAGGTTCTGCTCAGCCCGGCAGCACAACATTTAGTGATTAAGTTCCCATGTGTCTATGTTTACATTTGTGGATGTGTAACACTGAGTCACAAAGCCCTGTCTCTTGATGTGATTGCAGACCGGGTACAACTGTGCATTCTACGCTCGACTTACAGACAGGAACATAGATCATGTTAGGCAATTTTTGTAGATAAAGAATGATTCTGGAATTGAGTCTCCAATCAGCTTTACATTTTACATAGTGAGGGAGGAAGACTAAATCACAAAGTAACAGGTACATAAAAAAAAACAATCCAGACATGCAGTCAGGTTAAGGGGATAATCACAAAGTCAGAAAGGATAGAAGGAGAGATAACCCAAAGAGGTAAGTATTCTCTCCACAATGAGGAAAGGTGTGGATGACCATTTGGTTGTGGTGAGAGATGCATACAGTATTAACTCTGCTAAAAGCATTACCAATCAGTATAATAATAATAGGGAAATCATAACGTTATCAGTTATAAGCGAGACAGTCTTACAATGACCTTTAAATGCAGCGTTTATTGACAGATACTCTGTGTGTTTCCAATCACAGGCCATAAAGCATATAGTTTGAAAATCCATGAAACAGAATTTAAACAGAATCCAACCTTATAAGAAGTGATCTGTGGGGTTAAGTGGGTTTGATGGATGAGAAGAGCCTTTCTGTCTTATCTCTTAGTGTTCAAATGCAGGACCTCTGTATAAACCATAAAGTGACACATTGCCCTAAGCTAAATTAGGAACTTGGCAAGGGGCCCCAAAGTTTCTGGTGGACAGACAGGTACCATTAAGAACAGGACAGATGGAGTGAATCTTTGCGGTAAGTAAACATCTATCCAAGTCTTTGTCTACAGAGTGAAAAAACAAGGCTCTTTCAATGGGAAATGTCACATTGCATCTGTTCATGATACATGATCCAGGCCAAGCATAGGTATCCAGAGCAGCCGCTGACTTCTACCAATGCAAACATTCCCCAGACAATACCCGTGGCTTTAACCATTTACCCTCGCGAGGGTCTCTGATCTGTGTATCTGTGGAGAGAGCAGGCAGAACTAAAATAAACTATTCTCTGGAGAGAACACAGAAAGCAATTAAACTGAAGTAGGAAATAGTAAGGAGTATTCAAGTAAGCAGTGTCATAGAGGTCTGAGATGTAGCAGGCTACCAAACACAGGACCAAGCTGCAGCTGGTCTAAACAGAAAACAATGTTCCTATACACAAAGGGGCTTCAACGTGGTAAAGCAGCATTAGGCATTCTGTAGCTTTTTCGGGGTAACAGCAATAACAAAAGCTAATAATATACTCAGAGCTCTACCCCCTCACCAGCCGCAAAGTGAACCTGTCTAACCTTATTACACCCCGCAGGAAAAATAGAACAAATAAAAGTGTTTCCTGCGCTTTGTGATGGAATATATAAAAATATATATTGTGAGAATTATTTTCAAATAACAATAAATAATTTGATACCAACGGATATCAAAATTATTGCACTATATATTTGTTCTTGTCCCTTTTGTGTATGATCTCTAAAAAAATAAAATTATTATTTGGAGGAGACTCCAGACCTCTATATATATATATATAATTTATTTATTATAGATTCCACAAACCACCTTTGTATCAGCAATAACATCTATTCTATTTCTACACATTTTGAAGCACTAAGGTCATCTTAGGGTGGAACCTCCATGATGGAATCTGGAAAACATACATCATTTTGAAGCTCGATTTCATGAAGTCTAGAATGAGTTAAAAAAAAATGATTCAAGTAGTTTGTTAAATACCGTATGCAGTGTGTATTTGAATGTTGAAAATGCTTTGATTATACAAAAGGGAGTACAGACAGAACCAAGCAGTCCATGCAGCCTAATATATGCTAATAACAGGTTAGGGAAGACGCGCACGTGTTACAGTCTTTGTTCAAAGGCAGAATGCTTGCAGTGGTTTGTACCGATCAGACAACACCCACCCAAGCCTGTTCCTTATCAATCCTGGAACCCTTCTAATTTTTTGTCTCTTTTGCAGACTGTCATTTGACGAGAATACATTATTTCACTGTGTAAATGCCTAAATGTCAGGACTGTTTCAAGCCATTATTTTTTGAGCAATTAGAGATGTATTTACCATTCAGCATTCAGTAGATGTAACGTTGGAACAATAAAAATGTGTGCTCCGAGAGCTCCTTCAGAGCACCATTAAGAGTCATGTTTGCAAAGGAGCAGACAATTTCTGTCGACAGAAAACAGGGTCTGCTATTTCCAAATAATTATGTGAAAATCAACTTTTTTGTTTGCTTTTACATTGTTTATATTGTTGGTTTTTTTTTAAGCATCAACCATCTGCTTTTGAAACATGAAGAGCAGTGTGTATGTGTGTGTAGACGGTGTGAATTCTGACAAAAGGGGTTAAAGAACGGAGACGCAACGATATATCTGGCAATCACTAACAATTTAGATGGATTTTAACCTTTTGATTACCAGGATAATGAACAACACATTTCTAAGCAAAGCACAGTAAAGCTGCCTGGTACTCAAAGGATCAAAGTAATTGGTCACATACACTGTTTCATTCTTTTTCCTTTTAAAAGAAAAGGTGGCAGTTAATCCCCATCTTCTCTTTTAACATTAATGGTTTGCTAATGCATTACCTACCTACTTGCAAACAAAGATCACAATGCCACAATGATTAGAAATGCAATGGAGACATTAGGTGTATCTCGTGCCGGTAGATTTTTAAATGTCTTTATACCAGTTTCACAATTCTAATTTTGCTGTGAATCTGAGTAACAAGGACATCAAATAATGATTTCAATTACTCTGATTTCAAGCCAGTTCCTGTGGTGCCTTATTACCATACAGATGTGACCATGAGACGGCCATCATAATATAATTATGCTGATCCTTAACGCAGCGCTCAGGTTTCTGCCGAAGCAGAGCGTGTAAGCTATGCCAATGGGTCTTTACACTTTCATGCAGTTAATCATCTCCACATGTTCCATGCTGAAAAAGATCCAGCAAGCTGAACGCAAACGTCTGAAATTCACGCTTCTCAATATCTCCCCAAGAACACTGGGCTCCTTTCTAGTTTCCCTAAGCCTGCAGGTTGACTAGTTAAACACGAGTGAAGTGTAACGTGAAGACTGCTGTCAGACACACAGCTCTGAACATTCTCTTTGTTTAGCCGTCCTGCAGCAGCCGCAGTTATACATTAAAACTCGATACGGATTCGCCTACATAGCAAAAGCACTTTAAAAATGAGGTTAGTGGATAAAACAAATGAAGAAGGCATCTTTATTTTCATAGATGCCATGTCAGGGGTAAGCCTACCGTTAGTGGTGTCTGTGCCCCCAATAGTTAATAACACACAAACTTATTCTAACACCATACACTAACACTCTCTCGCTTACCCTCATTCACTCTCATACCCTCTTCACACCCCCTCTCCCTCCCTTCCCCCATCTGCAGTGTAGCTCGCACAGCTCTGCCTTCCTCTCTCTTACCTAATGAGCCTTTACTAGAGTACCTGTCGCTACTACCATGCATATTACATGAACCTGCTAGGTGACACAATAACAAGCACCGATTAGTTGTTGCCATTTAAATATTTGGGAGGTCAAACCCCACAGTGATCTTATTAGCTTGTACACCTATTGCTAAAATGATGTTTAAAATTATAACTAATATTCTACGTGTCCTGCATCAACAAACTGACCCCTGGGAGATAATACTTGCAAATGTGCTTTGTTTTTGATCAGAGAAAATTACCCCGACATTCACTGTGAACCCCAACAACACCAACAGTCACGAAGCTGATGAATGGAACAGGCAGGTTGGTGGGAACAGGATGTCACCAAACGAAAAATACAACAAGACGGCACATTGCAGAGTGTCCTGTTTGCTGCTCAATACCAAATACATGAAGTAAAAGGAGGGCCTGGAATACGGCCAGTTGGGGATAACTTGGAAGCTATACTCTCTGACACCTTAAACAAATAAGACTGAATAAAGCAGTAATAAAAATATGGATAATCTGTCTAAATATAAACTAGTGTATGCAGAAGGTATAGAACTTTTGCCAATGTTCCAGTTATTTAAAGACATTGGAACTGGTGTCTTCATTTATTATGTCTGGTTTGGCAAATGCAGACATTCTGCCATTTATCAGGGCATTTGCTGTAAAAACAAAAACAAACAACAACCCATCTTAAGAATTTTAAGTGTTCCAGGGAAGGATCTGTACAGAGTGTATTGGGAGGAAATGCAATGGAGACGTTAACACAAGTACACAAAAAATGTGTACAGGATACCAGTGTAGCCACAAGTCATGTGAAATATTTTGGGAGAAAGCCTGCATCTACTCAAAGCGAAACCTTAAATTGGTGTGGATGTTTAAAACTACGGCTGCTGCACAAAGCCACGCTGGCCACGTCTTCCACTAATGGCGCAACCCAAGCACAGGTATAAAGAAACCATTGGAATTATCATGCATCATGACTATTCTTCTTATGGGCCCTCCTAAAAACAGAGTTCTATCCACTTTTAAGTGTGACAAATATGCAAAAAATAGAAGAAATCAGTAAGGTGCAAATATTTTATTTATTAATTATATTATTTAATATAATTAAGTGAACGCCGATCCATACATCATTTGGTAGCATCATTTAGTTATGTGTCACCATGAAGTATATGTAAGCGTCAGAGTGGAATACACTAAAGTGTTATTAAAGTCCGCTGGCCTTCCTGTGCCCTATTTAGTATTTTTAAACAGTAACTTTTATGAACTGACTTAAAAGCTACAGAAAACTAAAACAGTGAATTTTAAGAATGTACATCTAAAAGAAAACAATGTTTTATTTGGCAGGTATGGCGGTTAGGAATATATATCTTTCAAAAAGGAAAACATCCAGGATTCTGAACACTCCGTCACATGATCCCTGATTATATTACAATCTGCCGTGCAAGAACTGGCACAAGTCTGCGTCTGTTATTCATCATTTTTCAAACCACTACTGACTCCAAGAAGTGAAACAAGATGAAAAAAAATGGATGCACTCTGCGTGCAGTGATGTGGCCTAACTACACAGATTTCAGACCTGGTCACATTTGTCAGGAGTAGCTTCGTGCTACGCGAAGAATGGGAACAGGGTCTACTATATATTCTTGGTGATGCACCTTCGAGATCATTGCCTTTAAAATCAGAGGCTGATTTAATCCAGGGATAATATGTTTCAAAGGCATTATTGTTATTTCCTGCTCTGCCATACCTAATGATTCCGTGTTTAGATCTTTGAGGGCCATACAGATGAGAAACGAGGCGCAACAGTCAACACGCCGGCACACAAAGGGTCGAAAATCATATAAAGCTAGTCCCTCCAAAGACGGAAAAGGATTCTGGGACACGTACTGGCAAACACAACATCAGCCTTTTTATTAAAGAAATACATTAGTCTTGGAAATGTCATGCGCCACAAAGGAGAGGTTTAATGACTTGCCTGAAATGACAGATGATATCCATTTTAATATATAACGCAAACAGGGGAAACAGGACTGAAACACAGACATTATTACAATGTGATTTATATTAAGTTGCATTTTACCATGTATGAAGCATGAATGGTGTGTAACAATAGTAGTTCAGCTTTGGTGCTTTCTTTAACCCTTTCAGTGTGAACCATCTCATATGTTGTAGGAGAACGCTAAGCATGTGCTTTTCCTGGGGAAAAATGTCACATGTGGTCATCCTAAGTCAACAACGCAGAGGAAGCATGACTGGCAAGGTGGACTCAATGCGCCCTCAATCTATCCCATACACGGTGACACTATGAGGCCTGCTGTACAGAAAATACAGCTGGTCAGTAGCCTTCACTTTATTTCCTTTCTTAAACCTAGTGTGATTAAATGTACATAACAAAATGTCCATTATACATGGAATAGGTCCCAAGTCAGGGATGGTAGAAGGGTGCTGATCGGTCAGTCTTCTCCATTTTGTTTTTACCAATACATCTCAGGATGTAATGCAAGTAGGTATCTTTGAATAAAACTTGTCTTAACATGTTTTGGAAAGAAAAAAAATAAGAACGTATCCATAGGTAAGTGTTTGTAAGTTTATCACCTTAATATAGTCAAATATAACTGTAGGAAAGGTACGCCAACAGAAATGACTGCAGCTCCCAGACTCCTGGGCTTTGTCAAGTCCTGTAGCGAATGAAGTCTAAAGGCTCCCTATTTGCCGTATTACTTGACACGCATTTTTATTTCCTTACAGGAAGCATTACCACAGGTAACATAACAGTATTCAGAGAAGCCATGGAAATAAGTACAACTACTTCAGCCATCGCACTGCAAGCAAGGACCTTATGCCTGCCATTCAAAAACAAGCCAAATAATCAAACAGGAAGTCTGTGGTCTTTTTTCCCCCCAGAAGCATAAATTAAGCTTCGTATTTCATATCCCAATAGCGTCTTTGTAATATTCCAAACCGGTTTGAGCTCCCGCTGTGCTATAATGAGTGCCTAAAAACCTCAGTGTTTACTTACTACTGAAATCTGACTCGGGCCCAGACAGACATCTAACATCTGGTACGGGGCTGAGGCGTGACTCCTAGGCAAGATCAGCTGTTATCTTAATGAGAGCAACACAACGATCAGCACATTTCTTCAATGCCTGCTTCATAAAATAAGAGTGAGCCACCTAAATAATATTCGCGATGGTTACCTGTATCCCATCCATCTTTTCATGATTACCACCAAATGTTTACCAAAAACAAAACATTAAAAAGGACTTGCATTATAAACGGTATTCACGACAGGTACTGAACAACAAAGCTTGGAAGATCACCAACGTTTTATTCTTCTGCATAAAGAACAGAAGACATTTTCCTAAAGTGTGTGCATCGCAGGGAGCATTACACAAAACTAAATAAGACGTGCCTATAAACCTACAATACTGAATAATACTTAAAATGCGGAAGCTACAAGTGTCAAACGTTTTTTTCCTCCAATATTTGTTGGCAATAGTTATCTCTGTATAGTACTGTATGAAAGCACCTGGGAAATACAAAGTATAAGTGACCCCCCTGTAGGACCCTAAACCCCATGTCCCTATTTCTTCCAGCGATGTTCCCCTTCTCTCAGAATGTTTGCCGAGTCTGAGTGTATCACAGTCCTTTATATTCTTCTTACTCAGCTACTGTACATTAATCTATGAATTGATCACCATGACCCCTATCCCATTCACCTAAAATAAAACTGTGATCACTTGAAATGTTAAATCGTTATAGGGGATGGGGGGGGGTTGACAGGCCGGTTAATGGGAGTAATCAGGTTGTTAAACTTAGGGTTAGATGTGCATACCTACAATCATGACCTGTCAATTTTCAGCTGCGTAGAAAAAAAACACTATAGAAACACATTAATTTTGGTACTCAATATGACACATAAAAAGCTTTTAAACAAAGCTTAGGCAAAGCATTTAATTAGAAATGTGCTTCTTAAAGGAACAGACTTGTCCCCAAAATTGCATTGTTATGACTTAATGCATATTGGTGCATGCATTCTTTAGTTATTGGAGTTGCATGTATGTTACCATAATATAATAATACGTCCCCACAAAATACTATTGCGACTCCTGATATGCAAATATGTGATGGTATGTGTACTACATTCAGGGATAGCAACAACGACATTGTGAGTCTACAAGAAATGCCCCAAGAACTGGAAAGAAAAGCAGCAGATGACCAACTCCCTATCTGGGTTTTCCTCATCCTTCACACGTTTGCAGAAGAAAGGTATATGATAAAATGTGTTTACCTCCCAGTGGCTGAACACCAGTTGCGGGCTGGCCAGACCACTTGTCCTCTTTCTTATTTCATCAGCAAAGCCAAAACTTTCCGCCACTGGCAAGACTGCCTTGATAATGAACATGTCGGTTCCTTCTTTCATCTCCTCCAGCAGGACACGACCTTCCCTTTTTGAGAGGACACCATACACCCGGCCTGCAGATGTGTTAAGAAAAGAGCATTAAGCCTCTTGTGTCTTTTCAATCAATATCCTGTAACACAAGGACCTGCTTTTGAAATGTCACCCACTTTTCAAATGAACCCTTCAAAGATAAGCAAAAGAGTATAATTTCATAATATATTCTTACTTGTAATGTTTGTAATCTGTTCTGAAGGTTCTTCTAAGTACATATTTTGAAATATTACCGAACAGCGGCAGACATCTCAAGAGTCCTCAAGACACTTGTCTATATCTATCTATCTATCTATCTATCTATAGAGAGAGAGAGAGAGAGAGAGAGAGAGAGAGAGAGAGAGCGAGAATAATATAGCATTAGCTTTAAAATAAAAATGGTTCTTTATAGTTAAAAACAGCTGCCCACTTTCCTTTAATCTCGAAAAAGCAATAGAACACAGGACTTGTATCTTTTTATGTATTTGATAATAATAAAAATCTCATGAATGCAAGAAATCTTTTGCATATAGCTGTACATCCATAATATATATTCTTTGATCAGGGAAATGGTGACCTAGACATGAAGATTTTAAGCTCCAGCAGATGGAACTCATTGTGAAAAGCAGACACATAGGAATTCCCAACATCAATAGGTCAGATAGCTTTGTGCGGTAGTGATTTATCGGATATGTTTACCGCCGAGCTACAGTGCCAGACCCGTGTGCCGCGCTGTAAATATAATACTTGACACCACGGACCAGACCATGGTTACATGCCGCAATGCACACTTAGCCGTGCTCACGTGCGTCTGCACGTGTCAACAAAGAGGAGGAATGCATAAAGACAGCTCAAATGTTACAAAGTATGGCGAGGGCACATGTGTGTTGCATTATACGTGTACAAAATGAGTTATAAAGCATGTTTACATCATCTGCAGCAAATTTGCTCAAGAAATCATCTTTGTAGGTGTTTTCACAGAATAATTGTCAAGCCGGCAGTTTATATGTCAAAAAGAACAGCATGGGAGCGTTGAGGTCATTTAAAAAACAGTTCACTATTAGAATGGCGAGTGCTACATGAGGGTATAGAAGAACTTGTTTTTCCCCCTGCTTCAAACTAATTCTGGAAATGTGCCTCGACATTCTCCTCGATTCAAATAGAGTTTGTAAGGTTAATTCCTGTTTTGTCCCTTTATGGCACCCATGGAGTTAAGTGTCTCATCTCTGAGTTATTCAGGGAACAGCCCTAAAGTTCTGAAATATGTACTCAGATGGGATAAGCTTTGTGGAACAGGGTCAGCCCAACTTATTTCATAAAGATGTATTTGCTTCTGGGGGTTAAACGAGGTTCCTACATCCACAGATTCCATTATATAATATTTTGGAAAAGTTGACGTAAAGTGTGTTGACATCGCTCCTGGACACACCATGATTCCAGGGGTGTATCCCAGCAAAATAATAATGACCGCCTGACCCTGTCAGCACTTGAAGTGTTGACCCAGCTACATTGTCCATGCTTTTTACATCAGGATCTGATTCCGTCATTAAATTCTCCATTGCTCTGAAAGATCATCAGTCTGGGTGCCCATGTTGACCCCTGTCCACTGCTTAAAGCACCTACAGTGGGACCTACAATTAGACCAGGGAGCAATGCAAGAAGGTGGCCTGGTCTGATAAATCTAATTTTCTTTTGCATCATGTGGCTGGCCGGGTGCTTGTGTCTTGGCACATGGCACACATGGCACCTGGATGCATCCATCGAGGCCCCATTTCACAGCCTATAGGACTTAAAGGATCTGCTGCCAACATCTTGCTGCCAGATACCACAGCACACCTTCAGAGATCAAAAATCAAATTTCATTCACTTCACCATCACACTGAATTTTTACAACAAACTGTTCCTTTAAAAAAATGATCGACTGCTTATGTGACAAATGACACTTATTACTTCTGCACATGTAATATTGACTTTTTGTGGCATATCATTCAATGTTGGAAAGAAAAACGTATGAATTCATCTGTTTCTTTCACACTTACTAACTTGGTCTTCATAATTATCTCTTCGGAGAATATGTAATTATTTCTTAAAAGCAAGTGTAAAAAGTTAAATAATAATTAAGCAAGTTTTAGCCCCTTATTAATTTTCCGTGATTAGGATACACACACTTTTGGAGGAAGAATGATGGGATGGATTTTTTTTATTGTAACCGTGTAAAAGTGCCTTAGTTTTAAACTAGACACTGCTTCTTTTATTCAAAGACATTAATGATTCAAATCAGAAGATGCTGTCCTCTAACCAACAAAATATGTTTCCACAGACGTGAAGTCAAAAATATTTTATCGTAACATTTTTTCAGCTATTTATGCAGAATTAGTTACAACTGAAAGCTAAAAAGCATTGGTTTTGGATTTCTAATGACATGTTCTTTGAGGTTAGAAACGCAGCAAGCGAAGGTTTTGAGGGAGTGACATCCCAGAGCCTGCTGGATGCCGTTCCTTTAGAAGTAAAGGATTTGAAAGAAAGGTTGATGAAGAACATTTGCAAAATTTGCCCTGAGCCTTAAAGTCCTTCAGTGAGAAAAAAAAATAAATCCATGGTATAAAAGGTTTCGGATTTCCTTTTTTAGCACTTGAAAAACACTAAAAAGCTTTTTTTTCTTGGTCAATTAAGATTAAAAAATGAGCATATAATTGTGCACATAATTTTTTTCCCACTTTAATTCTATATGTCAGGAACGCGAGAGTGGTTATACGTTGACACCACGTCGAGGAATTTCACACAAAGAAGGACACACAGAGGCAAGGAAATCCCCTTATAGCAAGGACCTGTCATCCATAGCCATCTGAAGGCCAACGGGCATACCAACAGTGACTCCCACCTTAAGCTTGTGCCCACATGTCCCAAGTCTACAGGGGAGGGCCGATGAGAGCCAATTGCCATTGAGGTACTTTGATTTTAAAAATATGGGCCAATACTTATGGTTTTGTTTTACTTGCAATTTCACATATAGCCACCAGAGTGTCCAGCATGACATGGACTGAAGGTGGTGTTAACAGCTTGACTGGATCCTTTCTGTTTTCTATGTATGGGAATTCTATGTATATAAATGTGTCTTGGGCAAGACTTGACAGTGCACATTGAGTAAGTTGTCTCTCAAATGTGTTCTGCTGGCTTATAAATGGGTCAGTATATATATATATATATATATATATATATATATATATATATATATATATATATGCACACACATCAATGGAAGAGTTCAGCTTTCATCTGTATGCAACCACAATTATAGGCTCAGTCACAGGATGCTATGGATGTGGTACTGTGGTACAGTAGCCCACTTTGTGGCCATAGCTGCAATTATTAACTGTTATACATATGAGAGCAGCATCATAATTTTTATTGCTCCTTACAAATGTATGGAAGGGATCATCAAAATCCTCCCCTAGGCATTTTCCCTCTTTCCTCGCACTCCTAGATCATTTGGTTGCAGGAGATATATTCGGTCAAACACATCTTCTTTTTGCCGCAGTGGTCATGCGCAGTATATTCGACTCCAGCCTGGTCCTTTGTGCAGGCTCACACAGCAATTGCAGAGGGTCTAATAAATCCCCCTGTGCCGAAATACCAGAGCTGGCGTCAGAAGCCCTGTAAGTGAAGGCAGACTACTGTAGCAGATAGGGATGTATTTTGCTATTTTTGCAACAATATGTGGCTTACGTAAACGCCGCTTGATGCTAATTACTATTCAGGTGTATATGGCGGGCATGAATATTTATGTGATTACATCACATGTGGTATCACATTTGATGTGAATGGTGCCCCATTTCAACCTCCAAGAGTGTCTCAGGCTGTGAGAACAAGCTTCTCAAACAGCAGAGTATCATGGCTACGTAACTACTTGCGTGAAACAGAAATAGTTAATATTTTTTCACATTTACTTAAGAAAAATACTTGGGTTACTTTGTATCTGGAAGACTTGTTAGAAACCAAAAGGCAAATTATGTTCACACCTATTTGTTGACCACCATACTAAAAACATACAGTAATTGAACCTATCTATAAAATGCCAGACTGGAGGGGCAACTAAGGATGCCAGGACAATTACTGATAAACATATTCATGTAGAGGAATGAGATCAGCACAACAATATCTAAAGTAAAGCGGAATGACTGAGATCATATGAATGCGAAAAGACAACACATTTTCAAGCTTAGATTTTGACCTGTATAGTTTGTTTAGTCACAGTACTTACCCAGCACTTCTGCTGTTGCCATAATGTCACAGGTATACATGGCTGCCATGAGCCTCTGAGGTTTTACTTGGAAAGCATAGCGGCAAGCTTCTTTCATTGTAGAAATTAACTGTCCCGAGAAAGGGCCGTAACAGTCTACAATATGCGATTCCCCTTTGCGTTTGCCGGTCCTCTCCGGGGGTTTTGCACCATCCTGGCTCTTCTGTTCAAGCGTTTTTCCTTCGTCAGTATTTGCGATAGCCTCATTAGTCAATACAGCAGATGTGTCCTCCTGGACATGCTCACCTACAATATTCTCTTCCTGTTTTCCGGACTCCACGGGGAGCTTGTATACATCCAGTTTCTCCACAATGAAACAAACACCCATTAGAGGCTCTTCACACATTGGGCCAGAGAGAGTTGCAAGTTGGAAGCCACTGATAATGCTGTTGTCAAAGTTTCTAGATTTAGTCTCTTTGGCCTTTTTTTCCAGGCATTGCCAGATACATGGTCCTTCATAACCATCAATACGATTTAACAAGATATTTGGTCCATAACGTCTTGGACCAAAGGACCATATCTGATCTACAGCATTCCGCCATCTCCTTCCCTGTAGATGAGCTTCAAGCTTGCGTTTAAAATCTTGAATCCTATCTAAAGTGGTTTGATTAATCCCATTGGTGTTGCCACCCTCACTTAAGGCCAAGTTAATTTGTTCCATGGTTCGAATCAAGTCACTGTTCTCTTCTAGAAGCCGAGTCACTTCTTCAGGAAGTGGCATGGCTCTGACACTCAGCGTTGCTAATTTATTTGATGTTGTCACCGTTACTAGGCCGTCACCTTCAATCTGGACTCCCTCTGGAGTCTTACTCTGTTCTTCCTTTAAATGGTGTATAACTTTTTGCTGCTTCCCAATGTCTTCGTTCACCATGTCAACTTTAGGTGGCCTTATTATGGTTTCTCTGAACGGGATAATGGGGGCTGATGCGCTGACCTGAATCTTTGCAAACCTAAAAAGGAGCACAAAGCACCCAAATAAGACCAATATATCTACCCATTACAGTAGAAAATACAAGTTTTGTAGCTGACCCTTCTTGAAAGGTTTGTATTAAACTGTTGGTGTCACACAGGGTTAAAAGCTTCATACATTCACAGTAAATATTTCATACGTAAAATATGTTCAAGAATAGAAAAGGGGGTGGCTAAACTTACAGCTGCTTTACATTCCAGTAATTTATGCAAGCTAGAACATAATGATGATTGCAATTAACTTTTATTTCCTTGCTGAGAGTTACTAAATGAACCGTTCATGCACGTTTTTATGAACAGTGAAAGAAAAGAGTGAAAAAAAAAAGAACGGAGGAGCAATTTAAACAAGATCCAGGACACAATCTAAGTATAGACGTCTGGCTGTATAATGGAATGGACACCTGTAGGGAAAGTAGTACACGGAAGATTTCACTGCTAGAATGATGAAGAAATATTCTCTGGGAGACAAGAAGGCGGCAACATAGAGTTCCACGGTTATTAATCAGCCAAGAATTGTGGTTGCAGTGATAGAGATAGATGAGACACAATATCATGTTATTGAGGAACAAAAAAATGGATGATCTACTTGCTCTTGGGCAATCTATGGCCATGATTTAATCAAAGAGGAAATATTTCACTCAGAGCCAAGAAACCCTGGTGTAATCTTCATAATAACGCTTATTTGGCATAATAATTTATGAAGTACCGCATTAAGCGTAAGATTACAGAGAAACGATGGGGCTGCTAAAAGCGCAAAGGCTAATAGTAATTCCGTACAACTCTCTCACTCTCATGAGCATATGAGTGTTGCGAAGAAGTGTACGTTTTACTTTCATGACATTATTGTAAAATGAAATGGGGCTACTGGCATTTGCCAACCATTCTGCAACAACTACTCTTCATCTTTAATGGATCCACACAAAGTGTGCGTTCCAATGACCAAGTAGCAAATTAAAAGAGCGTATGCACAGATTGCACGGCTTTTAAATTTCCAAACTGAATGAGGAGACGCGCAACCAAAACGTTTGAAGTGCCTTCTTCTATTTTAACATTTGACTAAATGCAAATCTGGTGCAAATAGGTAAAAGCAGAGGGAACATCAGTTGCTATGGTAATTGCAACACTTTTATTGCTTGGCACAAAAATTGCTATTTATGCATACTCCTCAATGAATTCTGGGGACTGGAACCTAGGCTGTCTGTCCGTCCATGAAAGTAATAGGTTGGAAAATGTACAAGCATCAGCAGGCATATTGCTGATACTCAATAGGAGAGTAGGTAATGACTGCTCTAATACTGCATAAATAGGGACAATAATGATTTAATGATCAATTACCAATAGGATTTACATTTATGACACAACTTATGACACAACTTTAATGGAGAAAACTCTTATTTTGACAAATTAACATTTCTAAGTATTTGTGGGGTATTATTGCTTAGACCAGGATGTCAGGTTTGGAGCAGCAGCCCCTGAGTTGCTTTACCAGAGGACCAATAACCCTATCGGACGAATGGTCTTGATAGTCCTATGCACTTTTCTATAGGCGAGTGTCCTAAGATGGAGTATTAAGTTATGATGTCATATCCTAGTGCTCTGCATGAAAGGAAAGGACACCCTTGGAAGAACAGAATGGGGAAAGATGCCTTGGGTCAGTGGCTATCTGTGATTTCTGCATGCCAACAATACACACACAGCAGATGTAAGCTAAAAACAAAAACAAAAACAAATACAGGTAGACATGATGGGACAAAGGGTTCTTGTTCTAACATATTAGAAAAAGGTACTCAATGTAGAATTCACCTCAAAAATATCTATAATTTTAAAAAAGGAGTGGAAAAATGAAGGAGCTGCGAATGGAAGGGGATGGGAATATGGGAAAAAAATAAGTGAGGATAGTTCCCCCCAGTCAAGCAGAATATATTGTTTGTGTGAAGGTCCAGCCGTCAAAGAAACAAGCAAAGTGGACACAACTTATCTAGATCAAAGTAAAGCTTTTAAAACAGATTCAAAAGTATCAATAAATCCAAAACAAGAGTACCCCAAAACCTAGAGAGAAGAGGATGATTGGTTCTAATACACAAAGGGGTAAAAAACAGGGTATGTTTGAAAGGCATTTTCTAACAAGGGCATGAGCGATGCTCATTTAACAGGGTAAAATAGAGGATGCTGCTTTACAGAAAATGCAAAGCATGCATACAGTAGTTTTCTGGAGAGAGGGATTAATAAATATATAGAAGGTCATATCAAGAATACATATGTTACGCATAGTCATTTAATGAATAGAGTGTGAGCAAGCTAGACAGGCCGATTAGCAGACGGAGTCAGCGTTTCTATTTGTTTAATATACCGAATATCACAGAGACACTGGACATGTGCCAGAAGCAGGCTGGGGAACAAAAGAAGAGCTCTAGCATTTCCTTGCATACCATAACATTAGCGATATATCCAAAACTCTCGCTCCTATATTGCTTTTTAATTGGAGAATCCATAGTTCTTAGGACACAAAGCTAGAAACATAGACATGCACAGACAAGAAGTCTGCCAAAAACCCAGGGTACACGCAAAAAAGCTAAGCGTGTAGCTTTTAATAAATGTGCTCAAGGAAATTACGAAATATTTTGTTTGAAGAAAAAACTTAAGCTAACCCAAAACATCAGCCTGCATCTGTCCAATGCCACCTACAATACCCTGACAGAAGAAATACAGAATTGTTATTTTCCAAACCTCTCTATTAAGTCATCCAGGCAGCGCTGTAAGTGCACCTCTCCCGCTGTGATCAGCACGTGTTCCCCGGTCTCCTGGATTAACACTTCCACGCAGGGATCTGCCTGGTTTAAAAGCTTCATGCCTTTCACCAACTGCGGCATTTCGCCTAAACAACAAACATATAGATATATGTGATCATGTATACTAGCAAAACATGGCGGTAGACATTTTGACAGCCATGGTCCTTGTCAGTAAGGTATGATTATTTGCTTGGCCTCTAGCCATAGCGATCAGTTTGCTGCGCTTAGACTATTAAACCCCAATCAGACCCTGCCGTTATCTGGCTGTGAAAAGGACCACTTACCTCATCATTGCAGTAGAAGTACACTGATCTAAGCTAACTGCAGGACGTATGAACAGGCCAGCATTCATATACCCTACTAGTTCTGCCATCCGTGATCTAAGTAAATCTCACCATTACCATTTATTGCTAACCGTTATCTGCAGATCTGAATGACAAACAGAGAGAGCCCTGCTCTGGGAAGCTCGCCATCCAGAAGGCAGCTGGAAGGAAAATTTATGTTATACAGAACTGCAGCTACCCTCAAGACAACACTTCTTCTGTTTAACTTTCTTTATCTTTCCTACACAAAACCATATAAACAATGCCAGGGAGTATGCCGTTTTGGGGGGCATTTGGAAAGAAGCTGTACAATGGAAGATTTTATTATGGCAGAGATAAATGCATATTTTATATATATATACACATATATACACCTATTTTACCGTAAGACTTTTGAATGGTTTACTAATAATGAAGGGTATGATATAAAATGAAATGTTCTGCTGATAGCTGCTCGGCAGCAGATCATCTTCTTCCATTGAATAACCGTGAGGCTGCTGCTACACAAAAGACAGCGAGCCGGGTGTGCTGTGATTAGCTGGGGCAAAGCCATCCAACAAGATACCCCATTCTGTGGCTCAGTGAACTTGGCACTATACAAGACAGTTAAACGCGGTCAAGCGGCTCTCTTCTCGAACACGGTTACACAACAATGGCTTTGCAGCTGTCAGGCAACCATTATCGTTTATTATTTATAAATCACCAACAGCATCTGTGGCGCTGCACAACGGGGGGAGCGTATTACAAGAACTGGAACAGACAGCGCTAACAGGTGTTGTAAACAGTCAAAAGGAAAAGAGAGAGGGCCACGCAAATTTTAGAAAGCGAACAGCCAAATACACATAATAACGCTCCCGGTTGCTGTGAGAACTTTAAAGGGAATCAGTCAAGTGAAATAAAAGGCTGTATTGTAGTGTAGTTATGGGCTTCTTACATAATTATATACATTTTTGAGAATTCCAGCATTTAAAACCTGTACTCTCCTGAATCCAAAAAGACCTTCGCTCAATTGTGTGTGTGATCTAAAGAGAAATGTATAGAAGGCACCTGCTATGAGCAAAAAATGTAATGGAAATGTTACAATGCTATATGCAATACACTAATTGCAGCTTAAAAAAAAAATCATTGATGCATAACGATGTATTTCTTATGACAGAGGATGCAAATAAAACCTACACTAAAAACCTTATTTATGGGTCTCTCAGTCAATGTAAAACAATACAGATACATGTCCATCATTGACTTTTCCTTAAGAGTAGTGGTCTGTAGTGTTTTATGCCCTGAAAGGGTTAAAAACAGACAAAATCAGCAAAGCCGCTCACATAATTATTGTGTTTCATGCCAAAGTTTTCATAGCTTTGTAAGGTTACTACGATACAATAACAATTGTTGCTAAGTCTCAGTCACCAGTGGCCATCTAAAGCCAGATTTAAAAGCACGTGATATACTTGCCGCCAGTCAGCTTCGGTTTTGGCTCGGCAAATACCCCGGTCAGGCTCTAATAAGACTTCTATGCGCATGTGCAGGACATACATCCAGGGAGGTCTATGGAACTCTTTGCTGCCAACAAGTGGAGCAAGACATTGGACCATAGTGGTGGTTGGGGGGGGGGCTGCAGCGCATTCTTTTGATTAGGGTGCTCCATTGGACACTGAAGTGTTGTTATTTGGGCCTACTCAATCAAGGTGGGCTATTTTGTAATGATGTCTTAGATCAGTCTTTAGACATTAACATTGTATACATTCTTACTATTCAAAGAGGAAAAACAGAGGCTGGTGAAAATCAGGCCCATCTATCTACCAGCAGGCCAGTCATGTTGCAGAGACGTACCAGCTTTTCCTGAATCTTTGCATGACCCCCTTAATCTTATTTCCTCCTCGTGCCTACATGTTATTTATAAAATATCTGATATTCTTTAATACATAATAATAATAATCTGACCCTAGCTGTTACGGCGTGGCTGAGAACCTTAGCAGTAAGCAGAAGTTAATACATGTTGTGTATTACGCATACTCTGTGACTGAATTCTTCTGGTAAATAACATTTTTATATTGACCCCGATTTTGCATTTTAACATGAGAATTTGTTATCCAACATATGCATTCGCTACAGAATATCTGCTCAGACTGGAGAGCGTTTTAATTGACTGATGTGGTCTATTTAGCGGCTTTCTGTTTTCAATTTACACCGGGGTGTAGATAACTGCTTGAATACAAAAGCCGTTAAAAATAAATAGAAGAAATGCAGCCGACCACTGGAAGCGAATCAGCTTGGCACAGATCTGACTATGGTGAATAGTACTTTACAGGTATTAAGTAGCTCTAGGTTTAGACTCGCCACAGAAGCTAATAACCTTGACTCTTGGCGGGAAGCTGAAGGAAGAGTGGATTAAGAGTCACTTATAAAAACAAAGGAACAGAGGGCTAGAAAAGTAACTCAATCAATTCAGAGAAAGACAACTAGGCAGACTGTAACACGGCTCACTAGCGGGAAACACACACACAAAAATAAATGTCCTGGTGAAACGATTCATTCTGCTTCTAACCACTGGGGACTGTGCTCTAGAGTTTTGTCAACATTACAGAACCTATAAACTCCAGCCCACATCCTCGTTAATATGATGGCTGAATGGCCCTTTTAGTGCCCACCTTCTGAAGAATCCTCCACATACATTTGCCACCTTGCCTGTCCCCAGTTATTCCTCATGCAGGAGAAATACATCTCTTTGCATGCGATATAATTCTTACTCCAGCGCTGGCTCGGCGAACACTGCAGATGAGGGTCTATTCAGAACCCCCGATGTGCTCCTATTTATTTCACTGGACATACTTTCATTGTTTAGTAGCCAGCCAACAGCAAGACTCGTGGGGCCATCTAGGAAGACGGGCATCTGCTCCTTTATACCTTCTATTCCTCTCTTTGAAGAATGTATATTAAAGTACCCACAATTTGTGTAATCCCCCACCTCACCTGAGAATGTTTAGTCCTTCACAGGGGCATGTAGACCTTCATGACATTGTCTGCCGCATGTCCCTTGCTCGACACGCATTTATATTGACGTTGTTGGCTTACATTTTAGAACTGTAGTTATATAAAGCCATTGCTGGACTTTTAGTAGAATATAATTCTAGCAGTGTTTTTAAAAGGTATGATTTTGATCTCCCACCCTTTTTATGTTTAACTGGACGACTGCTCATACTTAAGATGGAGCCATTACTTTTCCCAAATCCTATATTTTCCAATTCTAAGCACCAAATGAATCTATGTAATTGTGTCTACATATTAGAGAAACCAATATCCAAGTAATGTGTACAACATAGGGGAAGGTAGCTTATCTTTATTTTCTCCGGATGTGCATGATTATCTCTCCCCATTAACTTATCTCTGCCTGGTTGTTCTTACGAGATACAAGAGTACATTTAATAAGCTTGACAATGCGTGGCCATAAACACAATGGTGAAATAGCTGTTTGGAACAGCCACGAACAATGGGGCAAACATTAAAAATGTAACTTACTTGGATGCTTTGGTTCAACAGCAACGCGGACAATTGGTGTAGCTTCAAAGTTCAGAGGAATAAATGGTGGACAGGCTGGTGATGTGGACAATGTTGCCGACTTCAGAACAAACTCCTCCAGGCCACCAATACCTAAAGACGGCAAATACTGAAATGTCAGGAGAAGGTGAAGTTTAAGAGGTTCTTTTTGTCCTGCTAAATTTACTACTTATCTCTTTAGTTTTTAAATATTGTTCCATCTTCAATTATGTTAAAAACGTAAAAACGAGCTCATTTAGTAAATCAGTGATTATTACGTTATATAGCACCATCATATTATGTAGCACTGTACAAAGAATATTCAGGCCATAACAAGCAGTGCATTATACAACAACATGGATTTACAAAAATAAAAGGTGAGGAGGACATAGTTTAAATAAATGTATAATCCAGAAGGTAACTTTATAGAGTTTGTAGAACCAAAAGAAATTAACTTCTTGATGTTGGAGCATGTCTGGACATGTATAATGTAACCGAATCTAACCCCTGCAACAGCAGCACTTGTGTAAAAAAAGGACTTTTTTGTATTTTTTTTGTGATTCCTGGTTTAATTTTGTAAAAGTTTGTGTAATTGTAATTCCCTATTCAGCTAAGCCTCCCCAAATATGAGGACCGAATTAGTCATTTGTTACACAATAAAATGACTTATCAAGAACACTTCTGCACTTGAGAATTGATCCTACACTAGCTTCAGCAGAATTTTAACTATCATCACACTCACACTCACACTCTATAACCTCCTCCAACAAAATAAACTTTACCATACTGATACTATGAGATCCATAGACAACTGTAATCCTTCCCCTAAATATTTTATTTTGCCACAATCCTGATCTCTCTGACTTTCCGAAACAGACTGGGGGCTTCTACCTCCTCAAATGCCCCCTTGCAACCCCGCTGGGGCACATTAGGGTTTTTTTCTGCTTAAGGGACAATCTTTCCTGCAAGAAATAGGAAGAAAAAGAAAAGACCTAAAGTGACTTTGTTCTATTCACTTATCTTTATTACTTTCAAGAAGCAGTACTGGGCAAACATGTGATTAGATACACTGCTATGGCCAATGAAGACATCACAAGAAAGCTTTAATGCCATAATTCATCAAGTCGGTAAAAGCACAGGTCTGTGACTGATTAACTGCAGAATAGTCTCTTTGAATACTCGAGCCTAATACAATCAAACATCACTAGACTGATCTTGTCAATCTGTCAAGATAGTCAGTCTCTATGTTTAGTTCTAGGCCTAGACTGTGACCGTGGGTGACATGGTTATCACTACAGTGTTAATTTATTAGTTTAACTCTGGTCTAGGTCACTAACACTTTTTCCGAGGAGACAAGTATGTCAAACGAAATGAGTTAGCAAACACTCAAATCAAACTTTAAACACAGCAAACGCAAAAACCAGAGAGAGGACCACAGTGAAGAGGGCAGACAACCATGACACAGAGCCTATTTCTTTGACAAATGGCTACAGGGAGTCAATAGTTCATATTATTTTTATTTCTCCCCAAAACAAATTGCCTATTTTTGCAATCTCCATAGGCAAAGTCAATTTTTAATTGTTAAGTGTAACCTTTTCTGTCAATGATAATCATCGGTGTTAACACGCAATAGGATGAAGGCTAAATATCGACCAAAAGAATCGAACTCGGCAAAGTTGAGAGTGCGAACAAGCTTTGCTTGTAATAATTACCACCTAGCTACAATACCTCTGCTGGCCATAACAAACAGTCTTGTTTAATTGGTTCGTTGGGGAAGTGCAGTTCTACTTGCATACCTGGGTACTTCCCAAGTGGATAGAGAGCGGGATGGAAGCAGACAAGGAGCAGGCAAAAAATGGGCGGGGAGTGGGTGTGGCCAAGTACAGCTTTCCTGCCTGGCGAAACAAGATATTGACCCCAGCACTTATAGGGAGTGGCTTTCTGGGGCAGGGCTAGTTACATGTGGGGGCAAACAACATTTAGTGGATAGAGAGTGGGAGGGAAGCAGACAAGGAGTAGTCAGAAAATGGGTGGGGGATGGGTGTGGCCAACTACAGCTCCCCTGTATGATAAAACAAAATACCAGAGAAGCAGGGCTTCATCTGGAGTCTTGGGTCAAACCTGGAGAGCACCCAGGTATGCCTACAAGGTTATATATATACATTCTAATACCTTTGTTTTAGTACAAGAATTTTAAAACTTTTAGGGGCTTTTAAGGGTCTCAGAAAACTTCAAAGGGGTTATCAGTCTACAAATTCCATCTGCTTACCGTGTTCAATGTTATAGCCTAAAAAAGAAAAATGAATGACATGGCCATTTGATTTACAACAGTTTACATATGCAGTAAGGTTAAGTGATCTTGCTCTCCCCAAACATATTTTAGAAGAAGAAGAAAAATGTACTTAATATGAAAGCTATTCACTCAAATGCATTGCTGTGGTTTTTAAAAAAAATACTCAAGCACTATATGTTATGAAGAGCAAACTCCTACAAGATAGCTATCTTTTTGGAGAACTGGTAATATATGCACAATTTTTAAAGAAAATACGAGCAAGGAGGCAAAACACATTTCTTATGGGATTCATTTTCAACTGTAGGCTATAACAGAATAGCACAATCATAAAACAAAACATGGCAACAAAGACTTTTGTAATAGTTGTCTATGAGGCCCCAAATTCTTGCAGGTGGTGTAGCTGCCCATTCGTCATGGCAAAATGCCTCCAAGTCAAGCAAAGTCTTTGGTCTTCTTGCATGAACTGCACATTTGAGATCTCCTCAGAGTGGCTGGGTGATATTAAGGCCGGGAGACTGTGATGGGACAGCACGCTCTGTGGATCTGCAGTGCCTTCTAAAAGGTAAGTGATTTTATTACCTATAGGTTTTATGAATGCATATTAAAGCACAAAGAAAGTACTTAGATATGCATTCTTCATTGGCTGGGCTGTCCCATTAAGCAACTCTACCTGAATTATTATAGCTGCCTTTATAAAGATGGGGAGGGGAATGGAGAGAATTATGCTGGTTTTATGTTTTTTTTTTCAGACCATGGACGAGGGGAGGTGCTTTCCATTTTCTTTATTTGACATGTGATAATTGAGTGTTCCTGGTTAAAGTGATGAATGAACTTTACTTGTAGCAAGAGTTATTGTTGGGAGTGGTTTATCGCATATGATAGCTGTGTGGTCCCTTTAAATATAAATGGAGAAGGATTCTGCAGAATCCCACCCCAATGCACCCCCCCCAGCTAAAAGCCCTGTAGGAGATGCATTTCATCGAATGTATCTGCCTGCACATGATGTACTCATCTTCAGTCACATCCGGCTTCATGCAGGGGTATGTAAGTGTTTCAAATGATAGCCTATGGGGGCACTTTCCTGATGCAGATTGGCTGCTTAAGTGGTCAATCAGTGACAGAACATTTTCCCACTGATTTCATTGGAAGTACTTACTGCCACTGACTGACAGCTTAAGCAGCCAATCAGTGGCAAGACGTTTAAGATCATGGAGAAATTAAGTCGACTTTGCAGCATGTCAGGTAAGTTTTATATTTTTTGTTATCGAAAGAAGGGATATTAAAGTACGCAGAGGGTTAGGGTTACTCATACAGTACACTAAACTGTCACTTTAATATAGGACACTTCAATTCTTCCTCCATGTCTTTGTAACATTATAAAAAGTGACGCAATGGCAATCAATACAAAGCTTCTGCTTTTTACATACATTCCCTAGGGTTTTACAAATGGTTTTTAGGTAAACAACACTCTTTATCACATCTTACATAAGGGGTTAAGCCTATTGTTACAAGCTTAAAACAGCATTAGCAGACACAGTAAATATTTACATGCACCGATACCTGCCAACACACACTTTCGTAACACTTTTGTATTGACAGAAAAGCTGACGCTGTCCTTTTGTACACCCATTAAAATAAAACTACTGTGGGTTTATGGTTCTCTTACGCACATAAATATACAGAATACTTAAACTACAAGTCGCATGGGTTTTATGGTTTTTTTTTGTGTGTGTGTGTGTTGGAAGGATCGTCATAATTACAGAAACAGCTGTGAGATGGTTTATGGAGACTAGTTGGCCCTCCAGGACACTGATATGCAATTACATGCCCCTGGGAATCTCCCGTCCCTAATTCTGGCGATTAGCAGTTCTGCACATTCAGTGTTTTGTTTTTTTAACAATATTTCAGACCCTAAAATAACAGACCAAACTCTAATGACTGCTTATCCCTCTATACTTAATAATCTTTACTGAGAGCATTAGGATGGGACTGACAAAAGCAGCAATGGGAAGTGGCTAGGATGGAATGAAATGGGGCCGGCAATGTGAATCAATGCGATGGGTAGTACTGGTTCTGTGTTACCCGCTTGTGTGTGTCGCAAGGGTTCCTACAAGGTTACGGTTAATGGTTACAGACGTGTGATGGTCTATGAAATGGTTAATACTTTAATGTCTCGATCAGAAATTTCACAATCGGCTTGGATGGGAATCTCCCTAAAACGTACCTTCACGTAGCTTCAAACTTTCGCATGCTGGAGGGTAAAACAGGCTGAACGTAAACAGTATACATTATCTGGTGCCAGGCGACTCTGGCCGGCTGCACTAAACTCTTTCCAATGGTCCTCAAGACAATAACAACAGAGAGCTAACTGCTATAATTCAGCTGTATTACCTAAGGTCTTTTAGGGATTAACCCAACACTGCCATCTTAACCCTTAGAACACACCTGGGTCGCATATGATTCTGTCCCATTACAGCTCCCACGATCCTATGAAAAACTAAAAGACGTAAGTTACGGCACAGTCAGAGGGGTGACTAAGGGTCATAGGAGTTGTAGCATTAGAGGCTGTTGCACAATAATCGTACGCCCTAAAGTGTACTGCAGGTTAAAGGCAGATATAATATTATAGGATGGGGTCTTGTAGACGTTACTAGATTCTAGAGGGCCCTCCTCACCTGTAAAGCAAATTGTTATGCACTACTTGTTATGTCCTGCCTACCCAATGAACAGCGCTATGGAATATGATGGCGCTATATAAAACAATACATAATAATAAGATGCAGCTGCAGAGGTACTGGGCAGCCCAGGATCATGGAGATAGCAGTCTGACACCACCATAGGTTTGCCAACACTGCTTTATAACCAAAAAAAACACCCTTAGCATTGAAAAGGTTAAACCACTACCCAAAACAATATACAAAAATAGACAGCTTTCTAAAACAAAGCGAGTACTGATGTCACCATAACAAGGAACTGGAAAGTCCCCTCCTGGAAAGAAACTTGACACATGTTGACTTCATTAAACACAGTGATGGAATTCCAAGCGAGCAACGGCAGCCTGGGCTAATTATACAATAACACTGCACCCAGCATGCCTACAACGACAAATGGATTTCCCCTGTTGGCGGCATAAACTACTGATATTACTTTTTTTTTTTTTTTTTAACCAAACTGATCTGAAGATAATTTGTATTCTCTCTTGAAAAGCAAAAAAAAAAAAAAAAAATCACAAATAAACGTCTTATTATTTCCGCCCAAGCAGTAGGAACAAGCGTTCCCTTCTTGCTTAGTAATTTGCAACAATAAAAATGACAAATAAGAAGCATAAGGGCAACTCGAGTTGTTTTGCATAACAATGCCTGGAAGGTCGGTTTCTAGAAGAAAAACAATATCAGAATATGTTCCCCCCCCCCCACGTCTGACGTTTTAGTCTTTATGAAGTAGCACATCTTGCTGCTTGGTAATTAAACGCACATTATGGGACATGAAGAGAGAATCTAAGAATATACAGCAAGATACATCACTGTGTTACTATTTAATGGATTTGCTAGGTATGGATTATTATATTCAAATCTGTAAACGTGGTAGATTACAACGCAAAAAAAAGAAACCAACAATGCTAAGCATTGCAAGTATAACAAAAAAGGGCTATGCATATTTTTGCATCACAGGGAGGGGCAGCTCCTTGGTACCCAAAGGGTTAAACTCTTGTGAAGCATGGCAGGCCAGACGCCTTTGCTTCACTCCTGGAGAGGGTCAGCTCTCCGGTCTTGAAATGCATGGCAGACGCAGGTGCAGACGCCGTATCTACAAAGCCAGTGTTTACACTTCCTCAAGGGGAGTATTTTATCAACAAAATGAAGGCATGGAACCTAGACGGCTTTGTTCCTCGAGCGCAGTCTGGCCTTCACATCCCCAAACATATCACAAAAGGCAGCGCTTACTGGATTGTGCGAATGCTACACCAGAGATTATGGATCGCCTCTAAACAGGATAAATGTGTATTTGTTGCTATACACAGAGCGGCCTTCCTTTATACAGAGGGGGATATGGGCATTTCCGTATGGTTTACAATAAAAGCAGTCAATGATTCAAGGCTCTTTTATGAAAAATTAAGAAGACCAGATACAGACCATGGCACCAGACAGATTATACCTAATCGCTTTGATAGGAGCCCGTGTTATTATTATGTATTGTTTTATATAGCGCCATCAACTATGCTATCATGTTCATGAAAGAAGACGACAAGCATCCAAGCTGCATTCCCTTTCCATAGCTTTCATGCTTGCCTCTATATAAAGGACTCTCCCCTTGTCATACATCAGTATATTAGCCGGCCAAAGGTACTGATGGCTCATTCCTGGGTTGACCCATGTTCGCCGGACTAACGTCAGGAGGCAGCCGTTGCTAAACATTTTTACATTTACACTGTGATTACTAAAATAATGAATTACCCGATTCAAAGCAAGTGCTGGATATTCACTAAATCAAGATATATTAAAGTAAAACGTCTAGGAATGTTCGGCTATAGCGCCCCGACACATAGGAATTGATGTACAGAGCTTAACAAGCCGTGTGACGCGTTTCATACATTTCATACCTGTTCAAAAGATTTTTCAATGAAAGCCTCCGAGATATATACTCAGAGGTCTGGCTTTGAAAACCCCTCAAAGCGTGGAACACATGATTCTTTTGATAAGCATCAGTGAAGCAAATCCTCGTAAACCCTTAATGAATACACAGAAGTGCTTTAAAATCTCCACGTAGCCTAAACAAATTCCATTAATGAAGAATAATTGTGCTGTATAGTTTCCTATACGTCTAGTGCTGTAGGGTATAACCTGACTCCAGTGAGTATTGTGGCATAGAAAGCAGTTTTATGGCAGATGTGTTCAGAGGGTCAACCTGTGGTGTGGCTTGTGACTGAGTTGTATTCGCAGGAAAGCACCGGCTTTCCCAGCAAACAAAGGTATTGCGCAAACGCATATATGAAGTACTATTTTTTGCTTTGGGTTCCAAACCTTTCATCTCTTTTACTACCCCGACAGAAGTTAAATGGTTGGTGAATATGAGTCCAATAGTGCTTTACAGCCTTACATTTTGGGGGTAAGATTTTAGGGGTATTCCTATTAGACACAAATCTATCTTCACAAACATGACACACAAAGCACAGTTAAGTTACTTTTAATCAGGGGCTTCTTTACCTATCTGGTTGCCGTACTCTGTCAATTTTTTGTTTTCTCATACCCTTTAAATGTATATATTGTAAGAGTGCTGCATAAATTACTGGTGCTATATAAATAAAAAAAATAATAATAAAGATAATTTAGACATCTGATTAATAATCTGCACCAGAACGATAAAAACATGAAAACAATACAGAGACATACTTCAGTGGTTACTAATATTATCTACCTTAATTCCATAACCGTGTACTCACATGGGTAGAATGACAAGTTAGCTGACATTAAGGTTCAAGTAAAAAAAAAAAAATGTATATATATATATATATATAAATACATTTAAAAAACAATACCAGAAACAGTCTGGTAATTGTTAGTTATTGCTTCAAGCTAAAAGCAAAAATAATAGATACCATACCTGTTTGCAAACAGAATAGCGCCTGTGTCATCAAAAAGTTAAACGTTTTGGGTCATCCCTCCATAGAATGCAGTTTAAGAGCTCTTGGCTAGCATCAAGATTCTTTTTTGTTTTCCCTGTGTTTTTCTGAAGTGACTAGATTGTAAGCTCACAAGAGCAGGGCCCTCTTCTCCTTTGCACCAGTTTGTTAGTGTATGTGTTTCTAAATTCTTCTACTGACTATAAAAGCGCTGCGGAATCTGCCGGTGCTTTATAAAGAGTGTTGAGAGTGCTGTAGATCCCTGGATGTTGTTCTAGGGTATCTAAAGAATGAATCCCTGTGGCTCGTTTCTGTGTTGTTCTAGGGTTCCTTGTGACTTCTGGATGATTTTATACCTTGAGAGATTTTGGTAGGACCACCACCCCTGGAAAGACTCACTACTGTCCTAAACTTTCTTCCTTTGGGCAATAGGGCCCTGAACCCCAGGGCTTTACAAATGGCTGTGCAACCCTTTCCAGACTGATATTCATCAACCTTTTTACACTTCAAAATTGCATGCTTGATTACCTAGCACATCAAATAAAACAAGCACCAAACGCTGGTGTTATTTGTTCTATTACTACAATCCATAAACCTATATGACCAAATCAATATGAAAAGTGTGCAACAATGCAGAAAATTAGACAGTAGGCAATGTAACATACAGAAGTTTTACTTTACTGAGAGGGTGGAACCACCTCCCAGGAGAACAAGTAGAGGCTAATGCATTGAGGGGATTTAAGCATTCGTGGGTTAGGCGTATGGCTATCCTGAAGATGAGACCAAATACTGATTCAAATGTAATCAGAAAAACAGGCTACATGTAACAGCTTTGATCTAGTTGCATGAAAATACAAAAAAAAACAGTTTCTGGATGAGAAGCTTAAATGACCTCCAAATTAGCTCACTTCACTGTACTAAGGATCTTTACATTATGTCCCTGTAATTACGATTCCAAGAAAGTCATTACAACAAGGAGTGTACATTTTACAACTGTAACCCTCTATTTTCTTCTATGTATTTCCAGAATCGGCCATACAAAGTCAAACTGATGCAAAACCTTGAGAACCGAGGGTTACATGCACTAGAATTGCAGGAGAGCTTTGGTTGCAAATCACTGGTTTCGCTATGAATTATGAAGATGTCAATCCTGGAGGGTCTCTCTTCAAATAAGACCTCCACATAATTCTTCCAGGAGAAGACAACAAAGGTTAGCCTGAGTGGGCATAATGAGTAGTGAAGTTGGCAAGTAGAAACTTCTGCTCTCCTACAAACTCACTGTAAGCCCCTAAGGACCAAACCTTAAAGAGCTCCCACACACTGTTACAATTATAGGAGTATGATCACATTTCACTATAAAATCAACTTATTTTATTCAAATTTTGCACTTTGAAACAAACCGCGTATGCCACAAAAGGCTACCATTTCCGTTTCCTGCGTACATGAATTTTACCTAATGATAGTCATAGTTTGCCAGAATGTTGTTCTTCCACAGCCATCTGACATGGTGGAGAATGAAAGAATGACTTGGCTCTCCCACGAGAAACAGAAATAAACAAAAAAAATTCTCCCACATTATGAAGGAAGCTGAACACCTCAATCCTTGGGATTCTTATCGCACTAAAGAGTCATGACATCAACCATAAAGTATTTTAGGGTCTGCAGAGGTGACATCTCTGGCCCTAGTGTTTCTGGAATACTGGCTTAAACTGGAAGTTAATAAAATAAACTGACAAACAACCCTGTCTGCACTCCAATTTATCACCACTTATCACTGGGGTTTGTTTAAAAAGATTACCCCCTTCTACCTTCCAAAAGACCCAAACATGATGTGCTCCAGACACAACCGTTCACCAGTGGGGGAAAGAGCAGGCGCGTCACACAAAATATTTTATATAAATAAACTTCGGATAAGATAACTGCTTCCAACAAGCAGGACATTTACTTATATTAGACACTTCTATGTACTTCTTTAATCTGTCTAAATAATAATCATTGTAATGAGCATAATTAACTGACGCGCTAAAAGGGTAGAAGCGGGAAGAAGTCGTGAAATTATTACCAGGTATTTTCAGAATAAGAGAGTAGCAATTTATTAATCTAGCACGAATATAGGAAGAATAAGAACTAGAAAGAGGAAAAGCTTCAACTGCATAATTATGCTGCCAATTATAGATATAATATCTGCAGAAAGAGATTGTGTGAACGTGTACATATAATTTAATCAATAGTGTATAAAGTAATTCTTGGAAACAATGTATTCTGTTGAATGGACTTAAACAAGAACAAGCATGTAAAAGTAATTTATTGCGTCAGTCATTAGGTTATATTTATGCCATTTTATGCTTAATTATCTTTATTTTAAATATAGATGTATACTGACTGGCTGAAAACATCAGGATGCCAGTTGTTATAAAGCTTTAAGTGTAAATGTATTATATATTTTTTTTTATCCTGGCAGTCTCCAACAGGGCAGGACTGGGGATGACTAAGTGGCCCCGGTATTTTAAGGCCAGTAGCCCAGAAACGGCATACATGTCCTCGATGGCTCGATATGTACAGCCACGTGTTACGTTTTTATACTTGCCTAATGCATGGCTGCAAACTGCAGGATCTGATCAGACAACGGGCTACTGGCCACAACCCAGCTGGCATTTGCCCAGTGTGCCAGATGGCCAGTCCAGGCCTGCTCTCCCAAATATTCAGGGCACATTGCTGGAATAAAATGTGGAATAATAATTTTTGAACTTTGGGGTGCAAAGTCTATAAAAAAAAAAAAATCTACTCTTCATGAATCAATAGAAAAATACTAAAATTTCACAGTTACATTAACAAAAACAAATTCAATAACATGATGAAAGCAAGCTGCAACCCTGCTCAACATTTACAATAAAAAAAGTTGGTTCAATTTTTTTTTTAAAAAAAATCACAAGCGCTCCAGTCTTTTCTATCCCCAATTGGTTTCTCCTTTAAAATTAAACACAAGCCAAATGTGGAAAAAATGTCTTTATAGCGAGGCGGTTGCTGCTGGGGCTGTCAGCAACTGCTGCTGATTATTACATATTGGTTGGCATTAACCATCGTAGATAAACTCACACAAGAAAATAAATTACTTAATCAAGTTTAAGAAATCCTCACAATGCAGGGAGACGCGTTATAGGCGATGATCCGCATCATGTAAAAACCAGCGTCCTGGAAAAAAAACAAAAAACCAGAGCAACCCTAACTCTGGTCCAGACACATCAGGAGGCAAAATCCTTCAAAAATAAATACGTATACTTATTTCTTTATTTGTATAACTTGAAACATGTGTTTCACATGAAGACAGGAAATCATTGCCAAACTGTTAAAAAAAAAAGTTTCATCTTTGGATCTGAAAAAAAAAATTCCGCCTTTTCTTCTGCAGCTTCGTAATCATTAACTCCAGTGAAGAATAGTTTGAGGAAAATCAAGAAGACAACAGACATATCGTAATAGAGTTAGATTGTGCCGCTCTTATGACTCACCTCCATTAAAGCACTTATGATGACTGATTACACGTGTTTAATGAGTTTAATGATATTCTACCCCAGGTATGAGAAGATTAGTATCTCCATCAAGTGTGAATGTAATTTCATCTCTATTCAAATATATGCTAAGCACAGCGTATGGATTTTTAGACAAAGTAAGCGCATATCGCCATTTATGGCACAAAACACAATAATCATAATAAACTGCAATACATACATTAAATAAACAATAAAAATAATACATTTTCAGGAAAGCATTACATAGAAGTCATGTTTTTTGTTTTGTACATGAATTTTGTCTACAACATACACTCCCAAGGGTCATAAAATAGTTTCCACAGAGTTAAATGAGGCAGGGATAGCCCATTTGTTCCCCTTACACGAATGAGTGACGCTAGCTGTTTATTACAGCCAGCGTTCCTGTAAGACATATGACTCGGGTACAAACTGGCTACCTCCTGACACTGTCCACACAATGCCGTCAATGCATTCTCACTTTACGGCTGCGTTTAATGTTGAATCCAGCAGTATCTTGCCCACCGCAGCGTTATGAAATACATGTGTACACTAGTATGGACCATCCTTTTCTATTATACTATGAGGGTTGGCTGCCCTGTGTTTTAGCATGCCTATAATCTCATTGTACAGCACTATGGAATGAGATGGCGCTATATAAAATAATAAATAATAATAATTGTTGGCCACATAAGAACCGCACCATCAGAACTGAAATAAAGACATCGCTTAATCACATATGCCTCTGGTGCTTGTAGTGTCCCAAACTATGGAAGCTTAATACAAATGAAAGGAATTTGTTGAAATTTTACAGAAAAAGTTCATATATTTTCAAGAAAATACCTGGAATCCACCAGTCAGATGCTGAAAAGGTGTCATATAAATCTAGCTGTAGAAATGTCCATGTTATTATTATTTATTGTTTTATATAGCGTCGTCATATTCTACAAATGGGTAAACAGGACATGACAAGTAGTGTATAATATTACAATTATACAACAGGTGATCAGGGCCCTGCTCAAACAAGCTTGCAATCTAGAGATATCTCAAAGACATTTGGTTAGCTCCATCATCCTACAGCAAGTGTTTGGTGTAGGCCAGGCATACTTATTCCAAATAACACAAGCTTTTAAAATCACGATTTAGACCTATTCTATGTAGAGGCGGTAAATTTGATCCCGCACTATGAAAGAGAGGCTAGGCCACTAATTTCGAAGAAGTCCCATTACTTAAAGCTCAACATTTCCAAAATTGAGTTTATGGTAATCCCTCCATCTGCTCTGTCCACAATTCTTGAATTATCTTACTATTGACAACTCCACTATCCAACCTACAGACCGAGTTCGCTGCCTTGACTCTGCTCTCTTCTTCATCAATCACATAAAGTCCCTCACCAGATCCTGCTGCCTTCACCTGAATCATCTCCCGAATTCACCCACCTCTTACACAAGAAACAACAAAAATATGATATTTGTGATATCCCTTCTGGACTACTGGAACTTCCTACTTGCTGGTCTCCCCCTGTCCTACCTTTCATCGCTCCAATCCATCCTCAACACTGCAGCGACATTAATGTTTCTGGTTTCTTTGTTCACTAATTTGTATTACACTTTAGGTATATTTTTTTGTATATTGTAAATCTCATTTATTTTTACCGTCCTTTCAACCACCTTAACAGGAAGATGGGTACAATAAGACTTATTATTATACAGTATCTGCTTCTCAGAAGGTTTTGGCACTGTCTTAATCTGTGTTGTATGTCTGGACACAAAGTATAGACTTTGTGCGAGTATATCTAGAAAAATGTATGCTGTTCTGAAGGCAAAGAGTGGTCGCACCAAATATTGATATGATTTAGATTTTTGTTCTGTTCACTCGCTTTGCATTTTGTTACACAATAAAAATAAACTATTAACATTCCTACTTTACAGCATTTTTTCACACCTGCCTCAAACTTTTGCACAGTAATATATATATATATATGATAACGATTTTGTTATGAACGGTTTAAACAAAAATGTTTTAAAAAATACTTTGAACAGCAGGCTCACTTTCCTTAGGCAGACTAAGCGATAAAACACATGGTTATTGCTGCAGATCAAGCTTATAAAAGTATCCAAAATGTAAAAAGACCATAACTTATTTGAAATAAAGCATTTTCTTTGTTTCATGCAATTCAATCAATCATAATACGGAGAAAGTGCAGAAATGTGAGTTTTTAAAAAATGAATACACAAACAGAAGAGGAATATTCATGTGAAAAGAAGCTTTCAGCAAACAGAAATGCTGATTTAATAAAAGTTTAAATCGGGGAATATTAACATTAATTATTCAAGTTTGCTTTTAATCTTCTGTAATTATTAAAAATCAAACGAAAAAGTGAATATTAAAGTAAAATGCAAATAATAAAAATGAATAAACATACAAGAATGTTTGCATTAACTCTGTAACATTTATTCTCACACAATTATTTCTCTGCATTTTCTTTAACTCTTTCATTTGGCCCCTTAAAGTCTTAGGTCTTAGGGTCCTCCTGCCTAGTCCTCTGGGATACTGAATACTCTGGTGTTCTAGGTTTCCAACCTTCATTATTTTGTGGTTTTACCTCCTGTTAGCTGCGTACTTATCCCTCGTACTCTTCCTTTGGTCTGCTTGAGTTCGCTATGTTTGTTTACAATATACATTTTATCAATTGTATACATACTCTTAATAGAGCCAATTAAAAAGCTCAGTGTAGCTGATAGGGTTCTAGGTGTTTTAACTGTGCTTTCTGGAATCTCTTCAAAACCAACAGGCTTTAATGATTGTATCAGAGGGGAAAGCGCAGTTGCTTCCCCCTAAGATGTGTATGTCCCTGAGTCAAGTTCGCAGTTCACTGGAACAATATCGTCGATAGAGTCTATATCAGTCATAGCTGCGTGGAGAATACGTCATCTGTAGAGGTTCCAACATCAAGAGGTTCTGCTGCCTTTTAACAAACTTGACGATCTTTAAACTAACCTCTAAATTAGGGTGGCCAGACCTCCCACTGATTCAGGGACACATGAAATACGCGAACTGAAGAATACAACGTAAACTGTGTCCTTGGGTAACGCGACAATAAAATCGATTTACCTTATTAAATGTTCATTTAGGGTATAAAAGAAAAAATAAGAATTTGGACGAGAAGCAAAAAGGGAGCAGATTCAATATTTTTTTAGATGGTTTAAGCAGGAAAACACCCTGTTTGCACATTAATGCTACATTAAATCTGAACTTCCTTAATCTAAAACACTACCATAAAGGATGGTTTGAAGTTATATTTCCTTTAAAATTCAAAGAGTAGATTATTTTCCTTGACAGGGTTCCAAGTTCCTTGTGAAAATAATTCACCTGACTTCTAAGGTTAATCAGTTATCCAAATATCTCCAGGATATACTGTGTTTATTTCACACCAAAAAACACATCTTTGAATATTGAACTGGCCATCCCTCTTATATGATTTTATTGTAAGCTCCTGGCATATCTGGATAAAGGATACATGTTTTAAGTAAAATAAACTTAATCTGGATCTAGAAACCTATGGGATATGACACCTAACATTGCTACTTCTGCTAAACAGAAGTCAACCTGCTATTGACAAAATAAGGGTGGGCAAGTAAGCCAACCCGTGGAAAGGCATGAGCCGGGCATACTTGACCAGCTTATACAGAAGGTCCTTGTGTGTACCCTTTCGAAACGCAGAAAGAGAGAAGGTTTTTGTTTTTTGTTTCTTTACTGGGTCCTCTCCATTTGCCAAAGCAAGTGCTGAGCTCTGGCCCACGTCGGCTAACCCAACTACACGCAACGCGGTTGGTGAAGGATCTACAAATATGGCCACTGGATGTGTTCCCACAATTCCCTTCCATCGCTTCAGTGTTACGAGAGCATTATCACATGATTAAAGCCAGATATGCGATAGATGCGAGTCTCAGACAGATAATATAGGGCAGAAATAATGGGGAACGAATTAGTCTTATATTTGATTAACTTTTCCATTATGGAATGAAGTTGACAGCTCCTTTAATGCATTCTGAAAGATGTGTTTAAAAGGTTACTAAAGATTAGCGTTCATTAACATTCACAGAGGCTAATTTGGCAAATGCACACTTACATGTCACCCAAGAAAGAAATAAAACGCTACCATGCTGCTAACTGCTTTATTAACAATACATTGTATGCTCATCGTAGATTCTTCAAGAGATCAAATTGGCATAAGGTGAAGTAAGTGTAAAAGTTATGGGGCATTACTCTATTTTATAGAAGAAAGGGGCTGAAAAAAAGATGCTGCTTTTTCATCTAAAGGGTGAACCACATAAAAATAACAAAGAAAGGTTTATGAAGCCCTTTCGATTTCCATGGCAACAACCCACGTGTGACTGCTTCAGTGCCACATGACCATTAAGTGCACACGGGAAAAATAAAAAGGAAACATTTTACTATATTAAAGAACTATTTTAGCAAAGGGTTTGGACATTTAACAGTTCTAGATATGTTTCTAATGCAACATTTAGGTACAAAAAAATAAAAAATTCAGCAACTGTGTGGAACATCACATTAAAGGGCTATCTAACCTTTAAAATAAAAGCAAAACAACAAAAAAGTTAAACAAAAAACGATATTTAACAAAAACGCTACTTTTTTTTGGACATGACAACCAACTTCTGTTAAAAGGCTCAACGACAAGAGTAAATGATCTCTCTTTCCTGCACTGCTCTTTGACCTTGCAAAGGTTGCTTGACCTGTTTGTGCTGCAGTAGGACCATCTGCTGACAATTTGTAAACACTGGATCCTATTCAAAAACAGATGTTTTATCTTAAATGACACAGCTCCAAAACAGCATAACAGCCGGGCTTATTAAAATCTTCCCTCCCAGTCAAGATGGCATCAAAACATTTAGAATTTCACCAATTTTCTCAAATATAATATGACCTTTGTTGGGGAAAAAAGGTACCCCCCAAAAAAACAGTGTGTGTAGCCTATTGTGATAGAACAGAAAACATTGTAGATGCACATGTAGCATGTTTAGAAAAAATGTTTTAGAAAAAGTTTAGAAAAACCCCAGAAAAAGTGTAAATTTTTATTTATATATCGGGTCTTTGCTAAAAAAAAAAAATGTATAGGTATTTTTCCCATAAATAAAGCATCCTTGTATACCTTAATAAACATTGATAAATGTAAAATAATGCCCATGGCACATAAAAATCCCAAGACAGTACCCAGCATGGGGGTCACTTTCAGGGACAACAGAAGAGGGTGACTAGGGAGAAATTACTTCTTAGGACTTAAAGGTAAGTAGGCAATGTGATAAAGTGTCAGCTGATTTCAATCAGAGCACTTGCACTGATTGGCTGCTTCAAACAGCCAATCAGTGGAAAGAATAGATCATGGAGGAGTATATGCATTCTATATTATATAGTATATAGCAGTATATAGCATTCTATATTATATAGTATATGCATTCATGGAGGAGTATATGCATTAATATGCATTCTTCTAGAGTTGGGGTGTCAGGGACAAGTGATAGCCAACATGGTAAAGAAGACATGTGGATTGCTGCACTACTGTATACGTGCCATAGTAAAAAAAATAAAAATAAAAATAATATTATATATATATATACACACACACACACACACACACACCTGTTGCACCATTAACCATTATATGTTATGGTGTCTATTTGAATTAAGGCTGTCAGATGGTGGTATA
This sequence comes from Spea bombifrons, assembly GCF_027358695.1. Lineage (NCBI taxonomy): Eukaryota > Metazoa > Chordata > Amphibia > Anura > Pelobatidae > Spea > Spea bombifrons. The sequence goes on along the minus strand of NC_071090.1, from coordinate 84,358,746 downwards.
TGCTTACATGTTCAATAAAGGATGGAAGGACTGATTTCAAGCCGCAGTGATTTACAAACATTTACCACATGACGCAGATGGCAGGAACACCTAAAAACTTTTTAATGTTAAAGTGTGTTTATATACGGGCCTGGACGTTTTTCCTTGTAAAACATACACATAAAATAAATATGGCAAGAAAAAAAAAAACTGCAAGAATATGTATGTTTAAGAATTTGTCCTTGGGAATACACCCATATTTCCGGAAAAATAGCGTTTGCACGAAGGGTTTAAAAAACCCATCCCTTTTACAGTAGAAGTTATGGCAGCTGTTAACCATTTGCTCACAAGTTTTAGGGCACTTTTCTTGTGTACCAATGTAAAAAAAAAAAGTATGGAAGATTATATTCCATTCTTATGACTATATAGTACTCATTCTCTTCTACCAATGCATATTATGCAGCTATATCATAGGACTGAAATACACACACTCATACATATAAATATTTAAATAGTAAATTACTTATGATGACTTATAATGGCGTTCCAGATAAAGTATTGTGCATCAAATAACTAAGCTGCCACCGTATACATGGTTGCATTCCTCTAATGGGCAGACACAAGCTTTTAATACCATGTAACTGCCAGTCCAATTAACAGCGATGTTCGTTCTTCCTGGTCTCAGAGCAATAACGTAACAAAACAGAGATAAGATTCTCCCTTTTACATTTAATGCCTGCTTTCAAGCCTTTCCCAAGTAACATAACTGATTATGTATAGACCACTTGAAACAAACGCGAGAAGAATCCCATTTACGGAATTCCTCATAATTTGTAATGAACGTCGCAGAGATTTGAACTTTATTTGAACTTGTTTGTTATTTCTCTTAGACACCCCCCCACCCTCCACCGCTGAGTAATTACAACCTGCTTGTAGTCTACATTTATTGCCAGAGCCCAATCACAGAGCCCATTGCAGGCTCTTCCAGGCTGCAGAACGCAGGCGCTGCTCAGCCGGCAGCAGGGGGAATGATACATGGGCTCCTTCGGCAGTTTGCTTTATGTATATGCTGCGCGATGTGACGGCTCGCTTTCAATGCGCTAAGCTAGCTGAACAGGTAACCCTGAAGAGATGCTAAAGAATAAACACATCAGATGTAAGCAATCCCAAAGCCTCTGCATTGAAACCGACTCATTTTGCACTTGCTTCAGGCACGTTAGACAGTTTTGTTTTTTTATTGCAGCCAGATTCTGCCCCCCCCCACAGTACTCACAGGCAAGCTATGCCTATCCCTAGCAATGTTATGTATATTACCCCTAATTACTTGGAAGAGTGTAATCAGGGTGGGTTGATAGCAGACATAGCAGTTATATATTTAAATAATCAGTCTATAATTTAATCCGTGGCACTTATTGCTACTGTGAAAACCTTCTCCTTAAGAAAATAAAATAATCCAATATAATCAGTGTATATGATAATGGGTATGGAAACAAACATGTTTACATTAGACTAGTAAAACCTGACATGCAATCATCAATATAGGTTTATTAAAATCAGTTCCAGGTTATCTTGTCCTGGATGAAACCTAGAACATATGGGGGTACATGAGTAAGGTAGCACTCAAAGATGAGCTGCTGAGAGAACGCCTGAACCAGTACCAGACATACAAGAAAGACCAAGTGGAGGGAGTACCATGGAAAGCCAAGACCCTACATGGGATGTACCATTGACAAACAGCTCAGGTGGCTGACATTGGGAAATCCTACAGCACTGAGGCACTGATAATGGCAGCACAAGAGCAGACACTAAGCACCAAATCCATAGAGGCAGGCATCAACTACATCAGCCAGGACCCAAGGTGCAGGCTGCATAGAGAGGCTTTTGAGACACATAGTGTCAAGGTGTAAGATGCATGCAGGAACAGTTTACACTGAACAGCACAACCACGTAGCTGGCATTGTGTACAGGAACATCTCCAAATAAACCTTTCCATGTCCAAACGGGAGATTCCACAGAAGGTTATGGAGAATAGCAGGGCTAAGATCCTGTGGGACTTTCAGATCCAGATGGACAAGCAGGTTCTGGCCAATGAATCCAACATTGTGATGGTAGACAAGGACCAGAAGACAGAGGTGGTGACAGCAACATTAGGAAGGGGTATGAAGCTGAAGAAGTACCAGGGCCTGAAAGAAGAACTAGAGAAGATGTGGAGAGTGAAGGCCAAAGGGGTCCCAGTGGTCATAGGAGCACTCCTACTGTGACTCTCAAGCTGGGAGAGTGGCTCCAACAGATTCCAGGGACGACATCAGAAGGTTCTGTCCAGAAGAATGCAGTGCTAGGAACAGCTAAGAACTGCGCAGAATCCTCAAACTCCCAGGATTCTGGTAGAGTACCCAAGGTTGAAGAAGACACATACCACCCATAGGGGTGAGAATGGAATTTTGTATGATATATATATATAAAACCAAATAGGAGGAGGACCCACTTTACCTTATGTATCGGTATATACTGTAAAAGGGGCTGCATAAATTGCTGACACTATATAAACGATAACATTTGTTGTTAAATATATATACACACATATACATATATTTAATACATTAATTGTGGAGTAAAATCCACTAGCAAAAAAAAGTGGTAGCTTTTAGGACCTTTTAGCCATGTTTAACTTTTTGTTTAGTCTTGGATAAAATACAGAAGCTCTTATCAATGATCAATTCTTCCCAAAATGTATTCTTACATCTTGTATCTCATTTTGGCTTTAAAAGAGCACTCCAGCACAACACTTTTTACTGCATAGCGGTTAGCTCAGGCATTCTTTAGTTACCAATGTTAGTAAATAAAACTCTTTCCCATTTATCCACCTCTTCTAAAAGGCAGACAGCATTTGTCAGTACACTGATTGATATGGATACTTGTGATCGGCTGTTGCTTCAGTGATGTCAATGAGAATGCGATCGAGCATGGAAAAGTTTACATACTAATGTTCTCTGCTTTCAATAGTCTCATTTTCTAACTCCAATATCTAAAGCATGTATGCGGCAATTTGCAGGCATTAAATACATTAAAATCCATAGACCTCAACATGAATTACGAATACAAATATAATACAAAGCTATGTATTTGAATAATCTTGCATAGTTGACATGGGGTGCCAAATGTAGACGGCCTGTTAAACAATAGCATTGTGATATAACGGTACTTAAAGGTGCTGTTCGACATAGACATTTTTTCCCCACATTCCTAGATTTTGATATTCTGTACTAATATGCATATTAAATATAAATGTTTATTGCTTTTTTAAAGTAACAATATTTTTGCTGTATTTTCTTGTTGAAAACATTTCAGCATTTTGACGGCTGAATCCTGTCAATCTTCATGACTAAGCCATCTCTGACATCACAGAAAGGACATTACCTTTAAACCCTTCTCATAACTCTCATCACACCTATTACACAGAATCACACTCACTGGCCATCACTATGCAAATGTGCATCTGTAAAGCTTTGTTGTTTCACATGCATGAGCATGGAATGGTAGGTAGGAGTGGTTGCTGGTGGTCAGATTATTGTGATGTTATTTGGAGGAATGACTGGACTCTGTTGCTAGGCAACTGTAGAATTTCAATAAACATTTAAACTGTTTTAAGAGACAGGGAGCATTAAAGAGAAAACCAAAATGACAGCTGACTTTTCTCTTCATGATGGAAAACGTTCCCTATGTGGCACTGCTCTTTTAAGAGAATACAAATTACGGGAACGATTGATGGAATGATCAAACAATGCACTAGAGGGTCCCAGCCAAATGACCGGGGCAAAGCAAGAAGGTCTAAGGTGATGGGTCGCTGACATGTTCACCATGGTTCAAATGAGAAGACGTTCAAACTTCATTTTCTAAACATATTAAAGTAACATTTCCCCTAAAATACAGCACTTCTCAAGTAACAGGTGGACTAACTTGGTCTCTCAGTGCATGCTATAAGGCAATCAAGACATCTGATGAAAAGAACATTGGAACATCATTTTTTCTTTTCTGTTAAACTCTGTGTCCCTGCAAGAACCGTGTATAACCGGTGCTATGTATTAAGGCGCACATAAATAGTAACATCTTTTACCTGCCAGCTGCCGAGAAGAACTAGTGTAAAACTTAATGAAGCCTGTAGGCAGGGAGTTTACATGTGTTTCACTCTAGTATTTGAGGACATCTTGGTTTGTTTGATGAAGACATAAATTGGCAAAAACTGTCCTGTGAAATAAAGAGCAGATCTTTCACATTCTGTGAGATATCTATTTTTAGCAGATGATTTCCAAGCACAAAAATGTACTCATCAACGTATTTTTCTGGGGTGGCTCTTTAACGAAGCGCTTTATGGAAATAAATGCTATTGACATAACCTCCACCATCAGGTCTACTGAATACTCAACCCTGGAAAGGTAGTCTGCAGCTTTATAAGTTCTGCGCAATATCTGCAATTGCTTAGAACTACAAATATTTTCTCAACCTTCGGTCATTATTTCTAGGACAGGGAAGACTTTGTTGGAGGATCATTTGTTTAAATTTCTTGCACCGCATATAACTTTCCAAACAGTTCCATTGGGGTGGGTAGCTAGCCAGGATTTTGTCCTGGAGTGTGTTATATATATTAGAGCTTCCTGGCTCCTTCTAAGACTTGACCTTAGAGAAGCGTAATTAAAGGCACAAGGATTCTGTAAGCTTGCAAAGGGATTTATATTCCATAAGCAAACACAGAGCAAGAACATTACCAAGAAGTTGTTGGCCGGCTGTAAAAAAAAAAAAAAAAAAAAAAAAAGTTTAGTTTAAATGCATTAAGGTAAAATCACTCCCTTGTTTAAATGCTTTTTCTGTAAGTTTTTTTTTAAACTCTTCAGCTTTTATGATATAATGGTGTCTTATTTGCAAAACAGAAGTCAAGGCACTTATTGATAATATACTCAGGACACATGGGCTAGCATTCAGATGAACTGGCTTAAGAAGGCTTATATATGAAGCAAGGGAATGGGATAAAAGTGATATTTGTCTGCCCAAAAGACTGCCCACCTTTTTATTGCAGTAGTACCTCTACCTGATTGTATCTGTATGTCCACCGACTCTCTACCACTACCTACAATTTAAAAGTTCTATGGGGAAGGGACCTCCATTCCTAATGTATTTATACCTATGGCTAACCACTGTAACCACTGTATATATACACTGTATATATACACACATATTATATATATATATATATATATATATATATATATATACACACACACACACACACACATACAAAGTTTAAATTTGGCTTGATGAACTCGTACTGTTTTTATTATTTTTTGCATTCGTAAAAAAATGTTAGACAGAAAGAGAGTTAAGTCACCAAGATGTCTGGATGTACATTAATCTGTTCTTGTTTGCTGTTAAATGTATTTGAACATTCCTCCTCATGCACAGGATTAAAATTCTACTCACAGAATGGAGCCAATTAAGAAAATGTCCATAGCCCAGAGCAATATTTACAGGCCATTTTTCTGGATAACATTTGTCTGGATTCTTTTTTTTTCTTATTACATTTGGTCACTTTCCATGCCGATAACAAAATTGGCAATAAAAGAAAATCTGTATTCCTTAACAGTATTTTAAACAGAAGGAAGGCAATGTTTCGCTCCAGAATCATTTCAATGTCAAATATAAAAACATGGAATTTTCTAGGAGCAGATGGGTTTCAAGAATCAGAAGCAAACATAACTGCTTCATACTTATACTAACACTTCTTAAAACACAAACACTCCCTTAATAAAGCTGCAATGAGCAAGTATTTTGTTTGTACACAACACTCATAGAAACATATACTCTGATGGCAGATAAGAACCATTCGGCCCATATAGTCTGCCTATTTTTCCTGATGTAAAGACTGAGACCTTAATCATCCCTTCATGTCATCTTAGACTCTGGATAGCCATATGCCTATCCAATGCACGTTTAAATTCCCTTACTGCATTAACTTAAAAAAAAGTCTGCTGGGAGGCTGTTCCACCTATCTACCACCTTCTAGGAAAAGTTAAAATTCCTTACATTACATCTAAGCCTCTGACCCTAGTTTTAGATTATGATTTCTTGTTCTAACGTTTCTCTTTCACTGAAATAAACTCCCCCCTGCACTTTGTTAAATCCCTTTAAGTATTTAAATATCTCTATCACATCCCCTCTCTCTCTTCTCTGATGGAAGTCCTATTATCTAAATATTAAAATAATAAGTTTCTGTCCATTTCACATGAAATAAAAATACTTAATATCTCAATTGATATTTTTGAGAACATAGAGTTGATAAGCAGGAGATCCAATTGCAAAAATAACAGTTTGCCGAAACTCATTGTGTAGGAGCTGGGCCTTCTACAAAAGCCATTGGATGAAAACCGTGGCGTATTTTGTCAAGAAAATAAAGCAAAGCTGTGATTTTTGCCTATTTTATAAAATCTTCAGTTCGTGTAAGATCAAAATAAACAGGTTTTTGAGATTTTGAGCCAAACCCCAACATTTAAATTACTAAAACAGCAAATGAAACCGAGGACCAGACAGAGAGAATTATTGGAAAAAACACTTGAATTCACGACTCGGCTGTTATGGAAGAATGAATACTATAGGAACGGTGTCCACAGGGTCTTTCTAACAACCCTGAAAAGGTTTTTAACACGTTAGTAGGTGATATATCGCGTATAAGCTTGTTAATGATTTCAGAAAATTGGATCTAATTTATATTTGAAAAATATAGGTGATAAATATAGAAGCTAAAGACAAGAGACAAAAGAAGAAAAAACATACTGAAGTGTCATCCAAGGTAAGAGGTCGAAGCTCATAGAAGACCATAGAAGAAGATCAATACTTAAAATCTATCAAATTATTTATGCCAAAAATCTGATAACAAATACTAATAAACTGGTAGATTGTAACACTCTGTGTTTACAGGATATGTAATAGATATAGGTTTTATGTCTTTTTATAGAGTGCGTGTTTATACATGCATCAGGGGCATTTTAATTGTCCAAATCATGCCACGAGTTCAGATCCAGATCTTTTAGTAGCCCAGCAATACCCTTAGTAGTGCCAACCTCTATCACTGAACCATACCTCCCAACATTTCAAATGGTCAAAAAAAACTTTTGTGTTAGAAAATGCGGTTAGAGGCATTTCAAAGAATAATGTACATACTTACGCAATTAAATATATAAACAAAATTTCTATCCTTTATATACACATTATTGTGAACTTTAAGGCTACAGAACGCTATGATAGACTCAAGTCCGCTAAACATCCTAGAAAGTGGGGTACTGAGGGACAAGAGAGGAAAAGGGGGATTTGGGTCCAAGAGGGGGACTGTCTCTCATAAAAAGCGACACTTGGGAGGTATGCTGTACACATGAGCATTTGTCACTTAGGCACACACGCTTGTACCCGTTTCTCAGGAGATGCTGAAGTTTGGCCGAAAGGTCTCCTGGCGTAACAAGGTCTTTGGGGAGCATCTGAAGATCAGACGTCCCCGAGGCAGGCAGACCGAGCACTGCATTAAAATGGTTCAATTAAGGACAAGGAAATATGAGAAAAAACTGAACTTGTGTTCATTCAAACATATCTATATCTACAATAGGGCTGCAACTAACGATTATTTTAATAATTGATTAGTTGACCAATTATTTTTTCGATTAATTGATTAATCGGATAAATAAATAAAATAATGTAATAAAAAGACAATTTACACTTTCATTTCTTTATCACAATGGCATTTCCCTGTCTGTGCGCATCGCGCAGACACCCACCGGCTGACAGAGAGGATGATCCTCTGCAGGAGACCTCGATTCTCTGTCAGCCGGTGGGGGTCTGTACGATGTGCACAGACAGCCTCCGTTACTCACCTTCACTTCCGCTGGGGCTTCTACATCATGTGATGCTGGCGCTGCATCGTAGGAGCCCCAGCGGAAGCGGAGGGGAGAGGCGGAAGTTGTCTGTGCGCATCGCACGGACACCCACCGGCTGACAGTGCGGGGAATCCAGGTCCCCTGCAGCGTTGCGGGGGATCTGGATTCCGGTGTTATAATCCGATCTCTGTTTGAGGTCGGATTATATAAGGAGAGGAGTTTTTCAGAGCATTTGCTCTGAAAAAAAACTTTTTATAAATCGATAAAAATCGATTCAACTAATCGATAATGAAAATTGTTGTCAACGATTTTCATTAGATTATTATCAATTTTATCGATTAGTTGTTTCAGCCCCAATCTACATATACTATAGCTTTTGCACTGTACATGCCCATTATACTCACTGGCAGCCCAGTTTAAGCTCACTCAAGTGTTACAAGGGGTCTAACCAGACCCTCTATGCACAAGCCACCGAATCTTTTTTTTCGAACGAATGCATACTGACCAAGTACTTTAATATTACTATTATTATCATCATCATCTTTTATATATATATAGTGCGTCAACAATTTACACATTTGTTGTTTGTGGGGCTGCATTCGGTCACTAGAGTGTCTTTTTTAAGCCTACTATTCCTTATCCCAGACACTGTTCACTTTGGGGTACAAGAGTATAACAGATGTAGATAAGATCTCCTATTTAGCTATGCAAGCTCACAAGAAAGGATACGCAGCTGTAACAGATTATTGTATTTCAAACCACTCGATGAGCATCTGAGCAGTACACCTTGGGAAGTAAAAACATGTCCATTTGTCTATGTGGCTCCCTGGCACCGGCAGCCTATTTACAGACTAAGCCTGCTTGGCTAGAATTTTGCTGACTTGACAAAGTGTCTCTTAAGAAAGAGATCATGTATCACCCACAACTAAAGCAACAACTGCGCTGCGTCATTCTTCAAGACAGGCGAGAGAAATACACAGAAACAAAAAAAAGAGGAAAAGAATGCCAGCTGTTTCAGAAACCTGACCACTGTTTGCTACTTAGAGAAACAAGCTTAAAATATTAGGAAAAATGCACATATCTAACGCCTACACGGAGATGGAAAAAAAGGACTCATGCTGTATCAAGTTTCACTAATGTCTTTATCAGTTGTGCATTAAAGCAGAGCATATAATGCGATGGGTCACGCTTCTCAGATGCAAGGGCATGAAGTCACCTAAGCAATAAAATAAGAAATCTAAACCTCCCTTGTGTCTTTTTAGTGTACCTTACATGCTACAAACCACTTTGTCTGAAGTTTAAACCCTATTCACTGCCAGGAAGCATCACTCAGCAACTGCAGATATGTCAGGAGGCCGGGTGCGGCTCCGAAACATTGAACATTTGGGTTGGAATGGGGAGGAATGTTCAAAAATAAAGCACATTTAAAATTGCACACACAGCTAGCTTCATGATAGGTCTGTCCATTTCACTGGCTGGCATGTAAGTTTGAGGAAGGAAATCAGTTACTTGGCTATATATTTCAGATACTGCAGAGCAGTACACGAAACAAAGCAAGAATTCTGCGCATACTATTCAATAAACGTCTAATCCACGTTCCATCACACTATATGGCCAGATATCGCTTAGCCGGCCACTACGTCAAAGTGCCCAAGTTTGGCGAGTCCCATCTCATTTTTCATGGATATACTGCTTACTAAGGAGCTGAATCAGTGGAACTGCACTGCATTTTAACCCAAATGAGACTCTCGCGCAATTGAAAGCCTTCTCTGGACACCATTAATGAGGCACAAGGACAGTAGTTAACATATGCTGGTCAGTAAAATGTGAAAATGATGTTTGTCCTGGAAATCATGGCTGGTGAGGTCACCCTACTGCACTCTTACTTAACCCCTGGTCTACAGGCTAAACACAATGTCAGAGCATGACTTCACCTTTACACAGTGTGACTCAAAAAACATGACATAAATTACACACAGCTGGGGCTACCTAGGGGTGCGCAATTCTGTGTTAACAGTCATTGTAGGTCCCACAATGCAATGTAACTAGTTCACATAAGTGAACCAGGCATAATATACATACACACACACCACATAAGGATTTATTCAAGCTCTTACTGAGTAGATATTACAACATTTACTATTGTTTTGATCTTTCCCTAATTGTTAAATAGAAGACAGAATGGATTCAGCTGAATGCTAACCTTTGTAGTGTCAAGAGGGGGATCCCAAAATGAATAACACAAAACACTGAAAGTAGGCAGAACACCTATTAACAACAAAGAGCCAATGGACACATTATTATTTATTGATTTATAAAGCACCATCTTATACCACAGCGCTGTACAATCTACACATATGGCCACAAAATTAAGCCATTTACTGTTATGCATTGAGATAATCAAGTCATTGGCAGCAAATTTTATGGTGGATTTCCTCAATCAACTTGTGGGTTATCCATCAAACACTCTTCAAACGTGTACTCAAGGGAGGCTCTGGATGGTTAAAGTAGTCGCCTCCAAAACCCTTGCATTGTATGGCCCACCACTAGTAACCTCTTCCACTGAATAGAAATCACGTCATTCTCAGAGTCTAAATTCCATGTTTCGGCCCGTTGAAGAGAGATGTGAGATGCCTGTATTACATTGCTGAAACTCTCTCAGCGGAATATTAAGTGGATTTTACCTACACTGACATCTAAGGTAGAAATCCTGTGACAGACACTGTCAATCAGTCAACAAGCACACTTTGCGTCCAACAAAGAAAATGTGTGCTCACGCATCTTTACCAAGTCACATTTCATAAACTTAAGCCGGATAGATGAAATGTGCTACCAAGGTCTAAAAATATATATTGCTGCAAAATGTTCTGGATAGTATGAAAAAGATTCTAATACACAAAAAAAACTGCGACTGATCTAAGCATGTTTCTGAAAACATTTGTATGAAGCATGGTGTATGGCCACTGACGGTAACCCTACAGTATGGTAGACCTTCAGTTTTGGTGTTTTTCCATACAGTAAATCAGTAAGAATCATAAGACTATATCTCTTTTTTGTATATGGTAGCTTTTAAATTGTTATGTGCTATTCTCAGGGTTTCAAAGGACTGATGATCTCTGTGTATTGTCTGTACATTACTTCTTTTGTTGACATAAGCACATAAACATCATTATATTACACATTCTATAAGGATGATATAGGAAAATAGAGCATAGCCAATCAAGATGATTGCACATAGCCACCTGCTTATTGAATAATCATTTTGGAGTTGCATGGCTTCACAGCGGCATATCAATCAAATAGTTCAGAATAAAAAGGCAGAGGTGGAATAAGCTTTGGGGGTTTGGCACTTTGTGTCAGGGTCATGAATATTAAAAGAACACTACAGCTCCGAGCTGCAGAATGATTATGATCATGAACTAGAAGTGGTGGCAACAACACCCACTATGAAGATGAAATCCAGTTTAAAAGAAGCACTTATTGCGGAATCCATCTGATTAAACTAGAAGCTTGTAATAAAATAATATATAATGATGTGTCTTTTCTATCAAATCTATGCTATGCTGTGAATTTACATCCTTAGGTAGGGAGAAACATCTGCTTGTCACTTATTAGCAGGTCTTCTGCTGTCATGCATTTGGTTACTCAATAACCGAGAATGTGTTATATCCGACTTCATTAACACATTTTTTTTTTCATATTATGTATAACGATATGCATGTGGTATTATTATTAATTTGACACAAAGTTTGACAAACCCCATGTTCAAGGTCGACCAGAAATCCTGGCACCTTCAGTTTTGGGGAGCAGCGTGTTAAATTAATAATAATAATGCGGAAGCAGAAGAGCTATCCTGAGCCAAGGTAGAGGTAAACAAGAAAAAGCGTGTGTGTCTGTTAGTATGCTAGAATGTGTAAGTATGTTACTATATGTATGTAAGTAGCTCACCTTGTGCAAGCATGTTAATGTGTACATTAAGTATGTTAGTTTAGTAATGTGTGTTAAGAATGTTAGTATTGTTGGGGGAAAACTGGGTCCTACATTTTTTGGCTGGCTCCTGGAACCAAGTGTATCGACCCCGGATTTAACATTTGTCAGAAGGGTTGTACACTTGAAGAAAAAGAAGTGTAAAAATCAGCAACAATCTAGATAGAATAGTAGCAATGTTTCAACTAAGAAGGTCTCTCTTGTGTGATTTTTGCCTGCTTTTATTTTAACAAAATTTGGGAATTAATCCAGCTGTTGTCTTTGGAATTCAGTTTTTCTAGCCACCCTGTAGAACTGAAAAGGGTAACTATGTAAGAAGAGCCACACGCATGGCCATGTACAGCATCTGGCACAACAAAAAGGGGGCATGATGATAATTATATTATTAACTGAAGGTGTGAAGAAAGTCACATGCCTCGCACAGCTATGACAGTCCTCTAGTGTTACACACATTAGAATTCCAAGATTACAATATAATACGCCAATATTAATTGTCATATTATGTCACCTAATGAACTCCTAAAATGTGATACCCCTGTCCTGTACAAATCTTTATTCTTTGTTCCATTTCACCATTACAGACACGCACTATGGTGTCATCTGTTGTGCTCCTTGCTTTGTCTGCTTACCAGCTCGTTCATTCTACCACTGCCTCCCGCAGTAGGACTTAATAAAGTGAAACAAGAAGCTCTCTCTCTGAATGTAAAGATTACAAGCAGATCAGTGTTAGAAATAAAACATTAATACACTGCTGATTAGGTACCAGGCACCAACTTTGCTATAAATGGTTTAGACACCAGCCATTCCTAGGACTGAGGCTGTGTCTTGCTGTAGAATTTTGGCCAGAAGTCCAATCAGCGTAAGGCAGTTACAAGACCTAAACACTCTGGGTAAATAAATGCAAATGAGACATCTGGCTGTCTGAGGCTATGCCATAGGAGCTTTTACTAGAAGAAAGCAGCAGGCTCTGGATTAAGGCAGCACGATCTCCATAGGGAATAGGCTCATTCGGTCTCAGACCAATTCCATGTGTCTTCAACATTTCCTCTTGTGCAAGGCTCACGTTTCCACATTTAATGAAGACTCTTTCTAGGTTTCTATCCAGACTCCAGTAGCTTTTTTTTTTTTTTTTTTTTTTTAATCGAATTTTTAACAAGACAGATCTTCAATATTTCTACTTATATCAGTTATCTAGTACTATTTTAATGCAGTGCCAAGGTTTACTTTTGTCCAGTAGAACAGTATATTTCCCTAAGTACGCCCAGCCACTGATCACACACATTACCTTTAAGCAAGCAGAAGATTAACGCTTTGTATCTAATCACACGATAATTCCAAATAAAGGAAAGTGAAGAAAGGACACCAGTACCAATCATTTCAATTGAGTCAGCATGCACATTTTTTATGTTTTTGGTGTCCCACGCCAGTCCTCGGGGGGCCGTACATACTAAAGGTTTACAGGACACAGTAATGCAGTTTTAACCAATTACAAGTACATCAGAAGAATCTCAGAGGGATATACAGTCTTCAAGGAGTGAGATAGAGACCATGCTTCCATTCTGCCACGGGCAGACAAAGTGTTAAAAGCTTCAGTTCAGCAGTAACAGTGTTCACTATAGGAAACCCTATTTGCATTACAGATGCAGACTGATCAAATTATAACTTGTCGCAATTAGAATTTTATAGGCAGACCAGACGTGTACAAAAACGACATGCAATTCAAACGCATGCTAATAAGAGCAGCATCGCAGCACTCGTTCTTTGTTCTGCTGCTGTTCCTGACTTTCTTTGTTTAAAATGCACTTAGAGAATACTGCCCTCTAGTGTCCAATGATACAAAGAGCGCCTTGACAACTTGTATTACAGTCACAGTCATACTACTGATTCAGGGAGCAAATGTAGTCTGCCAAATGTCTGCGCACAAATAAATGGCTGGTGTAACAGCAGGACAATTTGCAGGCCTTTCGCCTTCTGGTTAGCTTTTCCATTCTGGTTCTGGTTCTTTATAAACAGCATCTCTGCAGCTGTTCAGAGAAGGGGATTCCTATTAAGCTCCAAATCATTAGAGCATGTCCCAAAGGGACAGACAGCTTGTTAGACACCCAACATGGCAGGGTCTCTTCCATAATATCTCATCCTGTAGTCTGTACCAATGATGATCTCACAGCTAAATAAATAAATAAATAGAAAGGGGACAGATTTACGCTCTGCGCTTGGTAAACAGGTAATCAGAGAGAAGAGTGATTTATGGCAGACAGTTCAACAAGACCATCAGTGAAAATTCAATTCTGTCTGACCACTAACAAGGGGACTAATCAACCTTATGACCTTCATGGATAATGATCATGACCTAGAGGAGTGTTTGTTTGCACATGGCCTGGACTCTGAGTGAAGACTGCTCCCAAGCCCCAGTCTTCTAAAATTCCAGGAGCAGGAATATCATGAATAAAACAAGACATGTGGGATAGGGTCCAACAAAAGCGTGGAGATCCACCAACAGCAGCTTCAGTTTCACACAGGAGTCTCGAACAATGAAGTCGTTTCGCTGATTGATTCTAAAAACGCTTAAATAGAATTTCAAATTATATTGGTAAAAGCACGTAATTAAACCAGAAACCGCGACAATGTTGACATAAAAAAAAGATTACCGCAAATTCTTTCCCCCAGATGTTCCACTAATTAGTTCAATAAATCATTTTCAGATGAAGTTAGAGTTATCATCAATTCACATTGGAAATAAATCTCTCTTGGTCAAGCAAGTCCTTCAATATATTTTTTTAACTTGTTTTGGAAAAATATTGATACAGGCTTTTCTAAGATAGTTATTTCTCCTTTCATGTATACTGCCAGGCTATTGGAAAGGTGCTGCTAATGAATTATATAATAATAAAACGTAATATTGGGTATAATATTAATACAACGCTTTCACCCATTTCTCACACACGTACACACTTGCACCTGAGACTATAGTACCTCCTATTAGAGATATCTTATGGGGATTGAAGTGTGTCTGCAGGGTATTTAAATAGCTTTCCAATACCAAGTTATATGAAACTAATTCCCTCCAAATTGGAACAGTAAACCAGAGATTTGCCAGCCATTTTTATTTCCCTGGAGGTAGCGTGAGCATCGGTAACTAAACTAATAAGCACGTCCCTGGGCTAAAAATAACAGGGGTTTGCTGAACAGGAGTCTCCGTCTCCCACTGCTGAGAGAAAAAAAAAATACAAATAATAGGTTCTGGCAAGAGCGGTGCACTGTGGGTAATCTCTATATGCTACACACTATATCCCTGGAATATTACCATTCACTAATACTCTTTAACATCTTTAGTGCTGGGGGCTTCTGCAACAAAAGCAATAAACCTGATCGCTTTCACAGATCATTCATCAAAATTTGCTGCGATTTTAGTGAAAGAGAACGATTCCATTTGGAATTCTGAGGGTTTGCAATTCCTCTGCTTCCCCATAATCCTTCCAAATATTGCCACGCGTCGGCCTTTTTCGGTTTTCAGCTCATGCAG
The DNA here is from genome assembly GCF_027358695.1 of Spea bombifrons. NCBI lineage: Eukaryota > Metazoa > Chordata > Amphibia > Anura > Pelobatidae > Spea > Spea bombifrons. The sequence continues at coordinate 84,343,344 of NC_071090.1, read as the reverse complement.
TAAGTGCTTACACAAAACTGAAAGAATGTCAATTCCGTTATCGGCGTGCAAGGGCCTTCCACCTCGTTAGGCATCAATGAAAACGGCTGCATTGCTGTGGCGATGATTGAGTTAATGGTGAATTAAGAGTAAATGAGAAGGGGAGCGTGCCGTCATGGAGATTTTACTTGATTTCCTTACATCTGTTCTTCAAGGGGTATAAATGGGGATAGTTTCCTATGTATATCAGTTCAGATAATCAGGCACAGTTTAGCACACATGATTAACCGCCATAATTCTCTATTTATCATTCTGCTTACTAAATAACAATGTGCAATATATATATATATATATATATATATATATATATAAATCCCACAATATGTATCATAGGAAAGTGTATACTTTTTATTTTATTACTTTATTGAACAGTTCGATTTACTCCCCACTCACCTCAAACAATGGGTAATCATATGATAAATAACGGTTTTTGTGGTCAATCTTGAGTAGGTAAACGTTATGCCAAAGAAATTTAAAGTCACCTTTCAGCAGGCAATTTTATAATGTATGTCTGCTGGCCGCTGACCAAGTTTTACGAAATGTAAAAGAAGAAAAAGAGAAGCTTCATTTGCAATTTAAACATGAGAAAGAATTTGGCTTTATATTAAAAAGGAGTGACCTAGGGTAGAATGCGTATGTCAATACTTATATATGTGGCTTTTATATGAAGCAGCAGAGTATGCGGCTTGAGAGCCATGCACTTTTCATGGTTATAATAGGAGCGGGTAAATACACAACAATAGAAAGGCATGGTAAATGACCTCAAAGCTGGACTCTGATTAGCTCTATGAAGTTTTAGCCATAGTGGTCACTAATCACGAATACACAGATAAAAAACGGCAGCTCTCCGCTTACTGCGAAACAGACTACTGAACCCTAAGAATACCTAAACCATGCGTTATGCATAATATAAGTGCATATTTTGGCTGGTGTGTCCCAGTGCACCATATCATATGTACTTTAATGCATGGCCCATTTACACTTCCATGGTGTTCCTCCTTATGCATTTGCCCTTTTCCCCACAGCTCAGTGCATTTGACATACTTACCGCTTTCAATGGAAGCCGTTTCCTGCCACTGATTGGCTGCTTCAATCACATGTGGCACCATGGAGGAAGGAAGCTGCTGCAGCAGAACTGCAGCTTCTGTGTCAGGTAAGGGTTTTTTTTATTATTATTTTATTTCAATTTTGGAAGAATGGGTACTACTCACAGAGTATTTTAATGTGCACTTTATAGTGGGGGAGTCAGGGACACTAAACTGTCCCTTTAACAACATAATACAAAATAACTTTTCTAAACGTAACCAGCAATGTATTTGATGCTTCTCTTATGGTTATATTTTATGGGTGGCAATTTAAATTCGTACACAGTGTCACTGATCAACACATGTGGCACCACCGGGAGATTTTTAAAGTTATTAAGATATAGGGTTTTTTTTGTTTGTTTGTTTTTTTTAATTTATTTTTAAGGAATTGCCAAATAAAATAAAAAAATAGGATTACGCATAACAAAAATAATAAAAAAGCCTTTACAAGTTTAGGAAACTAGAGAAGACAGAGTATTCTTCACAACTTCCAAGTGGTCCTCTTTAAAAGGGACAGTAGCTCTTTTGGCCCCAAATCCCTCTGTACATTTTTACTGTAATGTTTCTCTCTTCTAGGACCTTGGAATATTTGGAAACATAAGCCTATCATAGTATACAATGAACATAACATATGCATAATATATTAAATTGCCTAACTATAATAGTATACTTCTTAGAAATATTTTATTAGCCATCAACATGTCTGTCTAGGGGGGGTGGGGGGGGACACCAAGCATATAGAGAGGCTTCTGCTGAATCCCCTGTGCATTTATTACATGCTATTACATGCATTAAAGTGCATATGACGGTTGATGCGTCCCTTAGCAGTTGAGTCATGATGCCCAGAGTGACTGTTAATGTGAAACCAGCTCTGCTGAGTGGTCCCTCAGCGTACAGACATAGAAACAGAGACTAATCGCACAGTTGGCAGTTTTAAAAGGACATAAAGCTGTAAAGGAATAAAAACACAGATAGCGGCAGCTCTATAAAGGGGAAAAACAAAACATGCATATCCTATAACACCAGTACATTACGTTATACATCTATGCTTCGCCCGCCCTATTGTTCTGTGGCAGAATAGCTCTGCTAGCCTGCTATATTAAACCAGCTAAACTGGCACCCAACAGAGCTGCATACGATTCAAAGCAGTGACGTTTCCATATGGTAAAAGGAGAGGCAGAAATAAATGATGTTCCAGAAATAGCTGAAAGAACGCTGCCGAGCAAACAATGACATGTTTTTTTTCCCCTTTCCCATTGAAAAAAGTTTGCTCTACTATACTAGAAGCCCTAAAGGAGCTCTTGTGGGACTAGAGTGCCCGCGATGCTAACACACGCGCATGCTGGCCAAGCATCATGGGAGTGCATTTCCACAGCTCCCATCTAAAACCTCCTCTACACCGGGAGTAAATCAAAACGGACAGCTACGTGAAACGGATGTATCGGAAAAATACCATACAGCCTCTTGCCTTATACTAGTGATCTATCAACTTTAATAATGTCTTTGTTTGGCAGACTTTTTTCTAAAAGTCCCACTAAAGCTTAAAAATTTTCTTCATCCTTTTGGAAAGCAGGAGGTTTTTTTTTCTTAAACGGCCATTGAGATTTTACCACCAAGTGGTTGGTATATGAAAGTTTGCTAATAAACCATTAAGATGCGGAGGGGCAGACCGGGGATTTAAACCGGCCCTGGCACACACCAGTGAAAGGTAACGGTTAGTATGTCATGATCATTATGCTCAATATGCTCTTGAAGCAGGATGTGCCAAGAGTCATTAATCACTTTTCCATTATAATTAACTATACTATATCATGAACTGGGTTTTGTTTTTGTTTTTGTTTTTTTTTTAAGAATGCACACTATGATCCAAATAATAAAAATTATAATAATGAAACAAAGATGTGCATCTATATATATGACATATATATATAATACGCAACCCAGTTGCGCTCCCATGGAGAATGCCTTCCTGTTGGCACCGAGTTGTGGTTCCAGATAAACCATTCATGCCCCCCCTCCCGCGCCATTCTCAAGGTTATACCGTAAATCATTTAAAGAGCGGGACAGCACTTCTTCTAATTGTAGCCAGGGATTTCTGGGCAGTAAATCACAACCTCCGCTCTCAACTAACATCTATACCCCGGCCTACAAAGACGTAGAAAACAGTACGGAAAATTGTTTCCTGCACTTATATTGAATTGTTAATCAATACGGTCCCCGTCTTTTAAATCACCGCTCTTTTACACTACATTGATGTTTCCAGGACTTGTTACATGAAATGTTTTTTTTGTTGTTTTTTTTTTAGATCGGCTCGCTTGTGATGAAAGTATAATTTGAAACAAATGTGATTTTTTTTTTTAAACCTTTTTAACCGAGATCACATGTTGAATCTGCATCTAGCATTATAAAATACCTTGGCACAATTGCTTTGTTTAAAAAAAAAAAAAGAGCTATATATATACTTTTTACATATGGTTCAAATATTGAACGGTTTGCTTTAATCCCCACTCACCTCAAACAATGGGTAACCGGTATCATATGATAAAGAACGGTTTTTGTGGTCAATCTTGAGTAAGTAAACGTTCTGCCAAAGAAATTTAAAGTCACCCTTTAAGCAGACAATTTTATAATGTATGTGTGCTGGCCACTGACCAAGTTTTAAGAATTCAAAAAGAGGAGCTTCATTTGCCGTTCACACATCACAAAGAAACTAATACAATTGGCTTTATATTAAAAAGAAGCCCAGATTCACAATGGAAATTTAAAGGGGGGGCGGTCCAGCATTTAGCATAATGAAGTAATATATTAAAGTAACACTTTAGCCCCTATTTTTTTTAAACGTGTTTAATGGATTCCAATATATCTGAGCTGATGCATAACAGTACATGCATTTATTTTGTTGACTTCATGGACTTTAGTTGGAGCTCAACTCTTATACACGTCAGCTGCAGCCAGTCAAATGGAAGGCAGTCCGGATTTAAGGGCAAACTTCGCCAAAGAGTGGAAAATCATTACAGATAGCGAGTGCTGGACTTTTTTTTAACCAATTTCTTCCTGGAGGTTTATTGAGAAGTAATACTATTTCTCTATTTCTCCTGAACCCTTAGCAGTCTTCTGGTAAACTGACTTAGGCTCCGGGTATGACATCATATCCATGATCTCATTTCACTAGCACGGAACTTGCCGTTCCTTCAGGCTTCACTACCAACTGTCCATCACACTTGTAGGACATGTAAGATAAGAGAGGAGAGTGGGTACACAGGATAAAACGCCTCTGTGAATTACCTTCCAAAACAATCTATATGATGCCCTTGTCAAAATGATTTATTTCCCTGCCTTTTCACACATTTCCACAGTGGGTATGTATGGACACCAGAAAGTCCTGTATGCACTTACCAACCACTCAATGCCTTGTGGCCCCAAGCAAAAATGTCCCCGTCTCTCCGTTCATTTATCCATATTACTATATTTCTCTGGATTAATGTTGGTGACTATAAAAGCACAGTAAATAAAATGGAGTTTGAGAATATGCTGATTTTCTATGCATGCTGATTTATTATTAATATTCTGCACAAGGTATGAACCGTACAGAACGTGTATTTGAAACAACACCTATTAAGAACTTGTGGCCTAGGTGTCGAAGCAGAAACTATTATTTTATCAGCGTGTATATAATCCATCTCTTAAAGCTGCGATCCTCCAGAGGTCTCTTCTTTATGGATGTACAGTATGTATGAATGGAACACCGCATATAAGAGGAGAAAAAGCAGAGAAAAGGAGCATAAGTAACTATTATGATCCAAATACTTAGTGCGCACATAGGCTTGTTTATTTACTGATAGTTATGATGTTTGTAAGCAGAGGCGACGGTGACAAAAGATTGAGTGTGGCAATCCATAACATTTTAACTGTTTCAATCCCTAACTTAACAAATCCAAGACTCCAAAAATGCCAGTGACTCCACATCGCCAGTCCCTCTTATGACATCACTGGTGCTATTTTACTGCCACCAAACTTACAAAGTGGCTTTAAAACTAGAAATGTGGATCGTCGTTTTCAAACTGTACGCAACCCGCTCAATACACAATACAGACACAAAAGCATAGATAAATCATTAAAGCAGACAGGCAAAAAAAAGTTAACCAGGCCAAATCCTTTTGTGCGGATTTGTCCTTTGGTTGCGGTTGGGGAGATGCTGCACTCTTTTTTTTGCTTGCTTCATCTCTAACGATTTATTAGCAACCCTACAGCCACTTCCATGCAGAGCCCTTCCCAGATAAAAATCAATGCTGTGTGTTTTACAGCTTCAATGACCAAAAGCAAGATATCCCGCAGGATTCTAGATCTTAGCAATGACAAAACTAAAACCGTCTGATCTTCCCTTTACAACCTACACATCAAAACCATTCTGTCACGAGTACTGGCCCCTAATGACCAAAGCTAAAGCCTTATTAGGCACTGGGAGACACTATATAATATACTATATTTATATATATTATATACACGTACATACATACCACAAAGGTGCAAAGGTGCCTTTTTAATGGTCTCCAGATTGGCTTTAAATTCAAGAAGATTCTTGGGTTAAAAGGCAGTGCGGTCCCACTGATCGAGCTCCTTGGTAAGCAATACAGCCATGTAAAATTAGATAGGAGTCGCCAAAACTGGGGTACTTTGACGTAGAGGTGGGATAAGCAATATGTGGCCATTTAATGTGGCGAAATCCTAAATATTTAAATAGTATTTACTCGGTCAGTTTATTGTATACATTGTTGTGATTATACACATATATATATATATACACACACACACACATCACAGTCTTTTTGTACACAGTTCTTGCATTTTAGGGGACCAGATGTATTTGGACAGTTGGCTGCTCATCTTTACATATACACCTTTTTAATAAAAAAAAAAAACAAAAAAAAAAACACTGCAAAACAAAGCACTAAAAGTCCAAAGAACCTTTTTCCAATTACTGCTCACCAATTATTAGTATTTTATTCAATACAGTGTTATTACAATGTCTGCCCATATGGAGTCATCAGTGTGGAAGAGGTTAAATATTTTTGCTCCATAAAGGCAACCATTTAATTGCAAGGGGGCAAACTTAATAATCTACCGAACAGCTTCATTAATTTGCTCCATAATCTGCACAAAATTCCTTTATAACACTGAAGGAAGGCACTTAGGAGTGCTTTGAAGTTGAAAGACAAATTACTTTGAAACCGAAATCACTACTAACAAGCATGAAAACGCACTGCGCCTACTCTCGTAATGTTTCCTTCTTTTGTTATAGCGAGGATGGTCTCCCCCCAGCCTCCCCCCCGACTGGACAAATCCTCCTATCAGATAACACAGGAGAGGTGGCAGTGGGTGCGCTCATAAACTAAAAAAGCACTTTGCCTCATTTGGTTTTGAAGTTCAGGACAATCTTCTAAAAACCTCTTAAACAGATAGATTTAACCACTGGAGCTGCCAGTCTTAAATGGAAATCGCAAGTCAAAACGAAATTATACTAAATTGGCTTTATTAAGGATACACAATACGCGGCGTGGCCTGCTACTCTTCCTTTTGATGTCTACACCTGGGATTTTCTGAATTAGTTAACGCCAGAAACTGGGCTAAAGGGAGCAGCCACGCTGCATTTTAGCTTTTTATACCTGGCGCACTACTATTTCAAGCTAGCAGTCCACGGTTTAGATGTACCTATAATTTAGGCTTTCTGGTTTTCCATTAGTGTAATTATTTTGCTGATATTAGAATTAAAACAGGACTATACTACCTTTGGGTAACTAAGGTCTCAGGCAAAGGTGGCAAAACTAGAATATTTAATAAAAAAAAATAATTTCTCACCCACCCACAAATGCCACCTGAACCAATCAACAACATTCTTAATAATAAGATACGTTAGAATATAAACACAGTGCTTATTTTAATCTGGAAACACTATTATGTAGGTTTATTTAGGGTAGGATATGGCGAAATATTCATATACGGACCTTAATTTATTATGAGGACATGCATGGACGATCTATAACCAAAGCAGTAGCAGATGGTGGTGTGATATGGCAAAAAACGTAGAATGACAATATAAGAATTTAGCATTAGTATACAAGTATTTTCTCATGCATAAATACTAATATGCGTGTATTAAACAAGTATATACAATGATACTATAAATATATTGGGGCTGTTTTTGTAAGAAAATCTTGAAGGGGTACTCAAGCTATCTCATCAGAATTGATCATAGTGCAATGTTCCCCCGCTACTTGGGGCAATACGCATAGCCTAGAGCCAGCTCCAGCACTGGTTTACCTGGCCCATGTGAAATTCCAAGGCGGTCTAATGAGACCCCCAGTGCGCATGAGCAGAAAGCGGTGCCACTGATTTAAATGGGTGAGCTTTCCCGTCAGTGACTGCCGTGGCAAGCAGTCAAAACTAGGGCCAACTTGGACAGCAAAGGTTGAGTTGCTTTGCGGCTCTGAGATTACAGATAGGTATATCTTCAGCTGTCGTGGGACTAAAACTCTCATGACCCTCACACAACACAGGCTTACTGGAGAGGTACTTGGTTACTCAATCATGTAAAAACATCCATTTTTTTATGAACAGGATTTTTCCATTCGTTTTGTTGCTTAAAGTAAATTGTATTTTAATAAGTTATTACACCAGTTAGCGGGTTGTAAATCTAGCCCAGAATATACAATTTTCTAAATGATCTCTGCGTAGACGTCCGAAATCTCTTGAGTTCTACACGTTTGCAGACTCTATAGTGAACACAATAAAAACCTTCCGATAACGAGATTCCCTTCTGGTATAACAATCATTCTTGTTTACTTTTTTTTTTTGTTACTGATCAAAAATATCACATTGCCCCCACCGAGGTTTCCTCCAACTCTAAGAAGCGATGACTTTGAAAAAGAAAAACATCTGGAAGAGATTGCGAGTTTCCATGACATGGTTCAAGTTTTGAAAACTTCATTTCCACTACATTTCACATGAGCATAAGACAGACAAACAGCCTATTTTTAGCCCAGTGTATCATTGATTAGTTACCTTAAAAATGCCAAACTATGTAAGAATCATATTCTGGTGACATTTAAATCCTCCTCCTGTTTGCAATCAAAGTAGACGGTGAAACATCTCATGTGTGCTTGCGAATATTTCTAGCGTACCACCTACACACCAAGGAATAGCCTTCTTAGAAAGATCAGCTTCAGATATAATCAGAGTAAATTTTAAGGACAGCATAAATCATTATTCAAAATATTTTCGTTCCCATCATTCACTGACAAATACATATGCCAAAAGTATAAGTCATTTACCACCAACATACTGTAGGTTTGTCCGCATCAATCAAAATGCCACCCAGGGCTTAAATGATAGGTTGTTAGGACAGGAAAAAAAAGAGGAGGAAAAAGAGTAGACCTTATTTAACTGGCATATACACAGGGGTATGAAAAGGTTCAGAATCCATAAAAAAAACCTTAAGGTCGGCTGCTGGTCTCGCTGGGAGGAAAACCACAGAAATGTAAAATAATTCAGATGGGGTTTTTTTGCCCAATCTAGAAGTTTAGGGGGTATAACAACCAACATTCAAGATAAAGTATATTGTAAGGGGTCTTGCTAATTATTTATTGTACCACCAAGTGACATTTGTTAAACTCCAAGACAGTTAAGACCTAAACCAGATGATTCCTTGTTGGCTTGTTTTTTTTTTTAATTTGTTGTTAAATATGGCTGAATTTTAGCACGTCGTGACTGCCCATTACCAATGTAGGAGAGCAGGCATAGATTATTTATTTCAGATCCACAACACATTAAAGTGACTTTTCCATGTGTCTGGGACATTTATAAACAAAAGAAGTGCATGTTAACCCATTTATAGAAGATATCATTGATTTGACAAACTCAAGAGATGCAATTAAAACAGTAAGATGTACCTGTTTTGCACAGCCTTTGCATTATGAAGGGATAACTTTATGCTTGCAGAATATACTCAGGCGGTTGGACCCTTTGTAATACATACTTAATATGGTGAAACTTGCTAATTTCAATAAAAAGGTAATCCATACCCAACACATTGCCTGCAGGTACTTCATCCAGTTCTTCCAGTTCCCGGCCCATAAGAAGATAAAGGTTGTCCAAAGTACAGCATGCCATGTGAGGAATGGAAGGAAGGTCCTCTCCTGGGCCACAGACAGGAGACAACTAGAATGGTAACATAGAACAATGTATGGACTCAATTATTCCTTTTAAACTGCTTATCGAGAAGTCTCTATAGATATACAGATATACGAAATATGCTTCTTATTACAAACAAAGAATGTAAACCCAATTCCCAGAAATCCCAATGCATTCCTGATATTAGGACAAAACAACAGGTCCACAGTTCAAAATTAAGCTCACATGAGCCAAAGAGTGATGAAACCATTTCAATAGGTTCATTTTCCATTTTAATCAATTCAAATTTTAGGAAGATCAAAAAAACACAACCAAGAAATCTGGTGGACTCCAGCTAGCAAAATAGTTAACTTTTGGATATACCTATTAAGTCATTACAAGCAATGTCCAGTCATTTGCCATCATTATCAGATACAAATAAAGGGGTAGTAGGGAGAAGCTGCTTTAAAAACATGAACGTTGTTCAATGTCTTACATTTATACAATTTTGCAGGTCCAAAACATAATCCCTACTTGCAAGATGAAACCCTGTTGGGAAACTGTATCATGAATTGAAATGCCTTCTATTAAATTATACGCCCTACGTTTGTTGCCGTCACTACATTAAAACTTGAGAAGCTCCATTTCATCATGAACAAAGCGAGACAGGAGACAAAAAGATGAGGCTTAACGTGTTTCACACCTTGCAGGAGGCAACTTGCATAGCTGTGGCTGTTTTTGGGACACCAGTCCACCAATGGGACACCCAAGGTTCTTCCAAGGTTCTCACACAAAATGGCTGTCAAGATTAAACAGATGCCTCCCATTGGGTATTTGGCTCATTTATAAAAGTTGTTCTGCACACCACATGGCAAATCATCAGTTACAAATTTGCATCAATCACCAGCTACAAATTAATTACTACTTGGACCCCAGCTTGTAGTCTATTTCCTATTGCCTCCTTCTTGTGGCATGGCAAACCACTAGTGCTATCTGGATTATCCCACAAGAGAGTGGTTCTGGAAATATAAAAGCTTTGAATGAAACTTAAAAAGGATGAAAGCATGTACAGTAATCAGTGAGAAACGGATATATCAGCTCTGAGTGCTATTAGCAGAACATGTGTTTGCTTACAGCTCTATAGAGGTCGCCTCTAAAATTCAGCATTTCCCCCCCTATGTACAATAATCCCTCCACTGTAATAGAAGTAAAGAGGAAATGGGCATCTTCGACTGCTCAGAATGTAATTACCCATATGCCAACGCTCAGAGGATAGGGTAAGAGGGGTAACAAAAGCTTGCCAATTGTATAACTGTTGAATGCTTAGATATCATGTTATCCATAAATTACTTTAACTGCTAACATGTTTTAGTTTGTGAGATTTTGCACACCGAGTCTGCAGTGTTGCTCATGAAGACCTTATCTAGCTTTGAATGGTCAAGGGAAACCACTTATAATAATGTGCACTGTAGCAAATTTATTATACATTAAAGACACACTTATTTTTTTAAATAAATTAAATATTGAACCCTCAGACCATTGACGTTCTATTGGAACTAAAACAGAACATACATGATAGCTGATTGGACCAAAACCACCCAAGATGCTACAATTCCTTGAGGAATGTTTGCGTGATTACCCCCTCCCGTATATTGTCCCTACCCATGTGCTCTACACCACCACCCCAATTAGTATTCCATAAGGTTGACCCAAATACTTCACTTTTGGTGCCTGAACACAGTGATGATTACGTGTGAACACAATGCCATTTTTAACCCCTTAATGACAAAGCCTATACATGTACGGGCTCAAAATGCATTGTTTTCAATGGGTTTAGGGACCGCCCATTGTCCTTAAGGGGTTAACGTTGGAAAATTAGCTAAAATTTATTTTTTATGAGAGTTTCCAAACATGTATTCTGGTTACTGTACGTATTGCTCATCTACAACCATGACAAATAAATAAAACATATAGTGTAATTGCTAGGAGGGCTATTGCTCGGACAAGATGGGCATGGAATTGCTTTGTACTCAAGGTGTTTGCTTGATAATTATTTACACAGATATTGACTCCTTTATATGTGCAACTGATAAAAAAAATAATAATTGACAACATCTTTATTGTTGTTCTATTGAAGAATAATATATGAATGATCTTCAGCTAGCCCAGTTCCATGATTACTTCAAAGGCACTAATAGATGTATTAGCATATAATCACCTTTTCTTTATTATAGTAATATTAATGCAATTACCGACTAAATATCTGCATCAGAAAATTATTTGGCTTCATACCGCGGCAACTATCTAATTATCCAGCAATTATAGCCAAATTTCTTCAATGCACTGGTGAACTGCCTGTTTACATTATTGTGCCTTTTTGATTTAGTTGGAAATATAAAAAGGCTATTTAATTTTAACATTAACTGTATTTAAAAAGTTTAGAAAAGTATTATTTTATTTTTTCAGTATTTCTCATATACAAGGAGATTTTGCATTTTCCGTTATATTTCCTTTTGTTTAATTTATGTATTTTGTTATTATCTCTTGCCATTTTTTTTTTTTTTTTTTTACCTGTCCCACTCTCTTTACCAGAATGGAAGGTATTATAATGCCTGCTTCTTGTAAAGTGCTAACGGGAACACAAAAAAGTTAGTTTAAAATACATTAATGTTCCTTTTTTATTAGCTTTTAAATAGATTTATCCAAAAGTCAGCTTTTAAGATTTTGTGAAATTTTTTTTTTTTTTTTTTAATACCGATCTACCCACCATCTAGAATTTCTGTGACTGCCAGGATCATTAATTAAGTAAATTTAGGCAAGGTGATCTCAACTAACCATTAAAGAGAAGGCTTAAGATAACATATAATGCTACTACACTTCAATGCCCTTTGGCGACGATAACAAAATAAATAGGGTACACACTCATTACATAGGTAATCTTAATTTATAATCACTAATTTCATTAGTAAAAATTAACAAAATAAAACATTACCTTGTGCAGTGCTTTTATTGGATCATATTTCGGTCCCAAAACAAATATCTTTTGTCCTTTGCGTGCCACACCACTAAAAACACGAGCAAAAGCAATGAAAGTACTTTTGTCGTCATCAACGCTCGTTTTCGGGTTCAAATCCAAAATCTCACTAGGTGAAGGCTGGTCACCTTAAAAGATATAATGGAAGATAATTAGTGGACACCCAAAATTGTCCCATCTGTGATACACAGTTATAGAGTCCCAAGACCAGATGTATGCAGAAGACAGCTCTTCTGTAGCAAATGAGCATCATAGATTATGTATTTCCACAACCGCTTAAGTGTTATCTACCGGCTATCATTGCTTTCAGGAAATATGGAAAATAATGGAAAAAAAGGATACATACTTTGGTGGAGCATGTATTCTTCCAAGGTTAAATTGGAGGTAATACAGTCAACTGCTGTCACCTTCAATTTATTTGACAATAATCTGGCTGTTCAGTCACTGCTTTTCTTACTTTGCTATAGCTGATGAGCGCGATTGAATGCATGTGACCATTAAAGGGTCCTCACATAGCACCTTCTAATCCATGTCACCAAATAGAAAAGCTATGTATGACTCCTATAATGTATTAGGATACATAGCTGGCAGGTTAAAAGCCATATTATTAATTAAGCAATGCCTTAGAACCTATAGATTCTTCAGTCTGGGGTTATGCAAACGCCTATGAATGTCATGAACTGTCCGAGAATCCACTTTTCAGAAAGTTCCAAGTTGCTAAAAATCGATCACATACTCCTTAACCTCCCCACTACCTAACACACCAGAAATGTTAGTAATTACGCAGTCTGCGGATTTATGTCGGCAGCAGTTTGCGGAATGTGTTGATCCAAACGTTGTATAATTGCCGCCTTTACGGTGTAAGCCTTCAACGATCGTAAAGTTGCAGTTAAATATCCTTGAGGGAAGAAACTTAATAAAGTAATGAGGAGATAAAATTACCTTTTGTGTTTCCATTGTTTGCAGTAATTTCACGTTCATTGCTGGAAGGAGCCTGCTCCGCAGGCTGTTGCCCCTGATTGATTGCCATCTTTTCGGCGTGCCGCTGTCTTGCAACCTCCCTTCTCAATGCGATTTCTTCCTGAGTTAATGGCCTGTGGGAAGTGGAGTTATATGCATGAGAAGTACAGCATGGCTAATAGGCAAAGAGCAGCATTGATTTTGGATATTTGATTGAAATATCTAACAATCACTAGACACATCTGGGAAATCCTTGTCATTTAAGTCTAACACACGGAACATGTAACTTCAGCTTCTACATATAGCTTTCGTCCATACAGGCCTAAAATCCAAAGATATTTCTTCTAATAAAGTTGGTCAGAATCATAATCAGGGTTTAGCGCAGGGATACTTAATTTGTATAGCCCGTCGCCCAGGTGTCTTTTTCTTTTCTTTTTTCATTTAGCCCTGCTGAGGGCAAGCAGCAGGGTTAGGATGCAGATCCCCCACAGCGCTGCAGGGGACCCGGATCCTACTCTCCAGCAGCAGGTGGACGCATGCGCATAGACAACCTCCGATATTGGCACTTCCGACGGGACATATATGGTGGAGCACCGGCGTGATATAACCTTCCGGGGCTCCACCATAGAAGCCTCGGCGGAAGTGCCGGCAGTGGAGCATTGCGCAGACGTTCACTGGCCGGCCCCGCTAGACACCAGGGAGTCTGGGGGTGCATTGGTGAGTTGGGGGGAGTGGCACTTCTAGGGAGCCGAGTGGCATATCTGGGGAACAGAGTGGCATAGTGGCTTTTATCAGAGTCTGTACAGACATTTAAACAACAATTGGATGAATACTTGCAAAAACATAATATTCAGGGATATAATTTGTTAGATTATGGGGAAATAGCTTCTTGATCCAAGGAGAGATCTGACTGCCATTCTGGGGTCAAGAAGATTTTTTTTTCTCTAATATGTGCAAAATTGGAAAGAGCCACAACTGGGTTGTTTTGTCTTCTTTTGGATCAACAGCAAGAAATTAACAGATATGGGGAAGGCTGAACTTGATGGACACATGTCTTTTTTCAGCCTAACTATGTAACTAAGAATATCTGGGGGAGCAGAGTGGCATATTTGGGGGAGCAGAGTGGCATATCTGGGGGAGCAGCGTGGTGTATCTATAAGTAAGGTGCATTATGAATTAATAACATATACATATAACATATGCTCACTAACTACATAATAGATTCCAAAAATGTTAAAATACATGTATTCCTGTTCATTAGATAAAATACTGTTTTACCACTCCACTAATGTGGATGCTACTCCAAATGATACATGCCTAAATAAACTGTCTATGTTAAGAAAAGTATTCATCTACATAGGATGTTCTAAGTAGGATCAACCTTCTAACATTAAAGGCATTAGCTTCAAGAATTGACCACATTGCTAAACCGTACTACAGAAAAACTCAGCTCTCCAGAGGAGATCTGGTAGGGATGGATACTCTATGCAGTCTTATTTAATCGATGTGTTGGATAACATTTATATATGATAAAGTGTTAAATAGTTTAACCACTCTATAAATAAAAAGGATATAAACTTTTCCCCCATTAATTACCCACCATTCACAATTTGCCCATCACATACTTCTTCATACTCAACGAGAAAGCATGAAATAGGAAGCAAAGATATGAAGCAGATATGAACCAAAAGAGCAAAAATTATGCAAGTAAAATAATTATTATATAATGAATTAGTGTAATCCTAAAGTGTTTTTATGAGTGTAAGGTTTTTAAATAATCTTTAAAATTCATAACGTGCTTACATATTCCACAGTTCAGTTCTGCTTGTAAGACTAAATCACGACAAGATGTAAACACCCATATACAACAAGAAATGAGGGCCCAGCTGGCAAGAGCTCATTAAAAGACCCCTTGAACCATAGCTACAACAAAACAGAATAGAAACACATCTGAGGGCTCATACGGAACGACAAAAATATGTTTGATTTGGCCGATAATACAAAGAGGTGGGAAGAAGGGAGCTTGTCAACAGCAGCACAGAGAAAAGCGAAACATGCTGGTGCTCTGTCATTTATAGAAAACGCACTATAGCCCCAAAACCAGTTAAAATGTTACATGCTAGCACATAAACCAGGGGCCTGTGTGAAGAAAACATAAAAAAGAAAAAAAAAGATGAAAGAGCAGGCCGAGACTGGGATAAGGAGGCAGTGTGCATTACTGTCAAAGTGCGGAAGAGAACAGCAAACACCTAGTAAAACAGACGACGTGAAACGTGGATATTAAAAGTTCTTTTTACTACCCTGTAACGCACCGCTTGCCTTCCTCAGGAAAGGCGTTTGCACGACAAATATGCAGTACTACACCATCATTTTTCCAGGTGCCATAAACTAAAACACATGCACTCAAGATGCTGACACAGGGGAAAAAAGCCATTGAATAAATTCATTTAATAAATGGGAGAGTGCTTTTGTCAAACAAAAGTGTTTCAAAACAAATAAAGTAATAAAATGATTTTAAAGAAATGTACATTTTAAGTGCATTTATTGAGTTGTTATTGAGCTACAAGAGTGCCATCACTCTTTCAGGCCCCCAATAAGAGCAGCTCTATTTGCGTTTGGAGTCTTATTTATTTTACTTTAAAACACTTCCGGTACACACACTGCACTGCGTCCACACGTCCCATATATACATTATACACGCACACCCGCTTAATGTGCGACTCCGTAGTTAAATATAGTCGACTCCCTGTCTAGTTATTACTAGGAGATCTGTGTCTCGCAGGTACGCAAAGGTTTGGGTTTCAGCGTTCATATGCCTATGAGGACGTGTCCGAGAGAATGGGTGATACTGTGTGTGCAAGTGGATAAGATTCTAGAGGGTTGGGATCTTGAGTGGTGGTTGGTTACGTTGTGAGTGTGAGGGTATGCGGATGCTAAGAGTAAGAGGAGGGGGGGTTACAAGTAGAGGTTTGCTCAGCGCCCATTTAATTCTGAGAGAGAGCCAATTTGGTAAAGATGATACCTTTATTTGCTAACTGATGTATAATGGATTGTGAGCTTTTGTATTATAACGTGCCAGAAGAAGAGACCCAGATAGTCTCGGAATCTTGCAATCCATTATCCATTGTACGTCAGTTGGCCAATAAAGGTATCATTTTACCAAATGGCTAACATGGTAGAACTCTATACATTTAATATTAAGGAAGGCTTGAGGTACAGTCCACCAACGGCTAAATGACATCAGTGGTCTGGACCAAAGTACCCATCCTTAAAACAGCATATTGATCATACACATAAATGGGCACAATTTAAAATATATATATATATTTTTACTGTCTGCAACATCCTAACATGTGAATTCATGTGTCAACCTATGTACATGTCCACCCCCCATCCACTTGTGATTCATTTACTGGGTTTTATCTATAATCAAGGCCAGCAGCTCTGCCAAACAGCATGGGTTTTGGCACAAACTCAGACAATGCTGTTATCCGTAACATGTTCCACTTTCATTGATAATCGGTGGCAGCCATCAAAGAGACCACATTAAAAGGAGTTTTAACTCTTGGCAATCAATACAAAAAAACTGTCAAAAACCAGAGGAAATTTGTTGCTGGAGGATTTAATGTTAGTGCCATAACTTTATATTATATGATGCAGCATTTGGTTATAATAAAAATAAAAAAAATAAAAGGTGTTCAACACGGCAGAGTACGGCACGTCAAAGGGCATTCCTGTCATGTCTAGCTTGGCTTGGGCTCGTCTCCAGTAAACAACTACATTTAACTATAATTATTAAAATTATTATATTTTTGCTTTTACATAAAAATCTGAAATCCCAACACTGAGAACTTTTCATATCATTCAAATGCCATATCCAAGGGGTTGAGCATTGGAAAAATTTAAATTAATATTAATAATAGCATTAATATCTAATATTATGCAAAACAATAGTTACAATTCATATGCAAATACTATGTAGACAACATTGTGAAGTTCAAACTACTAATCACAAACTCATTGGTTAATTTTTTTTTTTCTCACTTAAATTTTATTCACCAGTATTCATAAAACAAAAAATGTTTAGTTTTTTTTTTTTTTTTAACAGAAACTGCATAGGAATATGTTATCTTAAGATGCGTTAATGTTATGGTCCATTATGTATAATAATTTTAAATGTTGTTGGTAGCTTTATCTTTTGTAACTACTATGGAATCTACTTGCACTCTGTAATGAATATAACGTAATGCAATTATTAAAATATTATGCTTGCAAAAGTGTATGAAAATGTAGTAGAATGGGCCATCACACCTATATTTATAGCATCTATGTATACTGACAAAGATCCACAGCTACAGTATTCTCCAGAAAGATGAAACCAAGAGCAGATACTCAAGTGATTAGAAATTCAAGGTAATAAGCAAACAATTGGCAAGCGTTAACATACAATATTTGTCTATTTTATTTGCTCTACTATAAAAAGGGATTGTCATCGGAGGAACTTTAAAAGAGCAATGTATTCCCCATATGTATGAGAACATAGTAACATTGCACGTGAAAATGCATTAGGTTGGTTGGTTGTTTTTGAGGCAATGGTGGCACAATTTACGTATTCAACATAGTAGGGAAATTCAAAAATAATTTGCTGTTTCCGGATAATGTTTGCTATCAAAAGAAATGAAAGTGCGGAGCTTCAATTTGCTGCAAACGTTATGTATATATTGCAGGCCTTAAACAGAATATGAACAATGACAGCATCATCAGAGTCTATTTAAGGGCTTCAAACTGCAGGTCTTGAGGGTCACAAACAGGCCAAGATTTCAGTAATTCCAGAAGGTCACTGGTGTTGGCCTTTCATAATATTTAGCTAAGTCAAGTTGTGGTCGAGGTGAAACAAGAACTCTCCTTTTAGTGAGCCAGACCGAAAGAGGTTTACACACTAAAGGGAGAGCTAGCAGGAGAGTCATGGGTTCATCTACCTCGCTTCCCTATTTATCCGGCACGTCCACGTTTCTCCAACAAGAAGAGCAGAGCAGGTCCTGTATAATGCATAATTCAGTAGGAAGGAGACTTTAAAGAAACCATACTTATTTAACTACAAATGGAATATTGACATGACACTAGCATTAATCTTTTTAAACTTGTTACCACCTTATCCCTGATCATCTAATTTGTTGCAAATTATCTACAATTTGGTATTTTGCTTGCAGGTGTAAAACACCTTCATATATATTAGCAAGACGCTCATATTAATTGTTGTAAAAAAGAAATCTCAGTTAGACATCTCCCCCATTGTGCTTTTGTAATCTCATCAAAGCAACCCAAGCTTTAGCATGTGGGTTATACTCGTCAACAGACAGCACTGCACTGTGATCCTGCAACTGTTTTCAAGATGCAAAAGGTACAGGTGGCTCTTTCATTCGCACAGGTGGATCTGCCATGCTGAGTAACTGATTGATCCATCTCTGGCACACGAGAAGAAGCGGAATATATATGATACCTTGTGCTAGCGAATAAATGCTTATATAAATGCATTAAAAAAAACAAAACAAAAAAAACACTTCATCTAGTTTCCAATGTAAAGAATTTTAAATGTTTAAGAATTAAATTAGCAATCAATGGGATATTCCTTCTGATTCACTTTAGCAGCACTGCTGTACAGAAGGAACCCTAGATATATGTAACATAAAGCAACAACACGTTATTTAAACTGACATATCAATTTTCTGTCTTCTGCTCCTACAGCTCTTACCAGGGGCACGCCAGCCATCATACATACCTTAATGCTGAATATAGTTGTGTGGCCCCTTTAAATTGTTGTGGTTTAACCCTTTTAAAATACATGGGTAGGAATTTGCCCCCTTTTCCCACCAGGTGTTTGGTTGAGCACATACACTGACATGTGGTATACCCACCGCCAGTAAGCTCCAGTGCTGGCTTGTCTCTGACAAGACCATGTGTGGTCGCGCAGAACATGCCCCTGCTGATTTAAATGGGAGTACTTTTCTGCCACAGTGGCATACCTGCAAGACATGTTTCTTATACACCATTATATAAATGTGTTTAATGTATTAAACTGCGATAAATAGTACTTGGTAATTGGGACAGACTTAAAAACCATAGTGCCAGCCCTGCTAACCTCAACAAGTGTAGCCAGCACTGCAAGGTGTAGTGCATTTGTGCCCACAAACCTGCATGGATATGCACAAAGTTGAGGGTATATATTTAATACTTCCAACCCATTGTCCCCTGGCGGTGGGATAAGAAAGGAACCACGTCACTGACACAGGTATTAAGCTTGATTGCCAATATGGCAGAGGTCAGCATGGCCAGCCCTAGGGGTTTTAATTGGTCTAGGTATCATACCCCCTCATGGCTCAATGGAGAACATATGAAAGAGCCTCATGGTGGTGCCACCTACTGGACTTTTGCCCTAGGAAACAAACTGTGAAAAACAAACAAATAAAATCCATCATTTATAGCTCCTTAAAAAAATACACAGTGGAAACTAAATTAATATTAACTGAATGGTACTATGCAAGCTGTTATGCTGTAACCTTTACAGTAATTACAAAGCTGTTTCCACTTTGAGCCACTGTATTCTCCAAAGCCGCTGCAGTGAGCTTTAAATGTGTGATAAATACAGGTTGCTGCCTTTGTGAGCTACAGGATTAAACATTTTCCTCTCACTAAAGGTACTAAAGGGGAGAAAGACTGGGTCACATCAGATTAATAGAAGAATAAGTAGAATCAAAATAAGGACCAAAAGTAAAGTGCAGCGGGAGGGGGACACTAGAGTTGTGTTGTCTCAAAGCAGATCCACGGTTAAAAACGTAAACACACAGAATAAAGAAAAAAAGCTTATTAACTGCTTATTCTGTTGGCCAATGATCAAAACCCCTTTTACAAGAAATAAATAACCCAGGAATAGGATCTGTATTAGTGTTATACATTAAAATAATCTAATTGTGTGAAATATAAATATCTGCTGCAAAAAAATTAAAGGAAAACCTCAGTCATTATATGCACTTTAATACACGAGAGCCAAGAGGTCCTCCCTGCAAATGCATAGACAGATTCCCCAATGCCCCCGGTATGCATTTGCCCGTTCCCCCGAGCCCCATCTCCCCACTGGTTTCTGTGCAGGACATTTGTTCAGCTGTCAGACCACGGAAGAGAAGGGGAGCTGCAGCTTCTACCGAAAGTACTGAATAGGTATAAGGGCTGGTAACTCTGTTTATACCATTATGTTGCAAGCACAGTTTCAAGCATCATGTCTGTGGTACACTTACTTTACAGGAGAGATCTAGACATTTCTTTACAGAATCACAGCTTAGTTAGC
This sequence comes from Spea bombifrons, assembly GCF_027358695.1. Classification (NCBI taxonomy): domain Eukaryota; kingdom Metazoa; phylum Chordata; class Amphibia; order Anura; family Pelobatidae; genus Spea; species Spea bombifrons. The sequence goes on along the minus strand of NC_071090.1, from coordinate 84,322,718 downwards.
AGAGCCTTTAGGGAGCTGGTATTTTATACACATTTAACACAGACATTTGGCCAAGCAAATATCCTGCTTGCCAAAGCACGCTTAAGCTATACTCAATGCCAGAGGGTTCCAGAGTCTTTAATGAGACACCCACCCTACACCCCCATGGGGGTATAATACAATACTTTAAAATGCATTCTTCATTGGAGTAGCTAGATGGGACACAAGGCTGTCAAAAGTCTGTGTGTGTGTGTGTGTGTGTGTGTGTGTGTGTGTACATTAATTGTACACACACACTCATGGCCTGCTAGTCTTACTCTTACGTAATATAGGTCTCTGCACTGCTGGGGACCTTGGTGCAAAAAGCTGACACTAATTGCTTTGGCTGTTAAGGATTGTGTTTGTTATAGGACTAGCTCATCTTTGCATGCATTTGCTTCATAAGTAAGCACAATCTTAAACATCTTACAAGGCAGAGTCATTTTGATCTAAAATAGAAATCATACAGGATATATCATTTCAGAAGTAAAGCAGCAGGACATTACCGCCAATATCAGGTTGTAAGAATTTTACTGGCAGGTGAAAGGAAAAATATTACAAGTGCAGAAACAATTGTCTATGCCGATTAATCACACTTGGTTTTTAGGGTAGCCATAAAGCTACATTTACAAAATGCACATGGGCATTTGCAGTTTAAACGACATAGTAGTTAGGGCTAAATATTACCTTATTTATCACATGTCCAGTGCCAATCCTGCGTATTCATGTCCCACCTAGGGAATTGTCAGTAACCTTAGGTGGGCCATAAAGCCATGATCCTATCATAGTGCACTTACTGTGGTCAGGGCTGCTGTCCCCACCCCTGCGGAGCACTGAATCAGATGCTGGCTCAAAGGGCAGTGAGTGGAGGTGAACGGGGGTCAGATATCGGGAAACAGGGTAAACTGGGGGCTAAAAGCAATGAGTGGACAGAGGGAAAACCGGCATTGAGAGTCTCAGGGAAAAAGCAAGACGCCACTGTCAGAGGGGAGGTTATCAACATGTAGGTCAGAGGGTTTTTAGAGTCACTGGGTTTGTTACAGGAATGTTGGGTTATTACCAGGTCTGCAGTTCCTTGAAAATGGTTTGGTGACAGATATGAGCCCTGTCCACTCCCACAATATGGCTAACACACTTCCGCACTCCCAGATAAGCCATCTGTAATGTATGACTTGGGGGCTCTCTTCATATGTTTAATTGCATGGAGCAAAGGATCGTGGAGGAACTTCTATGCACCAGTACACATTGTACAATGCTGTGCAATATGAAGGCCCATATACTTATTATGAATTTACATTCATACACAAAATATGGTTGCCATGTCAACTCATCGCTAGTTTTAAATATCACATCCACGATTATAATGGCTACATAATATCCAGAACACAGGCCCAGACTAATTAGAGAATACAAACATATGTTTACATTCCTATTTCATATTAAAGTCAATTATTTTAGTTCCTTCATTCCAAAATCATGGGAAAAAGGAGGAATGGTTGCAGAAACTTAGCTCAGACAGACGCAATGAGGTCATACTAAAGTGAAAGGCTACAGGGCTAATTTCCAAAACCCAGAAGCTCTCTGGTGCTTGAAACATCTGAGAAAATTACAGCATTTACTTAAATGTCCCCATTCCTATAACTACCAACAATATAACAAGCTTTGTGGTATTTTAAAGCCCACAACAGTTTTTTTCTGAGGTAATGGCTTATAAATGAGTGCTAGATTTTTTCCCCCTTAAACCACAGACAATGATAAATGTTGTTATCATTGTAAACACTTCGTTTTACACACATTAAATGATACAAGTCTTGTCTTAAAATTCAAGTGGTTTAAGAGAGATAATGGAATATAAATGAGAGCAATTTGGCTTTAGCGATGAAATGACTAAAAGTAGAATGCTTTGTTATTGCATTTACTGCAAAATGATGGAATCTAGCAAATGTTATCTAAGGATTTTGAATAGGAAGAACTCTAAGATACTTCCTGGAGCACAGACACTGACGTATCAACTGGGAATGACAAGTCATCATCACATTTAAATAAAAAAAAAATATATATTTATATACAATATTCTAAGCAGGTTCCGCCATTTAAATAAATTGTTCTACCTACTTTTACTCCAGGAAACGTGAAAACTGAAAACAAGCTGGCATCAAGTAACACAGATGAAAAAGAAACTGGGAAAATAATCATATTATTCTCAGCATGGCCACCACGACCACTTCCACCATTTCATGTCTTCATCCAACTGTCATATATTTTGATATATATATTTAGATATAGCTAAAAATATTAATTTGTATCTGTAGGACATTTCACCTAACCTTGTGGTAGCAGACGTGATTGTTAAGAAGATGAATACAAAGTCATAATGACCAGAGAATAGAACACTTTATGTTCATTATTATGTCCAAATTTTTAAAAACTAAATCATACACAGTAAAAGGATCCTAGCTGCTGCATGTTGGGAAAGTATTCTTTTCTGAGTAATATTGTCTATAAAGCAATGTATTTCACAACAAAAAAAGGCATATGTATATATAAAACATTTCGAGTTTTTAAAGGTTGTGCAGCATCTCAATAATAAATGTAATATTTTTCAGAATAGTGCAGCATAAGACATGTCAGTGGTACAAGTTTCCCAAGTGGGCACTATCAAATATTAATAAGGCATAAGACAATTACCATATAACAATTCACACCAAAAAGGAACAACCTGTGATATTATAAAAGAATAAAGTCATCACTGATCACTAGATACTGAGTTTTAACAAGCAGTACCCTTTATGTCTATTGTTCCAGAAAGTTTAAGCCGGTAACACAACCAATTATTTGTACATTGCTTCTGCTTACTTTACAGTGTTGAAGAATATGTTGTTGGAAGAATAGGTTGTTCATGTAATTCAAATAAGCTACATATATGTATACTATGGATAAGATAGCTTCATTTTTGTGATGGTTATTCTTTCACATTATCTTATCTCTCACCTATTGTTAAGTTGCTGATTGTTGTTTATTGGTCCATGAATTCTTTGCTGTGAACAGTACCAGATGGAATAATCTACTGACGTGGCCAGATCCCCAGGATTACATTACAAATGTAATATAAACTTATATATACATGCCACATGACACACATGTGGCATGGATTCTGGCTGGTCTAACCCCTCTCCCATGATTTCAACCACAAAGACCATTAGCTGTTAACAGACTGCATTGAAGGGGATTTATAAAGTGGTGCACTATGCATTGCAAACCATTCCGGCATTCAATGACTTAACTTAAAAGAACTCAAGGTATAAGTCTATATATCGCTTACTTGGAGGCTGTCACGTTCTAATAGGTTATACAAACCATTGCTCAGCAGCAGATAATTACCCTGCTGCTAATTCACAAGGTCCTGTTGCTTTCTGGAGCCTGCTTGATAATGCCGTAAACCTAGATTGAATAAGTAACAGAGCTGCGCCATCTTGTGTTCACCAGTTAGTAAACCCAACCTGCATTGTCGCATTGTTACACTTAATTAGCACACACAATAACAGTGAACTAATTACGGATTTCATTAAATGATGAAGCTTGGCTCACAATTGTTATTTGCTAACTACCATGTGACTATTCTGATGAATGTATAGATCATTTTGTGGGATTGTTTATTCTGGACTCATTTTTCCAAGGCAGTGTCCATACCCACCACACAGATGCGGAATTATAGCAGTAATGGATACGAGTAAATAAGGCATACATCTGCACACTTGCTGCAGTAAAAGGGTTTTGGGGTCAACAAGGCCTCTAATAAAACGATTATTGCGGTGAAGATAAAGCTTCGCTAGGACACATGGGTCATGCTTATTGAATTTAGGTTCCACTAAGTCAGGGCAGAGATGTGAAATACGTCCACTTATTACTTCCGAACAAGAAATCTTGCCCTGGAATTTAGACAAACTATTTACAACAGCAGTAAGGCAGTACACTACCGAATACACAGCAAGGTAAGAAATTTGGCTTTACACAGGCAAAGCTTTGTCACATCCAAAGCCAGCTTTACAGCCAAAAATCAGAGACAAGAAACAAAGACAATAGGCATCCTTAACACTCAACAAAGAGAGTGTATACGTATATAACAAGTGCATCCTTTGATTTTAACTTTGCTGCCTCTGATTGGCTACCTTAAGCAGCCAATGGGTGGCAAGAATTGTCAGACCACAGAAAAATAGGAAAGCTGCAGCTTCTTGTCCAGGTAAGTATTTTTTTTAAAATAAATTTGATGAAAGAAGCCTGGAGCGAGATAAGCGGGTCATGTGGTGACTGAGCTGGCCCAGGCCAGGGCTTCTTAGGGGCAGCCGTCTTGGATGCCCTACTTCCAGTTGTGGTGCGTGGCTTCCGCCACGAATGAATAAAAGGGAGCATTTGGCACACATTATATATCTTTCTGTGCAGGCTGATGATTAGCATCCCTTTCCATTTTGTGGTTGATGTTCTGTGGCATAGTTTTATTAATTGGGAACTCATTTGGGTGGTACTGAGTCTGGTGTTGGTTCTTTCTGTTTTCTTTCAGTGTTGTCACAGGTGCGGGTGTTTGCCTCGCCAGCTTAAATCTGAGACAAATCCAGGAAGATTGGGAAGTACAGATAAGGCTGTCGCTCATACATGTTTTGGCTGCTAAACCTAAATAAAAGCTGTGGCCACTTCACCTCCAATTGGTAGTCTCGTCATTATTTCTGAAAGAAGGTGGGTGTTTTTTTGGCAGATATAAAGGGGTTTTCTTTGCAGCGTGTTACATTCGGCAGTCAGGACTATGTTGGCCATGCATATTAAAGTACTCAAAGTGAATATGATAGATGATAGCGGCCTAACGCAGTGTCTTCCAGCAATGTGGAAGTGGGGAATGACATATTAGCATTACTATACCTTGAAATCCTTAAGAGGAAGCGTCATTATACAAAGTTTAATACATGTATTCTAATTTATTTCTGAATTGCCGTTTTACAGGGAGCTTTACACAATGAGGTATGACAAGCTCAAAAGGACACAGAATAATAGATACATTTAAAGAGGCCCCTATTGGAGTTAATGAATCCGTTTTTAAAACCCATCTATTTCCATGACTCAGATCTTTTAAGCAAAGCCATTGTAGCAACGACATGGAATATGGGACTGTGTGATGGCCTCAGTTATTACGTCTGCACAGAGAAAAGCAACACACATTTTGCTATAGAGATCAGTGTCCTATGTATTATTATCATCTTTTATTTATATAGCGACAACAATTTACGTAGCGTTTAATACAATACATATATTCAAGGAGTATGACAAGACAAGAATTGAAAGACTAAGGTGGAGAGAGCCCGGCTCGCAAGCTTACAATCTTGAGGTACACTAATCTCTACGTCCCTCTCTCACTCGCCAGCCACTATGGGAGATAGAAGTACAGCTATACACTGACTAGATGAGAGATCAGAGTGATGATCCGTAACCCAGGAAGAGCAAAGCCAACGCAGGAGGTTAGGGAAAACTGGTCAAAGAGTTTAAGACCCCTTTCAGTTAACAACTAGGGACACAATATTAAATGCTGTTTTTCACATAATCAAAGGGATCGCTCTGCCAATGCATGGGAGATCAGGTTGTGGAGGCACATCTTAGCTTCTCCTCTGACAGCAGATGCCACCATTGCTTGCTCTGAACTAAAAGAGTTAGCGGGGTCTACTCATGAGAGGGAGAGTTGACAAGAGAGTTTGCAGGAGAGTTGTGTTTCAGCTCTTATACATTATAAAGGCCCATCCCCAATAGGCTTCTTCTGCAGAAACAGTTCAGCTGGCCCTGTACAATGTATAGTTAAATCAGAACATCTCCACACCCCTTAAATTATTCATTATGCACGGCAAGGTCACCCGTTTTTGCTGTATTGGCCAATCATAATGAAGAGTGAAGAAAGGAAAAAGATATACAGGAATACATAATAAGTACTTGTTATATATTGAGGTTTAGCTTTTTTGTACAACAGCAAAAAGATAAGAAAAATAGGCACTAGAAAGAAACTCCACATGAAAAAAAGTTAATTTTATGCATAATGTCATATCTGTGGACTGAAACATTACACAATGCTGCGAGAAGATGAGTTTAAATATAATTATGCAGAATTAGGCTAATAAATTCACTTTGTAAGACGCCCTTTTATAAAATGTTTTTTTCTGTTTACTTAGAGAAATGCGTTTGAAGCGACAAAGCATTACTTCAAGACATATATGGAATAAAGCGGGGGGGAAAGGAGCTGGTATACAAACTGTGACACAACGTGAATAGCTCATTAATACCCTTTACGAAAAAAAAAAGTACTGAAGTTATGAAAAAACACCAATATACATGCTGTAAAATACACTGGAGGCCATGAAAAGCGGGCTCCGATGCGCATCAAAATATACTAACGGATTAGAAAGCCCTTTTTAAAGTTTTGTGGAAGTGTTTGATGTCATATAGTGACATCATTTTAGTTTTTTAAAAGCCCAGGGTACAAAGTATGTATGTGGAGATATTCCAAGTGTAAATAAATAATTTTCTTGCAGACTTAGAGGTAGACTTAGAGGTAGCCATTGCTGGCAATCGCGACATATACAGACAACCTAATAGTTACAAATCAATCCAGGCTGATGGCTTTATGGCAGAAATGATAAAGTCTTTGTTAAGCCTTCTCCCATAGACTTTTTACAAGTAAGACTGAAAGAATTGCTGAGGCTTAAGAATTTAATTAATGAGTCTAGGCCGAGGGTTAACAGAACCGTCAGACAGGCATAATGTCAGACAGGCATATCAAATGTCCAATCAGAATATCTTTAGGAGCCAGAGAATAGATAGATCTATAGCGAACCATAAAACAATTTAAATATCAGGTGCCAGTCAAGACATTTTAGTAGCCACTGGTGTCAATCCCATGAGATTTGTTAAAGGTCTGTCTAACCACACTGGGAAATGAGACTCCGAAGCAATGATCTAATTACTATTCACAATTGTTTTCATGCTTACTATATGTAACCAGGAATATAATTAGGTTATCTTTCAATCACATTAACTCTGTCCTAATAGGCAGCAGCCAACTTAATGTATGTTGTCCATACCCAGCTCCAGAAACCCCAGCTGGATAGTTATCCTCTAGCTTCTTTTTAATGGTGAAATAGGATGGTGGATGCGTGGAGCATAAGGCTACATTAAACAAAATACAAAAGAAGGAAGAAAGGAAAGTCAAGTAGATGGAAAGTCAACTTAACTGATAAAATGGCAAACTGCACAAAGCACAGCCTTTCAGCCAGACAGGGATATAAAAAACAGCCCTGCAACCTTAAGGCCAGTTGCTGACAAATGACGCATACACAGCCACAACAGATACCAAGCTTTTACCCTCTCACGGCATGCGGACGCATGTACCCGACCAGCAGCTGCCCACTTAAGGACTGAATCTGCCATGTAAGCAACAGTAAAGGCAAGTGTGCACTGCCAACAGCCACCAGTTCTTTACCTGGTGAGAAAAGTAGACTAGTAGAAGCTGCGGTTCATTCCCACATATAAAATTCAGAGTTTTGCATACATTTTGGTACTGGGAAAGCTATGATGAAATAAGCTATATTTACTGGCTTTGTAAAAACATAGAGCTCAAAAGCAATTAATTGTTTGAAAGATTTTGACCAGACTGAATTCTTGACCAGAGGAACATGGCGATCGTTCACTGAGATGTTAGGTTTTCGATAGCTGCTTTTCTTACAGAACAATCTATGAATCTGACGTGTTGCACTCACTGAGTTTATATTCAATGTTTAACACAGCATACTGTAAACACAACATATGTTTAGCCAATTTCATTCCTTCAGAGTGTCAGCTTTCAGGTTGCATTATTCACTTACAGACATGTTCAGCACGGTGTCTGAACAACAAGGCTGGGACACATTAAAAGCACACTAAGGCAATGGAGTTACACACACGGGCCGGCGCACTCCCTCACTGCCGTGATGCAAAGCCCACCAACATTCTCCAGCCACGAGCAAACAGATTAAAGAAATAAAATGCATGAATAAAGTGCACTTTGGTGCCTAGTTCCCTTCCTTTGTACCAGTGGTAAAGACATTCATTATCTGGCTTAGGGTGTCGGTAGCTTGAGACTTGCATTGGAAACCATCATATAACCATCCATGCAGTGTTGGGTGAGGTTACTTATAGACTGCTTAATGGGTTAAGGTGGCCATAAGGCAAGTATCATCTATGAAACATCTATACTGGCATGGACAAACTACGTTTGAGGGTAACCTGTTTATTGAGTCTACTTATTGCTTTCTGCGGCCCTGTGTTAAATTGCTAAAACTAAAAATCATATTTTAAAAAAAAAAAGTTTAAAATAGTATACATAAATGTAGAAAATTACTACAAACATTAAACAAGAAAAATTTGCTTTCCAAAACAGCTTTTGATTAAGCTGCATATAACACCGGGGCATGTTTGATTTTAAGGAAACAAAGAAATGTGCATTTCGTATAAAGACACCGTAGGTTTTCTGCTGAAGGCAAACCCTATGACAGTTCTTACCGCTGCTTGTGTTTGGGTAGAGACTTCGCATCGGCCGCAAACATCTTGGAAACAAAGATAATGACTGGCATGTTCTCCTCGCTCCGACACTGCAGAAAAGCTACGAGGCAAGAAAAAACAATGTATATCAAAAACCAGGTCAAGTTTTGAAGACGGATCGATTGCTCCTGTCTGCATTTACTGTTCAGGCAGAGAGTGCTATGTCTCAGGGGTCGTGGGAAGAAGAAGAAGCTGTTTATTTACTGTAGGTAAAGGTGCCATCATTCAAGCCGACTCGTCTTTAAAGGGTCTTAAAAATCCATCTTTGCTCTAACATATTACATGGTGTATAAACGCCTGTTCTGTAATAGGTAAATAATATACATACATGTAATATTTGTCTGCGGAAGCATCAGGAATACATTAATACATGTGTTTTTGGAGAGCGAGATGCTATTTAAAAGTGGAACTTATTATTATTTAATATAGCATTGTATAACGGGTGGACAGGACACAACAAGTAGTATGTAACATAACAATTTGACTTAGAGACAAAGAGTGCTCAAACAGGCTTACAATCTAGAGGAACTCACGCCTTTTATATGCTTTAGTTATTGTCTCATGGTTATAAGGAATATGTATTGCGTGTGTCTAGTATTTGTTGCACAGAGGTTCATGGTTAGTAACTTTTTCATTTATTTCAATATTTCATGAGTATTCTCCTACCCACGATCCTCTCCCGTTCACTGAGCTAATTCTCCCAGCTTGGAAGTCTCTTGGAGATCAGAACATGACATTGATGTGTCACGTGAGAAACAGTATAATAACCACGTAAAAGAATGTAAGAACGCGTTGCTACAGTTTAGATAAAGAACAAAAAGCTTGCGGGCTGATGGATCCTGCATTATGGAGAACTAGAGTGTCACCAGTGGGAAGAGCAGAATTATGAAAGAAAAGATTATAGAGCGGTATCAGATTTACATAAGGAGACCAATGTATATAGTGAATATCCGTAGTTTATAGTGTCACCGGTGGGATGATTTACGAAACGAAAAGATTATAGAGAGGTATCGGTTACATAAGGAGACCACTGTATAGAGCGAATACCCGTGGTTTTTCAATGAATCTCCATCTTAAAGGAAGACGCTCCAACTTCTTATATTGCAGGTAAAGAAAGCCCATTCTGCCGAATGTTGCAACTAGGACTGACCGAACAGATAGGTGCAAGTTAAACACTAAATTTAGTTAAAAAAAAACTACAATACTTAATACTTAGCTAGGGACCATGGGGTCTGCATGATTGTTGCTCATCATTAGGTCATTAAGACATATGCATCGCCGACAGCCTCTCCATCACAGTCAAGAGGAATATACAAAGTACGACTCACTTTAAAAGGCATAGTTCTAGCCAGCTGAAACTCATTTGTGGCCGATTATTCCCAGGTGTTATGAAGGTGGACATACTAACAGATGTGTTTCCACACAATAACTTATTACCAGTGCGGCAACAGGAAATTACATGTAATCAGGTGTTACAAGCAATATCCCCGTGAAGTGTACACACAAAAACACTGGATCAGGTGTTCAAGCAAGCTGAATATATTCCGAGAACAAGGTTCTAGGAATAATGATCCTTACTATCATGAGCATGAAATAAATCACTTCTACCTACAACATATATAAATATTTCCAGAATACAAACGAGGGTCACATACTAAACAAGGATAGACTTTGTTCTCCCTCAACGGCACAGGGAATTCCATAAACATTCATACAGTTCTAAACTAAAAAAAAAAATGTTTTTGTGCATAATATTCTAGGCAGGGTATAATGGTAATTTTGTAAGCAGGTAATTAGGATGGGGTAATTAGGCAGTTTGGTAAGATGTGCTTTTGATGTTTAAAGATGTGATGATGCCTTGATAACATCATAATGGTATCATGATGTGCATAGTCTACGACAAAATGTTATATGGAAGCAGCAGCCGGATTCTTTTTGTAATGTTGCAAAAACATACCATTTACCAGTCCCTAGTAATTAAACACACTGGAATAACATACATTCAATCACACAGGGAACTGCTCAGGGAACTGCTCAGGGAACTGCTCGTTCACTGCCACTGACCTTGATATACTTGCGGACAATCTTTGTAGGGCACACAAGTAAACCACACAGACTAAAAAGTGTAACTAGATGGTACTAGTCCATGGCAACTGAATATAAATGGGACCAGGAAAATTCCAAAAAAAAGTAAGTACACATTGTCTGGTGCTGAAACTGCACATTTTAAAAAGGTGTAGGAATAATATACTACCACTCACCTGGTTCTTTAAGGCTGGCAGCCCTGATCACTATGTGTTTATATAACATATGGTGAGTTAAATTAGTTGCTGATGAATAAGATAAACAACAATCATATCACCTAATTTTCAAGAAATGCAGACAACAGACAGAGACATCTATATTGAAATACACGGTTGACAGACACCACAAACTAGTTAAGCTGTGTCTTCTAGTCTTCTTCCCTACAATAAGATTACAGACAGACATACTTGTATAGAAGCTATCCTGAATCTTAGACAAGACCAAGGCCTGATTAAGGACCGCGCCTTTACATCAGGAAAAACAGGCTGACTTGATGGGCTGAATGGGTCAAATTCTATGTTACTTGAGAAACAGGTATGGTCCTTAAGCATCGCTCAATACAAAAAGATGTAAAAGTAAAAGTTACAAAATGGGTTTATTTCCTAAAGGAAGTTATAAGAGTTTGCAGGAGAGTTGTTGTTTTTAGCGCATTGACCTCATCATACAGTATGAAGTTCCAGCTCCATCGAGCCTCTGCTGCAGAAGGAGCTAGGTTGGCCCTGTATAGTTACATTTTTGAGATTTACTCCTCAACCATTTAATAACACATTATACAGGATCAGTCCGGCCATTTCTGTTGGAAATGGTTGCCAGTGTTTGCCCTTCATAACAAATAGTGAAGTGAGGTAGTTCCAGTCACAACTCTCCAGACCCCTTATGGTACATAGATCCCAACGTGCAACCCATATGGAATCTTCAGATACACAGACAGGGCTGGACAAAGATATGTAACAATTAGGAACTAGATCAAAGGCTTTACGAGCCATATTTTATTTTTCTCCAGAGGGCCATGCATGCATACATTGATAGAGATCAATATTAAGTACAACAAACTGTTCATGGCCAGCAGTTGAATTTAGGAAACATGTTTCAAGAGATTCATTTCAAGCTCTTTAACAGGAGCAGATGCTTAGGAAAGGGTGGAGAATAATTATCATCATGGTGTAATATTTGGGGGAAAATCTTACAAAGAAATGTCCAATGTTAATCTTTCAGATATAATATGAATGACATTTGATTCTCCTGACTGCAGATCTAAGCTAGCAACTTGGCAAAGTAACTTTATGCTGTAACTGGATTATAACAGAAATTGGGCTCATAGATCACTGCAAACGTTTCTGCAAATAATGCACATTAAAGCAATCATGTAAAAAAGCACAAACAATTTTAGAAAAAAAAGATGACATCATGCTCACCTTCTTTCAGTTGCTGAGTCTCTGGAAGCAGGGAATCAAACCGTCGGGACCCCCCGCACATAAGCCTTTCCACTCTTTCTGCTGGGATATCCAGAGGACTAGGGAGCTTCCTGCACACCATACCTAGGAGATTTGGTTAAGGACTGGAACAGAATGGACACCGTGTGCCGTGCATGCCATCGAGGCATCAACAGTTATAGACTATAGGCTATCTGTAGGGCCATGCCAGTTCTGGTAGTTGCACAAATATATCTAAAGATGCTTTGTAGAAAAATACGTGGAATAGCGCTGCCTGCTTCACACAAATCCTGTATGCATCCAGTAAATGGAACTACAGTAAAGACAGAGGCCCCTGTTCAATGTGCCCACAGCTGTTCATTATAGCTGGCATGTTAGTGATATTCTTGAAGAACAATAATAAAAACAAAAATAGAAAATGGAAAAGTCAATGATACCGGAATTTGATGGTCTGGCAAAATGCTAAGAAAGATTATTTTAGGGATGTAAATCAGGTTGATCCAAACTATTAACAAGTGATAATCACATTATTATTTATTTATATAGTGCCAGCATATATACATACATGTGTGTATGTATGTGAGAGTGTGTATATACAGTATATTACCTAATTCGCAACATAACTGAGGATACAGAGGACAGCTTCCGATAATGGAAGCCACTGACTGAAGATTGCATTTACTTGGACCTTCGGATCAGAGTGCCTGGAGTCCCTGGGGCTGATTTTTAACCCCAAGGAAGAAACTATCTTCTCAATTTTTTCCTTCTCTCTAAAAAAAACAAAAAAAACACACAAAAATGACTTGTAATGATAATGCTTCATGACTGTTCCAATAAGAATACAGACTTCCCACTGACCTTTTAATCACTGCATCATACAGACTCCATATGTTATCCAGGATGAGCTGCACAAATAAAGGCTTCTTTGCTTTGTTCTGCAAAAACATTATATATATATTATATATGTATAATAAGTTACACAAGGGTAGAGTGGACTGGGGAAATGAGAAGATTGTGAGACATGACATCAACAAGATAGTACAAGTGACTTACAGAAGTAACGTCACACTGCTTTAAAGACCTTTGCTTCAGGCAATGGAAAAAAAGCTACAATCGATAAAAAAAGAAAAATTCACTCTCGAAAACCTTTAACTGTAAACTTGACATTGCCTGGGACCTAAAACAGTGCCTACACTGATCGTGGCAATATATACAATATGGGGCAAATCGATGGAATACAGAATTTAGGAAGGACGATGGACTATTCGACCAGAACAGAAATTCTAATACATCCCATGTAAAGAAGGTTTTAAACAGGAATGAGAATTTGTTCTTTATTCTTCTGACATAATGTTGAAGGGAGGTCAATTTCACAATGGAATATTAACCACCTCCCCCTTCAGTAATGTCTACTGCATAAATTTCATTAGGATGATTTACGGCCTGATCTCTGCTATAGAAGGTACATGATGAGTAATTGTTAATATATGAGGGTTTTTAAAAGTGAAATATTACACAAAAGAAACACTGCAGGGAAAAACTTGGCTGCACTATTAAGCCGAAGAGCTCTTTTGTTCATTGGCCAACGGAAGATCGTCTTCCCTAAAACCCAAGACAGAGACCGTGGGCAATATAAATGATAAATCTCTATGGAAAACATTAGCTTTGCTATTTCCACCAGGCCAGTGACAGAGGCCATTTGTGAAAGTCGTTCATCACTACAAATTTGGCTTCAGGCTTCTACTAACGCTGTTTGGCGCATACTAGCAGAGCGTTGGTGGAAGAGGGAATTAAACATCAGATCATATAAATAGGAAATCTAAGTCTGGGTGTCAAACCGGCATATATTTTATCCCAATACATGATCAGATGTATGAACAGACTCTAAGGTTATAAAAACGAAATGGAATAAAAAAAAAAAAAGAAAAAAGAAAAAAAAAAAAAAAAGACGCATATCAGTTTTGAACCATAACAAGCTAAAAACACTTAAGACCATGGAATGACATGGTTACAAAAGAGAAATGTACTCCGAGCATAGGGATTAAGGCATGTATAAGTAATGGCATGGTATTACCTGAGCTCCTTTCATGATCTTCTTGGCTTTAGCATTCAGGTAGTAATCCCCCCAGAGTGTCTTCAGGAGGACAGCAGCCCTAATACCAACTTTCTGGCTGTAGAGTTGGGCAAAGTGATCTATGCTACAATAAAATAGGGGACAGGAAAGTACAATTTCACTATACATTAATACAAAGGGCCAAATCTAGAGCAAGAAGGGATATGTTGGCCCTGCACAATCTATAGTTAACCTGCTGGTTTAATGAATGTCACCTCAGTTAATGGTTTAGTGAATAAACCCCACCAGATGTGAAAGAATGTGTCCTAAAACCCTGCAAACCCTGATTGTAACAGGAAGGATTCCATACGTGATGTTAAACTAAATTGCGCATCCAAAAACAGGATATGGATGATGGGGATAATACAATAAAGAGAGTTGTCTACCCTTTGTGTCCTTTTTTTTCTCCTGGAAATAGAACAACCTTGCATGTGTACGAGAAATAAGAGTATCAGAGTCCGACGCTCATAACTAATAGCTATGTCCCTGACAGCCGATCCGATTTAGTTCTATCAGCTTAAGAGAGAAAAGAAGGGTCACAGAATTTACAGAAGTGGAGACACTTGCGAGAGCTATTATTATCCGTTCCAGACGGAAAGCAATACTAAATCAATCACAAACCCTCGCACTGAAAGGTTCGGCTAAAGCATAAAATGTTTCATAAACAAAACAAGGACATTCGGGGAATTGCCAAATAACATGTAATAAAGAAATCAAGCGATTTTCTAAACTAGTCCATAGGCCAACAATAGTGTTTAACCACTCGATGCCGCTGGCTTGACGGGGAACCTTTCTACAGAACCACAGCACCATCTACTGATAACATACAATAATGTCTCAAAAGTCACTATTTCACAAACTTTACTGGCAGATAAGAACCGTTCTGCCCATAGTCCTTTGTCTCGAACCAAGAAATAAAACCGAACTAAATCAAAATTAAATGAGGCAATTCTTTCAGAATATTTTAGTAAAATACATAAAACTGAACTTGTTAAGCAAACGTTGGAGCAAAATAGTGACTAGTGTACTGTGTTTAATGTAAAACATATTAAAAAAGCCTTCACATGATGAGGAGAGAGAGCGAGAGGAGAGCGAGAGGAGAGGAGAGAGAGACAATATGCCCACTGAATCAAGACAGACTTACGTAAAGCCCCATCCATCGATGGCACTGCCAAAAACCACATTGCCCTGGTCTGGTGAGAAATAAAGGTGGGAATCATCCGTTTCTTCCAGACCGGCACTCCAGTCATACACCTGCTCTCCTTCCACACATTCTGATTTTCCTTCATTCTCCATTTCCTTTTCAGCTCTGTCTTCTAGGACTTTAGATGTGAAAAGGCTCCCCGTAACAGCGTTTACCTGAAAACAACGGCACAATAATACAGTATTTTAGACGAGGGAGCAAATACAAACACTATGTACAGCTTGAAGGAGAGAAGAGTGCAAGATGATGTGATGGAAACAGTTAAACACAGAACACCTAACAAGTACAGGAGCGTGATTTTGTTTGAAGAGTCTGAGAAACGTTTGAACATTTCTA
This sequence comes from Spea bombifrons, assembly GCF_027358695.1. NCBI lineage: Eukaryota > Metazoa > Chordata > Amphibia > Anura > Pelobatidae > Spea > Spea bombifrons. The sequence goes on along the minus strand of NC_071090.1, from coordinate 84,306,922 downwards.
GCATCTAAAACTACATCTAAGATTCTGATGCTCTAATGTGAAAAGGTTTTACTTTACTGAGATGGTGGTAGATAAGGGGAACAGGCTCCCAGTAGAAGTAGTAAAGGATAATACAGTGAAAAAATGTAAACATGCATGGGCTAGGCATATGTCTACTGTAGATCTAAGTCAATATCGAGGACTGAAAAAGGTTTGAGTCAGGACATAGTGGGTAGACTAGATGGACTGAAAGTTTTTTCATCTGCCGTCTATGGTTTTTCTTTTCAAAAGAAGAAAATGTCTCCTTATTTCCAAAATTCTACATTCCTCACAAAACAAAACCATGTAACCTTGTTAATACCTCAATACAAGCAATTTATATAAGAAAAGCATATAACTGCCATCGTAGTTCCCGTTCTTGGGATCTGCATGATTAATTACTCCTTATTAAGTTACCAATGTCCTACTGAGAAAAGCTGTGACATTGACAGCTCCTGTTTAATGCCACTATGGCATTATTTCACAGACTGACAACTTACACGTTAAGGTTGAGTTTGGCAGAAATAGACATTTCCGTCTCACACTATGACTGTAAGCTCTTGGGAGAGATGGGTATTGCATACCACATGCAAGTAAACATACAGATGTGCGTATTGCTTAGTTACCTGCTCTAGGATCTTCTGCAGATGTGCATATGCTTCCAGAGAAGACAGCTTCAGTTCAACTATCAATCTATCAATTTTATTGATGACAAGGACGGGACGAATATTCTCAAGCCACGCTTGGCGTAACACTGCCTGTGTCTGAAAAATAAGGGAGAAAAATTGTTACACAAGCCAAACACACACATTATATATATATATTCTAATTTTGAGATTCTGCAACATTCTGTTTTTTGCAATTTTGAGACATAAACATAAAAAAGGAGGTGGGTTGCACTGCAGAGTAATTTTTTCCTAAAACAATTTCTACTGCATCTCGTAATAATACAATAACGGTGATCATAGATTGGCCTCTGGACAGAAGTTCATCAATTAACCAGCCAATGATTTCCTATGCTTTTGCTGCCTTGGATCTGAAATTTGAACATTTTGGTAACCTGTTTTCATTAGTAGTGATACATGAAGCAGAGGAAAGAATGACAGAGGTAAAGAGAAATAAATCTGTGATTTAATGCATGATAAGGTAAAAAAAAAACCCACAAAATTAGATGGAATATCCATTTCAGATCAGGTTATCAAAACACTAAAAACAGAACCTTAAATGCATATTGTATAGATCATCTATCAGGGGACAGAAGTTCCCCGGGAGGCCTGATTCACTGGTCAAGAAAGAAGACACTAAAAGCTGACAAAAACCGAAGTAAGAAGACAGAAGACGGAAGACTGAAGAAGATGTGTGTAGTCTGTATTAAAGGGAACACCTTACCTGCGGACAGACTCCTTCTACAGCATCGACCACAATGATAGAGCCATCGCATAGGCGGACTGCAGTTGAGACTTCAGAAGAGAAGTCTACGTGTCCAGGAGAGTCAATCAGGTTGATGAGATATTCTTCATCGCCTAAAAGATTACACCAATATACACATGATTTTATAAAATCTCAGGTGTAGGTGGAATGAGAAGATGGTGCGTCACTAGAACAATAAGCACTAAACATCACATATTACTGACTACAGTGAAGGACAGCTGGTTATAGTACCAAGCATAATACAAACATAAATAATAAGTCATTGAAGTATATCAGTGAGAGTGATCACTTTCTTTATAAGTTGGGTTCAGTTACACACATGTATTATACATATCCGGGGCAAATGGTTAGCTAGTCAACTATCACTGTGCAACATACAGCATTAGTGAAAGCACAGATCTTGGTCTTCACCTCGCATATTTGTACATTTGTATTCAAAATTTGCCATCAAGCAATCGTGTCAGAAGGGCACTGACAAACAACAAAATTATTAAAACAAATACCATCTTTGTACTGCAGGGAGATAGCGCTGGATTTCATGGTTATCCCTCGGATTTGTTCATCTTCTCGACTGTCCAAGTAACGCAACTGCAATAAAAAAAAATCTAAATCTGTAAGATGAAAAAAATAACATTGAAAGGTTTATGTACACACAAAAAACATTTTCTAATGTTCATTATTGAAAACAAAATTACCTTCCCTGCTAGCCGACTGGAGATGATCCCGTTGCTAGATATAAGGCAGTCAGCCAACGTTGTCTTGCCTGTTTAAAGACACAAGAACACCGTGACACATATGAATGCTATGTGTGGTTTTATAACTGGCACTTGGTTGCCAAATCCACAGCCTATACCAGATAACTTACTTTTTGTACTTTTTTTCCGTATTTGGTTGGGCTAGGAGTATACTGTTTGTTTGTTTACAAAATCTCTAATTAATCATATAACAATCCGTAGAACGAAATACAGAAATGAATAAGAATTGGAGTTTAATTTCTAACAAATTTCACTCATGAATCCCTTTCTTTTCTTTTTCTTTTCCTTCCTTTGACATTGTAATATTCTACTGATGTAATTCAGATTTGTGAATAATATGTTTAAAAAAATTTTTTTTAAATAAAATAAAGAGGAAAAAGAAAGAAAGAACACCGTGACAGTTTACCAAGTAAAATTTAAATGTATTTAACAGGCAAAAATCTTAACAGCTGTAGTCCTGGAGTCATCGTATATACACCAGGAGTTTGCTGGAGAGCTGAAATTGTATTGCTGTGCTAATGGGGGCCACTAACTTTACTTTGACCTTTAGTTCTAGAAGGCTACAGTTTTATTTTAAATCCATAGTGGCTTCAGAGAGCATTAAAATCCCTAAATGTACCTTTACACCTGGCATCAATGGAAACAAAAGACTTACCATGGTCAACATGAGCCAAAATACAGATATTCCGGATATTAGCAGTCTTCTTCCGTAGGGCAACAATTTTCTCCAAGCTTACGACTCCCATTGTGTATTCCCTAAAAAGACAGCTCGTTAAGTGGCAGCTGTGGGTTATGTAATTAAATTGCATGTGACATCATATACAAATAAAGAATATCTTACAAAACAATGTCTGAAATATTTATTTATTTATTTTTATTCGTGCCATTATATTCCACAGCGGTGTACAATGGGTGCATAGACAACAAGTGGTGTATAACATAACAATTTGACTTACAGAAAGAACAGGTAAGAAGGGCCCTGCTAAAAAGAGCTTACAATCTAGAGCGAGTTGGGGAATGTCAAAGAAGAGGTAAAAGTGTCACTCTTGGGGATGGCCCAGGCACACTAGTATACGTATTATCCAAAAGGAGGAGAGGGACTATGCCAGGTGAGCGAAAAGAAGATGAGAGGGAGGTCTTTAACCCTTAAATTCATGGGCGTCCATAAAGAAGTGGGGATTTCTGAAGGACCGAAGGCAGGGGAAAGACAGATAGGTCGGGGAGGTTATTCCAGAGGGTAGGGGATTTTTCCTCTTTATTCTACGTGTGTGAGACACTTATAACTAAACTTACAAATAACAATAGCTGCCAAACACCACAAAGTCCCTTAGAACAGTACATGTGCCCGCAAACCACATGCAGCAGCCCAGCCCACGTTGACAGCCAGTGTTTCACTTACCCTATATGTATAGATCTGTGTGTGTATACGGTATATATTTACGAGCACTGACAGCCCTGCTGATCAGCTCCAGTCCATGTGCAGCCCACACCCGGAAGTAAACGAACTTTTCGCGTAGTCCTTTCACCCCGGCAGGTGACGTCATCGCGCAGCCCTCGGGCTTGTTCACAGGACGCTCGGCTGTTGCTAGGTGACGGTCTGCGTGCCTGGATACAGAAAACCTTGGGAGAGAGTGTGACACGGTGCGGAGACCACAGCCGGAGGGGAGACATGAAGCGTAAATGTATCTGCGAGATCTGCACCTGCGGGTAGGAGACGGCAGTCTGGGGGGCATTCTTTAACACATTAAAGACTTTAACTAAGCTTTAACAAAATCTTAGCTAAATAACCCGAATATGTAGCACTCGGAATCTATATTTATCAATGTGATACTTACATTAATAATAGTGTAAAATAATACATATGGGTCTTGGCAGTGGTGGTGTATTAGCGCATTTGGAAATAGTCCTTCTGAGTGCGTGTTTGAAATAGTTAAACCCACCAAGTTGTGGCATCAAATATTTGCCCACATGTCACCTGTATGACACCTTCCATATTATTATTATTATTATTATTATATTTATTATTTGTGAAGTGGGGAGATACAAACATATTATTAAATAAACATAAGACATATTAATACTGACGTTGTAGGGGTCCTTGGGATTTCATATATACTTAAGTCACATACATTAGTACTCGCTATATGCCCCAGTCACATACATTAGCACTCTCATATATGCCCCTGTCACATACATTAACACTTTCATATATGACCCAGTCACATACATTAACACTTTCATATATGACCCAATCACATACATTAGTACTCGCATATATATGCCCCAGTCACATACATTAGTACCCGCATATATGCCCCAGTCACATACATTAGTACCCGCATATATGCCCCAGTCACATACATTAGTACCCGTATATATGCCCCAGTCACATACATTAGTACCCGCATATATGCCCCAGTCACATACATTAGTACCTGCATATATGCCCCAGTCACATACATTAGTACCCGCATATATGCCCCAGTCACATACATTAGTACCTGCATATATTCCCCAGTCACATACATTAGTACCCGCATATATGTCCCAGTCACATACATTAGTACTCGCATATATTCCTCACTCATTATTGTTAGTACCGCCAAGTCTATTAATGAATGTGATTGAAAAAAGAGTGGTTAAGGCATTATGTCAATGGTATTCCTTTTATGGGAAAAGAAAGTCAGAGTCTGATGGAAACATCAAACTATTCATTAATGGCAATACTTTAGTGCAGGGGTAGTCAGTAACAGGCTTTGTGGAGGACATTTCACTAAATGCAACACTCTCCCACCCACCCTCTTCCACTATCCTCACCCGCCACTTCATAGAAATTGATGGCCTGACTTAATACTTGCAAACCTGTGTTTTGAAAGGGGGTTACTCCCTCTTCACCTTGTCCTATATCGCCAAGACAGGATTCTTTTCTTCTTGACAGTCACTATAAAGAAATTACCATTGGTGATAGGGTTGCCATATTGGACATTTCTTCCAGGACACATGTTTCTACATGTTGCTGACCACCACCTATAAATCACTCCTTCATAAGGAAGTGCATACATTCGGTTAAGTCATTGATTTCTTTTTTGATTTTATACACATTCCCATATTCTGCAGGGATCCACTGTAGGTGGAGGTCAGGAACATGTAAGAATGTAAGACATGTCCTGAAAGAAATGTCCAATATGGCAACCCCATGCACAAACGTGGTGATGGTCAAGCAGTACAGCAGATTCTCCATCCTCTCCTGGATATATAAGAGATCAGGGAATATTAAGCTAGGCTTCTCAGCTTCTCTGAAATGGTTGGTGATAGTAGCAGAAGATACACGCAGAATTGAGAGGAGAGCATTACATTTGATGCATTTAGTGGAGTGAAATGTTCTCCACAAAGCCTGTTTATGATTACCCCTGCTTTAGACTTTCCTACCTCATAAAACAAATACCAACCATTGATGTAATGCCGTACGTGCTAAACAATAATGCAAAGTTAACAGATTTGGTCATAACAAAATGAATGTGTCCTCGGTTAACCTGCTCGTAAATGCCAAGCAGAACATGACATTCATCTAATGTAGGCCTGGGGGATTCGAGACGATCTCACTGTCCTCTGTTGTATGCAGATTGATTCACATCCATAGGACTCATGCATTATTCATCAATTGTTTTTATAGCGCCAACATTTAAAGGACAGGCATTTGCTGAGCTGGACAAAGTATGATACAACCATATTGGCTATATTTATCAACCTAAAAACGGATTAATTCCAATGTGACAGTTCAAGCAAATGAATCCCTGGGAATGTTTTAAATAAAATTACAACCTGTAGCTTGTACATTTTGTTTGTCAATCAGTGTACTTATTTTGGAGGTATTGTGGTTATTAAATTGTAATAATATTAAGTATTATATATACTTAAGAAATATATGTAAAGGATAAATACTAAAATGACCCATATGTATGGATTAGAATTCTGTTACTAGTCCATCTGTGTTCAGATACTTAATCTCTGTTGTCCAAAGAAAACCACCATTGGGGAGGAGTGATTGGCCTCATGTAAAAGTAAGTGGGGGAAGCTCTAAATGATGATAGAGCGACCTTGCTCGTGGATGAAATTAGTGGTCTCATAAAATGAAGACAGGCCTCTAAAGGACATTATAATCTACTAGAGGCTCTGAACGCTCTGTGCAAGATCTGTTTATTGTGCTTGCAAGTTCTGTCCTGGGGCTTTACCCTCGTGGAGTACCCGACATGCCAATTTAGGTCAGTTTCCTGAGTTTGGTTTTGGGTAATTTGGATGGCTTTCATTACTGAACACAAGTCGCTACCGCTACTGGAAGGGCAAGGGAATTCTAACATCTATCTAGAAGTAAGCAGGATGCACAATAGCTCTGCATCTCCTAAACATGGCCAAATATAACGCGCCATATTAGTGAAGGCACAGTGTGATAGGAAGTGAGGTGTTAGAAGTGCCAAATAGTCATTTGCCTGGGTAAACATATCCTAAAGTTCTTTCATGACCATTATTGTTTTAAAGTTATATTGTAATCACAAATAAATCTCAATGTGAAACGGCACATGACTCACTTACAAACAGGGTTTTATAGGAAAGGGATGAACCTGTAACTCTCAACATGTTGTCAATGCCACATATAAACTTAGTACAGGGAGGGCTGAGTAACTACGGGTTGATGACCCATGACCTACGGTGGCCTGGTGGAAGTCAAACTTGTTACAATTCAGGGGACCTATAACTTGCAAGATGATTGGTTGCCTGGCAGCGTTACCTAGGTGTGTACACAAAGCTTACAGTTTCTAAGGACATCCCATACAAAGCAGTTGTCGTGTGCCATTTGTCTCAACGAGTTTTCGTGTAGGGTGGTTCGAAGGATTATAAGGTATGATGATATTTTGCCTTTGTAAATAATGTATGTTTGAATTGTGTTACCTAGAACAAGAGGAAATCTAGCAACATATTCTTGAGCAATGTTTGTTTTAAACAAGAATAAACAAAACTGTATCCTAACAAATACAATGACAACCCATAGCATTCTTTTACATTTACGCTACGTTCTACAACAGGCATTTATATAGCGCTTTTCTCCCAGTGGAACTTAAAGTGTAAATATATATATATATATATATATATATATATATACTTTATATAGCCACATAATTGGACAGTAAAAAGTTTTCCCCCAAACTTTGGGTCTAATGTTCACTCACCAATATAATATTAAAAGAGTTACAAGTGCACCACAGTACCCTAATTGTTACACTGGTATAGTTAAGTTACTCATATCCAGCAAATGTATTAAAAATAAGACATATCGTACCATCAATGTCCAGTAGAGGGCACCATACTCAATGCCTTTACAATAACCCTTGGATACCTTTGGTTGTGCAGTAGGGACATGTGTGTGTGTATTAAGATTGTTTTTATGTTATCAAAGAATGAGTGAATTATAGCTTCTTTAAGCAGCTAAGTGTCAGGCATTATATTATGTTGGAAATGTTATTTGTATTTTTTTCATTTTCTATAACATTTGTCTATTTAAATGTATTAAATGGTTCTACTTTATACATTATTTCCCGTGTTTTGTCCTCCAGGCGCCACCATTGCCCCCACGCACCTACAATGATTTTTGAAAAGTCTGAAAAGCCCTGTGTTCTCACTGAATACGTGGAAAAATACCCACAGTATGATCTTGTGCAGCCTCCTCAAAGTATGAAGCCCAAGCAAGAATACCAAGGAAACCGTGGAAAAATTGAAGGACTAACAACCTTTAAGTAAACCTATTTGATTATTATCAGAAAAGGGAATATGCAGTATATAAAATATATTTTAGCATACACATATCTAAACTGTAAAATAAACCTATGACAGAGTTTCATTGAAATGCTTAATCTGCTAGCCGATCAAATATGGTGGCCTAAAATACACCAAACTTTGATGAATGGGTTATATGGAAATCCCGTTAAATGGTTTTTTAACTTAGAGATCAAACCTTTGCTAATTCAGCCATACCTAAACTCACAATTAAAAAGCTGCATGTTTTTTTGCTGACACTATTTTTTATTTGGACCTAGAGTTCAAATTCCAAAAATTAATAAGTCCTTGCAGTCATCCACCATGCACACTGACTGACCCCAGGAAAATGCAAAGAGTTGAGTGTTAGAGGAGCCATTAAGATTCACTGGGTGCTGCTCATGTTTGTTTTTATGAGGATGACCTCAGAGTAGACCATCAATGTCCAAAGTGGAAAAATTCAGGCTAAGACAGGATTCAGGGTCTATGTATACAGAACCAAGCTAAAGTCAGGGATGACAGAGACGTATCAAGAAAAGTAGTATCACTATAGCACAATACATACCTTTCAGAATGATGATGAATCTTCATTTGTGTCCACTAATAGGTAGGACAATAAAATACAGCATGTAGGCTCTGTTTACTTAAGCGACAGAAATTCACATCGGTTAAAATCGGTTTCTTCATTTGACATTGTCGGGGCCAGACTGGCCTACTAGGAAAGAACCAGAAAATTATTTCCTTACCACTTTGGCGCTTGCACACTGTACAAGGAAACTCTCTTTTTCGGCCCATGTTCCTGTTTTCCCTGGGCAGGAAAAGAGAGACTCCGATCACACTGTGTGAACGCCACAGCTGTAAGCTGCAGGCCAGCATTAGGCTGCTGTCGAGCCGCATAGACATCAACGCGGCCCCTGTATGGTATGAACCAGAGAAATCTGCAGGAGAGGTAAGGGGGGTGCAGAGAGGATGAGTGAGTAAGTAAATGGCTGAATAAATGTAAAAAAAAATGCGGCAGAGGTGGCACAGGCAGGTTGTTTAGGGGGCAGAGGTGGCACAGACAGGCTATGTGGGGGACAGACAAGTTTGGGGACAAAGATGGCACTGCGGGACATGTTGCTTGTGAAGCTGGGTGCCTCTGTGGTTTGCAGTTATGTCCCTGTTGTGGCATGTGGACACATGAGCCCACACAATAAAGTGCTGGTGTCCAAATGTTTTTAGGGCTGCTTTTCATTCCGTGTCCAGCCCTGAACATTGTTTAATTTTTTTTTCACATGAGTAGTCAAAGCTCACATCAATAAATTCAACATTTTAGGCTGATTGCAGATTTAATTGTACTGGAGAGAAGGGAAGTTAGATACTACTGGGTGTTTATAGCATCTTCTCAGAGCTAAAACAGTAAGGAAGTAAGGGTAAATGTTCTTAACCTGATTTTGATGGTTATCTCTTACCTTAAACACTATTTTCCTGTTCCTGCATATTTCAGGTCAGATTATCTCCCATATGATGTTGTAAATCGACCTGTGCGTGCTCATGAAGAATACAAACCGAAGCCGGGCCACATCGACCTTGAAACAACCTATCATAAGGATTTTAATCCCTACAAAATACAGCCTGTGGCACCGGTGCACCCAGTGGATCAGCGGAAAATGAATGCTGGAAAGTTTGACGCTAACCCCACATATAAAGGTAGGTCCACTGGGGAAAAGAGCTTTTTCTTTATAATACTTTTTTATACGTCTTTGCCAGTGTTTAGCTGTTGGGCTAAATGAGCATAAAGGGAGTGTCTGGAGTTGCTTTTTATGTTTCACCACTTCAGCTGTGGACTGCAGCTTACTAAGTGCAAAGCTGGGATTTGTGGGAATTATAGTCCACAGCATGGCCAAGCCTTGTGAGAATTATATGAGTGCATCATTCTTTTTCTATAGTATGGTATGTTAAAAAGAGAATTGTGTACTGTATGCATGTGAATGATCATGTCATTCATGTGTGTTAATGTACAAGAGCGTGTAGTGAGCAGCTAGTAAGTGTCTTAATGTAAGTAAGTGTCAGTGTGTGTGTGTAAGCTGGCAAATGAGTATGCTAGTTTGGATGCATGTGAATGAATGTCAGCTGGGGCCCAAAGTCCTAAATACTAGGTGGTTATTCACAGGGTTGTGGAAGCCTTTTCTGCAGCAGAACCTCTTGGGTAGAAAAATGTGCATCTATATTCATCTGTTAAGTTATTTTTATTATCCAGTAAAAGTGGCTGAAAGAGTGCTTGTTTTGATTAATAATACCTACCCCCTGTTTCACATACGACACTTCAAGCATAGCTTCCTATTTTAAGCCATACCTGGGAACTCTCCGGGTTTGCCCAGAGATTGCCGGGTGAAGCACCGGTTCTCCGGGTCAAGACGCGAATCCTCCGGGTCGCGGGGGCGGGATCTTGACACTCCCCGCTCCCTGTCCATTTTCCCTTTAAATGGGGGTGTTTCCCACTGCCGTCAGCAGGACCTCCCACTGACGTCACGGGACCACCTGTCAGTGGGAAGTCCTGGTCGTGTCCCGCAAGTGAAGGCTCTGGGTAGCCTTAGCCCAGAAGTTCCCAGGTTGTAAATACAAACCAAGGGAATATACTCTATAAATATACACTAATGATAATGTTTAATGGATAATTGTAAACTAAAAAATACGTGGTGGTTTCCCTTTAAATGCAGCCTTAGCTACAATATAATATACAATAAAGCTACATTTCCTCTTATACCATTTTTTTTTTTTTAGATGATTTCAGACCTTGGGATATTCAAAAAAGGGAACTTGCAAAAAAGGAAAGAGTTTATCAGCCTCCAACAGAGAAGTTTGGTAACTCCACTACCTTCCAGGATGATTTTTTTCCAAAAGATCTTATGCCAAGAGAAAGCTTTAAGCCATCAGGTATTGCCAAGCTTAGCGACATTCCTTTTGATGGTACAACCAACCATCGTGTATCCTACGTTCCATATGAATTGGAGCCAAGGTTTGCAAGAAAGAAGCAAGAGTATAAGCCTAACAGCCAACCGTTTGATGATCTTACCACTCATCGAATCAACTATAAGGGTGCCCCGGGAGAGATAACTCAGAGCTACAAACCAGAGGCTGGTAAGGTTGGTAGCAGTGCACGTTTCGAGGGAAGCACTGAATTCAAAGATAGTTTTCAGCCTTGGTCTCTTCCCTTGCACCACGTTCATAAAGCTGAAGAGTATGTTCCACCCAGTACTCACATGGCGCTAGATACTACAACTCACACAGATTACGTCCCGCACCAGTTGAATTTTGTTGCCCCCATCAGACCTGTGTCCCACGGAAGACGTAGCAATGTACCCTTCCAAGGCAATACTACAATGAAAGAAGATTTTAGAGCGTGGGAAACTGGTCGTCAACAAATAATCAAAAAAGATCATCAAATCCCAAAGCCATGTGGAAAATTTGAAGGTTTAACTACATTCAGGTCTCATTACCTACCCCATGAGATCAATCCAACTCAAAGTTACAAGCCTTCAAACATGCCTCTCCGGAGTTCGGCTCCCTTTGAAGATGGAACCATGTATCGTTCAGATTATACACCCAAGAGAAATGAAATCTGTCCAGCAAATTATCCATCTCCACCTGGCTACATATTTGAAAATATTGATAATCGAGGCCACAGAATGTTTCGGAAGATTCTTACTCCAGAAATGAATGCATTTTCCAAGAAAAATGGAAATAGCGCTGCACGGGCTATTGCTGTGATGTCTTAAAACAGAAAGATTGTATTTTACCAACTGATTATTATGTAACAATACTACTGTAAGCATCGTAGTTTTCACCAATTAATTTTTTTTTCTCACTTTTACTTTCTTTACTCTTAAATGCTAGATAAGTGAACTCTTATAGCATATATTCAATACCAGCAAATAAAACTAAACTAGATTTGCTTGATGTGTGTATTTTTGGCTGTTGCTTCTAGATATTTATAAAAATTGAAACCTAAATTGGCATTTGTCCACACATTCACGAGTGCCCTGTGACTATCCATTTAGTCTTGACTGAGGTATATTCTATGGAAGCATCATTGTGCCAAACAAACTGGTAAAAAAAGGCAAGCACCTGAAAAGGGCCAGCCGTTTAACAATATCGAGAATATGTTACCGGTAACTTTATAGATGCACTATACATTTTCATGCCGACAGATAAAAAAAACATGATTTTGCTGTTATGTTAAAATAAGGCTAATAATTAAAAGCCCTATTAAAATTAAACTATTTTTCTTAGTAGTCTTATCTACCCTTACATTCCCCCCCCAGGATTTCTCCCCCCTATCCATGTTGTAGCTACTACTACTACTGATACTCTAGATCTAAACATATGGCCTATTCCCTCTCTGTTTTTGTTATTTTTTGGTATTTAACCCCTTAAGGACAATGGGCGGTCCCTAAACCCATTGAAAACAATGCATTTTGAGCCCGTACATGTACGGCCTTTGTCATTAAAGGGTTAAATAAAAACGTAGGTTTACAGAAAGTTAGTCTAAATCCGGCTAGTGTAACGGCCAGTATTATCTAGTTCTCAAACATTGGTGCCAACAAACTAAAGTATTAGCGAGCAATGCAACGATATATAATAAATTCACCATCTCAGGATTTCCAAGCAAAAAGTGACAAATCCAAATATTTTCTTCAGATCTGTTAATTCATTTTATTTAGATTCGTATGTATCGCTGTGTTCAAACTAACGCAACATAATTAAAATGGTGGCGGTGTTAGATGATTGAATCTCAAAATAAAGTATGACAAAAGCGTTTGCTTGATTCTTTGCCTAAACGATCATTACACCGAATAAATCCCATTTTGTAAAGTGAATATTCTATATTTAGGACTACTGCTAACTGACCAGAGCAGAGAGCCAGGCATTGAGAGTTTCCAGAAGTCCTTTCTGCTTGATTTGGCGTGTAATATTTTAGCCTCTCTGTCAGGATCATGGGTTGGGAAAATGAGGATGTGGAACTACAATCAACCAACCAAATGTAAATCCTTTGAACGAAGCCAAGCATAACACGACTGTCATTGCCTTCTCCGAAACACAGTCCGTAGAAAATTACCAGTCACCCCACAAAGACAGAACACGAAGCCTGTGTTTTTATTAGAGGGGAGAGTGTCGAGCTTAAAGGAAATTAATTCCTTTGCTACTTGTGGTATCTTTGGCGCTTTAAGTGTTGAAAGCTACTATTTCGCTGACATTTGGTGGGAAAGGAACTACACTTTTTTGTTTGAAATCTCCCCCCAGGTAAAGCTGAACCATTTCACTGAAGTAATGTTGATTAATAGGTGAACCCGGAAACTGGGGGAAGGAATTCTTCAAACGCTGAACATATCCCCTTGTGACACTATATTAAATAGGTAGTTTTTAAGACACGTCGTATGACCTTGGAGTACTTTTGGGGTCTCGTGAGCGGAGATGTATTGTCCAATACTCCCTGGCTCCTGGAGCGTTCAGGCTAAGAAGTGAATCACTCGGTGCTGACTTCTAGCTGGCCACAGAATTCAGATTGTAGGCTCCCTTCACCAAGAATCTTGTTTAAAATACTGAGTTAATGCCAGATTTCATTCCAGATAAAAAATCAATCCCTAACACCAATGTTTCTTTTCTGGCAACTTTCTACACATTAAAAAAATGCGCTGTACTATTAAAGCGACATTGGGAGAAAGGCATACTAGAAATCCGGCACGGCATGCTCATGAATTATGCTTGCTCGGGAGGGAAACCAAGTTGGAAAGAACAATATTAACTTTGTATGCGATACGAACCTATGAAGCCAATTTAAGACTTTACGGGCACTGAATGAAGTGGATATTAAGTGGGCATTGGCGGTTTGTGTCTGCGTTGCTTGTGTGTGGCTGCTAAGGATACTAAGGGTTACATATTGCAGACCCCTACTTGGCCCATCAGATCTTCCAATTTTCTACCCGCTTTAAGCTGAAATTGCTCCCCAAAGTCCTGCAAAGTCAGTGGTGTTTAGGGGGGAACAGACTGGGAATAAAAATCAGCCCTGATGCTTTAAGGCCAGCAGCTAATAAATGACATGCATGCGCGCTACACTATAGGGGTCCATTCATTAAAGAGAGAGTTGACAAGAGAGTTATGTTTCAGCTGCCATACATATATAAAGACCCATCCCCAATAAACTTCTGCTGCAGAAAGAGCTAGGCTGACCCTGTATTATGTATAGTTAAATCATTAAGATTACTCCAAAGTCTCCTTGCCAAATTAAATTATGCATGATGGAGGGCCAGCTTAGTAGTTGTTGGGGTTGGCCCTTCATAGTAAATATTATTATTATATTATTATGTTTTCTAGCATGCATCTGCACATTAAATGGAAGGGCCAATAAATAAAAGGGCCATCAGGTGCCAACTCACTAGGCATTTGCTGTGTGCGGCTGATGGTCTGTTGCAGCTTGGATGCAAGTCAAGCAACTGTAGCCTTGGCTTTTTTGGTGCATTAATGGCATTTTTAATTATTCATATCCAGATAGGTGTTTTGTTATCATATCGCTGGATTATTTTGTGAAAAACTGGTACTTTGTGTTTGTGCGCACCACAATATAATGACACACAAGAGTATACCAAAATCACATGCAGGACGTGTTTAGAGCCACAGCCACTTACACCAAAAACAGGATCCATACATCATGAGAGTGCCCCAGAATACAAATCAAGGGGAGTAGGTCTTTGGAACAGCATTTTGTTTTACGTTAGCGCTAGTTAATGCAAAGAAAGTTTTAGTTGATCGTATAAACAATCATTTTATGTCTTAAGCGTGTTTTATGCATATACTGTAAATGGAAGAATATTGATACAGTAACTGAGTAGAAACACAAGGAACCCCATCATTTGTATAACTCAGGTATAATTTTTATTGCCAAAATACTGTAACTCTGTTCGGGAGACATAAAAAAAAAACATTTTACATTTCTGTTGATGATAATGATACAACGAAGCTTTGCAGGAATGTCAAATGAATAATAGCAAATATTAGCTGTTGTGCTTCCATATTGCATGCATGCTTAACTAAAGACACATTTGTCAACAAAAAAGTGCTATAAATTGTCATATTTTAAATACAGAAGAAAACAAAAATGATTTGGTAATAAGAAAATATATGTCCCACAATATTTATTACACACTATACAGAACAAAAACAAAACAAAAAAATTAAAATATTGCACTTAACCCTTTGACTGCCAGAGGGGTGAGCAACGCATTGCTTCAGTAACGCATTGCTGGAGTAATGCATTGCTCACCCCTCTGGCATTCAGAAGGTTCAATCAGACCATAAATATGTACAAAAAAAAAAGTATTTTTACAAAGTTAATCTCTTAAGTTATAAATCTTTAATAACAATCAAGACCCCTATATGATTTAAAAGACAAAGGTACTGGAGTATCTGTATACAGTAGTTTTTGTCTAACATTCAGTGATGTGCAGCTATATGAAAGGCAGGATATTTCTGTACAAAGTGGTTGGGTTGTAAGGGGAACTCTCATTGTTGAGAGACGGCTAATTTGATACACGGATGTATGGGATGTTGAGGAAACGTGAAGAAGACGTGTCTCAAGGTGGATTGTCATTACGAAGACTAGGCAGAGGCCTAAAGGCACCTTGTTCTTAAGGTGGGCCATGGGAAGTTGGATAGCAACTGATGTGTATACCTAAGCCATTTTGAACATGCCATGTCCATCACATTTACCTTCATGCCTCACCCATTTCAGGCCTATGCTTTTCCTAAACTGGGCAGTGAATGTTCATCACAACGAAAGCTCTGACTTTAGATCTGTGCATTTGTCAACACTGCTCAACTACTCACTAATACATTACAAGCAACAACAAAATCAGAAAAATCCACCTGTGACTAGTAACTTTTTACTAAATGCATCAAAAATTGGTGATATTTTAAAAAATCTCACTTGCACCTGAAACGTCATGTTATGTGTTCAACTCCCTTTGCATATAAATGCTCTGAATTAAAACCTTAAACAAATTGTGATAGCTCCTAAAGCTTCAGGAGCACACCTTCCAGTCTACTTGTCAACATTTCTCTGTGCCCTCTTTTCGTCCTCCTCCTTCCTACATACTTGTCCTGTAGCAAAGGGTTGTCAATGCTTGGTAATCCAGAGGAAAGAAGCAATGAGACTGGGACACACTGGGCTCACCTGGAGTGTGGATGACAGCAGGTGCCACGACATGATGATGTTCCCCTTCAGAGTTACTGAGGGACTGATGGATCTGTGCCACCAGACGACAAGGTTAACATTGCTTCCTTCCTATAGACCACCACCAGAAGAAGGAGTTGCAGACATGGCATTCCCTGTACGGCATGGAATTCACCGTGAGGTGCACACCTTTGTTGAAGTCATGTAAATCATTTTTGTTCTCCTATAATTATATATATATCTATACATACACACATCTGAAATGCTCTGTATCAGAATAAAATGTCAGTACTATTATGGTTATTTATAAAATATAAAGAGCCAATGGATTGGGTATGAGATCCCAGCTTTGCTGCCAGTCTGCAAACATCCTCATAGTATTTTCTGCTGCTTCCCATTCCTACACATACTTAAACACCTTTCATACCATGTTCTATATGCTTTATTTCTCTGGATATACTATTCCAACTTTTAAAAGCAAGAAAAAGATTCTTTTTTTTTTTTTTTAAGGTTATCCTGTTACTGACTCAGGAATCTAAAATAGGTCAGTGGTGGTTCTCATTTTTTTAATGATCTGCAACCAGCTCTTTACATCAGTGATTACAGTCCAGTCTTGCTTGCCTACAGTCCACTTGGGAAAAGAGCGATGTCTTAACTCCAATTGACAATACTGTTTTATGATAATTTGGTCCTATGCATTCATCCTGGGGTATCAAACCATACAGTAACGGTATCTATGCTAAATGTTTAGACCAGTTTGGAGGTCTTTGCCTTCAATCTTTCTCCCATGACCAAGTACAGACGGGTGAATGCTTTGGGCATATCAATTTTATTTTTGCTGCCGCTAGACTATGCTACCTTGTCATAAAATGGCTTTTAGCTTTTTCATTTTCTTATATGCAGTTTGAGCCTCATCTATGTTGTTAATTACCATCTTTATGTTTTTATGCTAAAAACAATATGCATGATCCTCTTGATATTGTATAGTAAAGTTGTCCAGTAATTATTTTATAGGGAGATCATATTACTGCCACCTGGATAATAAAGGTGTATATTAAGGCCTGAATAGGTAAAAAAAAGACTGTATGAAAGATTTGGTAAGTCACCTTGGCTGTCGTCCCACAAATCCAAACTGGCATAAGTGGCATTTAAAATTATTGATAATAAATTAATACAGAGATCATTTTTACTTTGACTTTCATGGTGTAAAATGAAGTACTTTAAGATGGTTATTCAGAGTTCACTGTAAAGACTCAAATTCTAATCAAGACAAATTCTAATCAAGGGCTTCTTCTTCAAAATTATTTTTTATGTCCTCAAATTCAAAGGCCAAACATAACCAAGTCCCTTCTTGCTGTCTGCTACCAATCAAAGCTAGCATTTAAAGGATTATAAGGACACTATTCATCTATACATCATTATAAATAAAGGAAACAGACCATAATGTTAATTCTTCTCTTTTTTTGGAGTCCTGATTATATAGAGGTGCACACACCATACATTCTTAAAGTTATATTCTTACACACACAAACACACACACTAGATTGTAAACACACACATATACTGTAGTATATACCTGATGCGTCGGTTGCCTAAAATCGTAGCAGAGTTAATAATAATGAAAGTTAAAATGCTAAGGGATATATCTGTATACTATAACTGGTTGTATGGATTTTAAAATGACCGGGTTAAGAAGATCCTTCACTAAATGAAGGGTGCAAATAAAAGTTTATTCACCAAAGATGGATTGGAAACGCTGGGGTTTGTCATCCACAAAGTGTAGTGAAGTCAGAGGGTTAAACTCCCACAAACTCCCCTACAAGCTCCTTGTTTGAACCCCAGTGGCATGTACTGATTATAAACCCTTTCCTAATGCCCAACTACATATGTGAAATCAGCAAGAATGCGACTTAATGTTATTTTTCTGTCATTCGCTAAATAGACGAAAATGTAACAACTTTTTGCTTAAATGGATAGCACAATTTGTGACAAATATATTTCCAAAATCCACAGGAAATAGCGACCTACAAAAGCTCAAATCTACTAAGCCATCCTCGCCTATAAGATGGATGACAGCGAATTGCATCCTCCTTGTAGTCTTCTGCTAAAACACAGCTTAGTAAACATGACCCAACACTATTTTATATTCCATAAAAAAGTTCTACATTGCCTTATAGTAAAGGTATCTATTGTTATAATTCTAATTTCCTTCTACTATAAATTTTTTAAGGAATTTCTTCTTTCCATCAAATTAACTTCTGATGTAGCGTCTATTTGCTTTAGACACCCGCTGGAACTTCACTTGGGTGCCCCTAATATTTTATATAGGACATAAATGATACATCACTTTTCATTTAATTGTGCTTTCTCAACTCCGAGATGATATAAAAGGCTTTTATCCTTTTTTTGTGATCTATTTGCATATGCTTTCTTTTAACTCATAAAGCACTGCCTCATAGTCAGCTACCATCTTGGCCAATAGCAAGATTTAAAGGATTAATACAAGGTGGGTTGATATGGACATGTAGTTCTGGCATTTAAACCAAGTGCAATAGAACTCAACACATCCATGAAAGTACTTTTGGTAGCAACAAAGGGATTTCCACTGAATAGACCTGGAAGGGTTGGTCTTCCTAAATACAGACTTTATACAATCGGGAGCATTCTTCTCATATCTTCGGTTTAACGCTCAACATGCTTTTTTTCAGGAGGAGAGGTCTGTTCCATTACATGATTCACAACACCTCTGTTTGTAGAGCTCTACTAAGCATAAATTAAGTTGTTTTACAAATGTACAGTAGTGAGTTGTGTCCTTGCATTCTCCTTCTGAAAAATAAAAGATCTTATTAAAATGAGTTGATAACATAGCACCCTGTGCAGTGTATAATATCATTATATGTATGCAATTTTGCTGATATAAGCAGAGTTCTGCATTGCCAAACATTCATCGTTCTCTTAAGGCCATTTTTTTTTTAAAGCAATTGTCAATGATTGAAATAGCCAAACATTTGCATACTTCCACAAGACGTAACATTGCAGTGCTGCCAAGTGGTCGGCCTCCGTTTCCACATGCAGTACTGGTCAGCTACAACTTTGCCATTTTTCCTGTGAATGCAATCGACTCTCCGGGACTGAAAGCCATTTCCGCAAGCTGCGGTGCAAGGCCGCCAAGGACCTGTCCTCCACAACACGTTGCACATCTCTGAAGGGCAATTTCTCCTGGCAGCTGGCCTGAGGACAACATCAAACAAAATACATTCTGTTGGATCTAATATAGAAACATGTTCCAGGCACCAACATACAATTCGCTATGAGTCATCTGGCACAACTGAATATGCTGGCATTGATGGAGTTAAAATATAATACATTTCATTATATTTCTGTATGTATGGAAATATAGCTGTGAATGAATTTGATCTATTATGTAAACTGGAGCATCGAGCACCATATTATGTATTTAGCCAAGATGGATACAATATGAAAAGGCATTATTAGATACATCCTGTAACAACTCATGTTAAACCCTGCTACAAAGAGCAATTTAATAATTAAAGTAATCAAACATTAAAATGTTATGCTTTGTAATATACTAAGTACATGTGTCCCAGTAAATGACGAGCGAGTGTTATACAAAGATGCTTTCTTCAGAAGAAACTCAGACAGTGCTCCTGTGTTTCTCCATAGCATTTACTTTTAAGTTGTTTTCCCTCTTAAGACCAGTGAGAGCTACAGAGTGCCGTTTGTTTTTTGCCTGTTTGTTTTTGTTTAAGTATGGGTATGAAATCCTAAAAGGCTGTCCGAAGGACGTGTATGGCTTGCCAACTGGTCTGCTCATTTCTAGAGCCTCAGAAGCTGGGTTAATTAAATGGGAATCATGGGTTTCCAGATCAATACTATTAATGGTAGAGACTGCTGAACAGGTCAACCCTACTAGACCAAAAGGAACCAGAAGGAGGTACACAAAGCTGAGGCCCTCTAGGACAGGATTACCAATTTGGATCCACATTTCTGTGGATCTTAACAACAGTTCCATAAGTACACATTGCATCTTCTTTGTACAATACCTCTTTCGCCTGTCACAGTGTGTGTCAGGTACTGTGCTTCCGTTCTGGTGCTGGCAAACTATGTGGCGATGCTGTAAACCCATTCCTTGGCCGGCACATCTATTCAGACACTGAAATAGAATGACATATTTCTCACAATCCAATCTTTGACATCTGTATGAACATTTGTGTTTAACAAGCCTTGGGAACCACTACTTATAATTGTAAAACTTTGCTTAATTTAACCTGTGACATTGGTGACACTAGTAGATGAAGTGAGAGCAGTAGAGTCGACTGCCAATAACCAGCCACCCTTTCCTAGGACTTGTGCCCACAACAGCATCAGGGAACAGCCTAATAACAGTCTGTGGCTTAAAAGAGGTAGCCAGAAAAACAGAGTTTGGGGGCAGAAGAATTCCGTGATGGTTAAGCAAGCCAGGCTATGTGGATAAAAGTAACTGGTAGTGGTGAATGGACATGGGAGTTCCTGTGGGTCTGCATGGCTATGAACTTGTTGGAGTGATTATAAACCTATCCTCACTAGCCCTCACTGCACAGAAACCTATCCTCACTGCTGAAAGACACACACGTTATATCCCTTCCATTAAACCACAATGGAAAATGCCCTTTCATGTCTCACAACGGAACACAAACAAGAGGTGGGGCTCAGCTAGCGCTCTATTAGAAGAGTGGAGATGGGGGATCAGATATGATGATACTGGACAAGGATGGTTTCAAAAAGCTAAGAAGAAAGCTGGGCAATAACAAGGATGAAAAGCAGTAAGGAACAGTGGGAATACAAAGAACAATAGGAGAAAAATAAGGGGAATAAGACGGAGAAAATGGAAAAACAGATACACAATGAAATAGAGTGGGGGATATTGAAAGAAAGGTGAAGAAAATAGACATTTTTACTTTTTTGGTTGCTACCATGTTGTACCGGTTCAGATCTGGTGCTTTTGTTAAAGTCTCAGAAATGACACCTGTAATTACGCACAATTACAGAATGGTGAGAAACTAAACTCTCTTACTCATGGCAGTTTTTGCCAGCGGGGTTTAACACTGTTACACTGTGATGTTTGGTTTGGTGCAGCTCCCTTCCCAAAATTACTATAATAAAATTTTTCTACAATAAAACTTTTATGGGTTACCTTTCCACACACAGAACAACCTAAATTGCATAGTGTCTACATACCTTCACGTTCCCAAATCCTGCTTTAACTACCACATTTTAAAGGTGTGAATGGTACTAGAATTAGGATTACTGGGATGTTTTCATTATAACACTAAACTCAAAGGCGATGCATTTATTATTCCCTTGCTGCAAACACCATTTATATTGATTGTAAATAAAGAAGGAGTAAAGAATTACTAAGCACGAGATGATTTTCTTGCTTAATGCAGCATGTTCACGCCAACACACGTTCAGTTTTTGGGGGACATTTCCATGTAAACTATTATCCTTAGTAAAAAGTAGAAGACTCAGAAAATAATCTTTTGGAGATCCAATAAACATCTAAAAATTCTCTAAATAGGAGAGATTTAAACATTAGCATCTTTAAAAATAATATCTTATTCAATAATGATTCTTTACGCACTGATCATGCAGTGATTACAGCAGTGTTTACCTGTCCCCAGGGCTGGGATTTCCACTCCATGCAGGACTCAGAGGAACATGGCTTTCGTGCAGCTGGTCGAGATGTATAGCCACAGGAACTTAAAGGCAAAACTTTAACACTACCATCAGACTTTGTTTGCTGGCAAGTTACTTCTCTTTGTTGGAATCCTGCGCCACATGACGCAGGACAATCAGACCACGGACCTGTGGCCCATCTAACAAGATAAAATATCATAGAGTTATTATGTATCATCGATATATATATATAAATATATACATATATTATATTATATATATATATATATTATATTGGTTACATATATATATATGTAACCAAAGAAAAATGGGTACTCATGGGTCTTTGTAGCAAAGTGCATTAAACACTAGTTTATTTCAATCAGCACGGCCAACGTTTCGGACCACCTCCGGTCCTTTCTCAAGAAACGTTGGCCGTGCTGATTGAAATAAACTAGTGTTTAATGCACTTTGCTACAAAGACCCGCGAGTGCCCATTTTTCTTTGGTTACATGTGTCTGGCTATTTTTGGAGCACCCAGGCAAATAAAAGCCTGTGTATATTAACAATATTTCTGAGTGTGCAGCCGCTCCCTTTGGATTGTGTGTGTGTATATATATATATATATATATATATATATATATATATATATATATATATATATATATATATATATATATATATATATATATATATATATATATATACATACATATACACACCCTGCACTGCACAGTAAACAAACCGGGGACCCTGTAGAATCCTACTGCAGAAGGTTTATAAATTAAGCTCTGATGTGCATGTGTTTTAATCCCACATTAACTGCAAATTACATTGGCATTTTCATCATCTGCTACAGAGAAGAGTCTTTACGTAATCTTTGAGGAATGACATCACAGGTAAACTCGTCATGATACGTTAAACAGTTATATATTGCCAATACAGTGAATTTTGATCACAGCTTATTTTTGTAAACAATACACGCGTCATTTGTGATTCCGACACATAATGTAATCAGAAATTAGCCTTATTCCTCCTCAATAATATCTCGAAATATGTTCTCATTGTTTTATTGGACGAACTTAGCTACATTCAGTGAAGATAATCACTGGGGTCAATAACAAGTTCATTTAAAATAATTTTAACCAAATGCCTTTTTTTCAAGTACAAATGGCTATTCTGCTGGAATGGACGTCATGCCACTGAATACAGCTCTTCTCTGTACAGCTGGTGATTCTCGAGTTTGAAATTACAATGCACTCCATTTTACCCGGGTCTTACCTTGGGGGGCAATCTTGTATGTTACAGGGCTGAGAGTTGTCCACGAGTGGCTGAATATGTTCGCACAGCGAGTTGTTTACCCTGTAGCCCTCGGCACTCACACACTGCCGAGCCTTAAACTGGATTCCAGTGTTTCCACACGCAGATGAGCAAGGAGTCCACTCGCCATATTTTAATCTGTAGGCTGTGATGGAAACCAATTATTCGTGGTTCAAGCAATAACCGGGTAATAATTTAAAGGGTCAGGTACATGTTGCATTTTTTACTCAATTCATTCAATATCATTGTACACATGGCTGTGGTATATCAACAAAAACTGGCTTGTCGCCCTTTATTATTCCACCCCAGACACACACGCACAAATCCTCCATTAAAGTCAACATTCTTCAATATGTCATTAGGTTCTTACAACACAATTTCCCATGAACTGTAAAGTATTCTCCATGGCAGTTTCTTTTTCTCCTGACCTTGTATATTTGTTATTTGCCATTTTTAGTGTCAATGTGAGTGTTTCTTTTTCCAGATGTGCGAACCCTAAACAAATACCAGCCTTGATTTCAATTGCGGACAAAGGGCACATGATCCATAAATAAATGTATCTCTGCGACATCTGGTGCATGGGAGCTTCTCAAACTGGAGATGCCCAACAATTACACCCTTTGTGTTTCGTCAACGAATCTCCCGTGGATATATTTGCCCTTTTTCACACCACGTTTAAGATGAAGTACTAAACTAAGTTGAGCGATGTTTTATGTAATTGCACAGAGTTCGGGTTTACTGTGGTAACCAGCAGCCGATGATAGTTACCAGCTGTGTCCACAGGCTTGTTACTGCAACTCGTCATGCAGTTCTTAATTCATTGTTTCCCACTGTTTTCTTTTCCGCTCCTTTTCTTATAATTTACATTGTTTAAATTGCTGGAACCCCTTTGACGGTAATTTAGCAATAAAATATGCAAGTTGCAATTCATTAGCACCTCACCCTAAACAATGGCTAATCGTCAAATTCCAGGATGTCAAAGAAGACTTCAGTTTTGGGCATGGTGTCGTTTGTTATACAGGAAAAGCACACGTTGAGCAATATATAGCATATGTCATTACACCAGATGGCTTAGCATATACAAGCTGTTCGTCTTCATAGGCGAATGGCCTCTTAATTCATCAGGGTTATGTATAAAGAACAATGTTATTTCTTTAATCCTTGCACGATCTTATTGCTCATTCTGTCGCTTCCTCATTCTATGGCACTCATAGGGTAGGATCATTGCCACAAAAGGGTCTGAGAAGGTTGGCTAGTTACGGGAAGTCAGAATTATTGTGCCAAACACCCTTCTGGAATCCAACAAACAATTCCAGATCAAGCATCTGTTCTGCTAAACAATTATCTTGATTTATATTTACCAACAAAAGGAATATTTTTAGCCAGTACCAGGAGTTATTGGTATGTTTTGCATCCTAATGAGAGTCAGCATTGAATGAAAAACATTACATGCTTTTTCTTTTGAGATAACACATAGATAAAAAAATGCTTACCATCTAGAGTGACGTTAACCCAGGCAGACGCTGTCCGAGAATTATTTGAAGTCCAACATCTGTACTCTCCAACATAGGCCTCGGATACAGGATTTATTTCCAGCACTCGGCCTGAGATGAGAAGTTGGTACTTCAGGCCTTTTACTCCTTCTATTGGCTGCTTTTGTAGAAACCAATGTATTGTAGATCGGTGGCTGGTTTGTACTGGACAACCTATAAGCATTATACATTTAAGTCATTACACTTTGAAACATACTTTTTGGCTAGTAACGTATGATGAATATGTCTATCAATTGTTAAATATAAACTACTAACTTAAGAACACTTTCTGCCATAAATACACCCAATGAGTACATAGTTGGCTTCTAAATTAACATATGATCTCTATTCGAGAACAGCCAGAGACCAGCAGTAAAATGTGTCCAAGCAATTATCTGAAAGTTAGCCAGTGGTGTTGTTGCAAAACGTTCTCACATGAGTCTGCTCCAGAAACACTAGAACTCTATTAGTACCTAATAATGCGGTGCAGGAATACACGTGGGACCCTACACATATTTTAATCTAGTGCACCACTTGATCTAAGGACTACTTTGCAATCTCTTGAGGGTCCTGTGACCAAAGCATATGGCATCATCAACATCTAAAACACATTTATACAAGTAATCTATATTTGACTTAGTATTGCACTTTTAACAACTATTTTATGTCTTATGCCCCTAAAAATGTGAAGAAAAACCCACCTATACGTAGGAGCTCTCCAGGTTGACTCACAGTGGTAGTACCCCTTGGAGATGCCATTGCAAACCGTGTTTTGCCTTTCCGGTTGGGATGTTCATGGTAAGATTCTTGCATCTTTTGTCCTGTTAAAAAAAAAAAAAAAAAAAAAAAAAAAAAGCAATAAGACCACTTGATTCAGTTTTGCAGAGGCATTGCTGGTGGGCATTCCAAGGCAATTTTTTGTCTGTATGGTATACTTATGGTTATCCATTGTTTCTAGTGAGCGTATGGAACCTATGTGCAAACGGTAATTCATGCAAACATTCTATACAATCTAGCCCAGGATCTTGAATAACCCAAGCAATACCACCAATGAACTTTAGATTAATTTATTTCATTATCCGCCTCCTGGCAATTTAACATTTACTATGCACATTTTTTAGAACATATAAGGCATCAATTGCTTCAAGGATCTAGCTAATATATCAGTATTAACATTCATAACTTCCAAGTCAACGGAAATTATACACTCTCCTATACTAACTCAAATTGGAAACATCAGACTTAGAAGCAATAGCAGTGTTGCGTTACAACCTTTAGCTAAAAATGCATGATCTAAAGTGAGTATTTAACTGTATCAGTTAAGACAATTATAAAATGAGTTTGCTGTTAGACATTTCAGGATCTGACCAAGAGCATTCCACATACAGCTCAATATCAATGTAAAAACCAGAACATTGCAACCTATACTTAAATTGTAGCAGTCAGGAAATAGACAAAAGCAGTTTTTATGTACAAAGTTATTTAGAAAATAACTGTAGGAGGACTTTCACTGCAGATGTCATTTCTGAAAAATGCTATAAAAGTCAAAGGCATTATAAAACTGCGCAGCACACTATGTCATAGTAGAAAAATGTAGGAGAGAAGTCTGATACTAACCAGATAAGTTCAGGACGGCCGCTGCTACTGCTTTTCCTAGAGTGTTTGTTGCTATGCAAATATAGGTCCCCTGGTTGTCGGCCGATATATTTGCGAGCAGAAGAGAACCGTTGGAATGCAGAAATGAATTGTTTGCCATTGGGAATTCTTTCTTTAACCATGCAAGTTTTGGACGAGGAAAACCTATCGCAGGATGAAGAGACATTGTTGTTGCGTTATGGCCATATGTAGAACACTTATGCATCAATACATGCTTTGTTGTGGAATCATTGTCACAAAACAGTGCATTAATCAATAAAACATACAGGGGAGTCTCCATATTTAGTTTTTTAAACAGTTCAGCTTTTATTAATAACAGATTTCAACCTGCCTTCCACAGACCTTATTTTAGGGCTCGATGGGACAACATATCAAACCTTCTGTCAAGAAAAAATCCAATGGGTAAAATATTTTACATGCAAAGTTTGAAACGGACATAGAGATCAATATAGTTACCAATTTTAACTCAATATGCCAGAGCAAAAACCAAATCATTGTACAATCAGCTTGTTATAAACTCCTTTTCTGAAATCACCGGGACTCCTGATTCTTACCACACGGTGGCATCAGATGAACAGCCCTAAGATGCCTTGAATATTCGTAGACAGAAAAAAGGCAGCAGGCAATTAAGCAGGATTTTCATTTTTTTCCCCTCCTATGTTAGCTTAAAATTCTGATATGGCAGTTTGGAGATATTTTTGACATAAAAACAAAGGCTCCTTTTTGCGAATCCTGTAAACATTATCCAAGACTAACTTGGAGTAATAGCAGTGTTGATATTTATACCACATGTGTTGACTGAAAAAGCCTTTGGCTGTAAAACCGAAACACAAATCAGGACAAGAATGATATAAACATATCCGAGGCAGTGCTACGTGGATCCCTATGACTTCCTCAGTGTGCTGAACAAATGTTATTACCAAACCCTGAAAACAAGACACCAAACATACACAGGAGGTCAGGGGACTACTGGGCTGAAACGGGAGGAGGCCTGCAGCTGTGCTTGGAGAGTCCTGCGAAGCAGACATTTTACCAACCACATAGGTGTGTGCTGATGCATGAGAGCTTCTGAGAAAATTCATGGCATGGTTTGATGAAAAAGAAATATCATCATATCTCCCTAGTGTCTCTGTTTAGGAAGAGCAGACTTTCTTTGGGACATCCTTTACTCTTTCCTCACCTGATGATGTACCTTCTTTTCTAGGCGCTCAGACTGTATGGCGATACTAAGAGTATCATATATAGCCCCAAAACTCGCAATCATGTGCATAGAAGCTGCAGAGCATGTTTATAAATTACATTTTGCCAATGCCTTATTTAATTAGATACAGGACTTTCCCTAGTTGACCAGTTGACATACAGTACTGTGCAAACACTGTAGGCAGGTGTGACCACCCTTTGCCTCAGAACAGCATCAATTCTTCAGAGTTCTTCTGTTCACTCACTTTGCATTGTGTTAAATAATTTAAAAAAAAACCCTCAAACTATTATTTTTACTTTACAGCATTTTTAACACCTGCCTAAAGGTTTTGCACAGTACTCTAAAGCCTTCCCTCTAGCCTAGAAAATCACGACCCCCTAAACAAAGATGTCCTTCTTTAAAGTGCCAGTAAATCTTTTTTTTTGCTCATTAGTAAGGTTTGCACAATCACTCCATAAGGAGAAACCATCTTAACCCCTTAATGACAAAGCCCGTACATGTACGGGCTCAAAATGCATTGTTTCCAATGGGTTTAGGGACCGTCCATTGTCCTTAAGGGGTTAACAGTGAGAATCCTACCAGCTTTATGGGGAAGGTTGGCTCCTGCATTGTTGAAGACCAGCTTTTCCAATAAAGAAGAGAAGATGCCAAGGAAAATAGATAGGTCATTAGTGGGAGCGGGGTTAGCAGGAACTTGTTGGAATGTATGTAGCATTCATCCACCAAATCTGTCTTTGTAAAGATGTATTAACTGATCAGTATTTCTTACTTTGTACTAACACATATCATCAATGTACTCAATGTACTCAAATATCATCAATGTGAGGGAAAAAAACATGTGATGTGCCTCAATATATCAAATCTTTAGTTGAAGCTGATGCTTTTTATTAGGACACCATCAAAAAAGGTGTAGAGTCACTTACCCCTCTGTGACCTCAGGGGTCTCTTCTTCAGACGAAGAGACCACTGAAGCCCTTAAAGTCTTTGGCTATGTTTTTCCGTGTTGGCCAAATAAAAGGCATCGCCCAAAGAATTCATTTTCTATATATATATATATCCAGTACTTTTATAGGCGCCAACTGTTGTGTTTGGGCTAGGCCATCCTAAGAACAGAGAGCTTTGGAAGAGGTGGTTGACTTTGACTTTTATTAAAGCTTTGCTTTCACTTCCTTTTGCTCTGTTCCTTATTGCCAAGTTAAAGCCTGGCTCTGCTATGGTTTGGCTCTACTTCTACATTTGTGGCTTGCCCAGCAGGAGTTGGCTACATGCTTGCATGCCTTGAAGCCATTTAGAGGCAACATGAGTAGCTAGCGTGTATAAACAAGACATGCATATTCTTTATCAGGGCTCTGTACTTTAATTAAATCTTGTAGTCTAAAATTTTAAAAAGCAGCAGATAGATTTGTGAGAGGCTGTTCTCTAATGAACAAAGTGGCATTGGATTTGTTTGTTCTCGTCGTTTTTTCTCTCTCTGTTCACAGCCGCATGATTTAATGGGCCAGAGGGTAAAGGGGCATGCACTTCAGTTACAGTTAATGTGTGGTTTATTACGGGGCATGACCCACAAATTATATCCGCGAGGTGAGTATATTCTCACATTACTGTGCTTTGGGAGAAAATGTGATATAAAACATTAGTCACATGCAAACACAGCTACTGTACAACTGTTCATTCACAATGCACGATTAATTTTGTATAATACAAGCCCTTCCGTATTCTGCTGTTTGTCAATAGAGCACCACATTATTTCCTAAATAGAGGGTGGCTTCATTTGCCTAGAATTGCTGAGCTGCCACGCTGTCCTATGTTTGCAGATCACACTTAAATATCGATCCTGATACTGAATTTACCAATTTAAATGGAGTGGAAAACCTCTTTCTGCTAGAATATACTTATTTACTGCCTGTATATATATATATATATATATATATATATTAATGTAGAGGTTGTAGCCGTATTGGTCCAGTGGTGTCAATATCAAATAACAGATGGAATAAGTATCTCGTGATAATACCTTTTTTATTGGACTAACAGAATTTTGGAATGACAAGCTTTCGGGAGCTCTTCTCCCTTTCTCAAGTCTAAAACATTTCTCAGAATGGCTAGCAAGGTAAGCAAGGCTATCAATCCATAAAGCCAAAGCTAGCCGTGTGTGTGGTGGGGTAGGGTTGTGCATAGGCATAGAGTTAGCTCCAAACAGTCTTACACAGGTGGGGAGTGCGCATTGCTAAATGATGCTCCCCTGCCCAGCAGAAAAGAGAAAGTGACCAGGAGACTCTGGGAAACAGCACTTAACCTGGAGACTCCTGGCCAAACCCAAAGAGTTCCCAAGTATGATTATATGTGTTCTCTTAGTGCTAGGGAGGTTCTGGAGTCAATGTGATCGTATCACAGCATGATACGTCAATCAGCGGTATCCATATATCCTAAAATAGACCCCTGATGAACGCATGGTGCCAGCTGCCAGTCCTATTCCTGCAAGCGTACCTTTTAACGTGCATTAAATCTAAAGAAACAGTTTAGTGAGTTTGTTTTCGTTACATATCATTAAATTCACTGGTCCTTTAAGTTAACACATGTTTGGAATATAAACTTGTTATCCACGAGGGTGAGTATACAAAACGTATAATCAAATGTTAAACCTCTACCAAATATCTAAAATCCCTCTTCTGAGAAAACGCCCGTTGGTTAAACCATCGCATGGTTAAAATAAGGGAGGTAGAACATGGGGCTCCATTGTGTCTGTACTGCAAGGCCTTGTGTCCTGCCAGGTTAACCACTGCACGGCAACACTGAAAATGATTACTTCCCTGCTGACACTGGTTTACGATTTCAAAGAATATTTTCAACAAAACCGAACATTAATGTAAATCATTTATTTTTATTTTCTGACTGCAGCAGTCTCTGTAGCAATATTTATGTCTTGAAGAACAAGAAGCAACATATGGTTAGCTTTCTAAAATGAAATCTGGGTATAGACATTCAGATAATCTTTATTCTAGCATAATGAATACATGCACTCTAACCTGGTGTTCGGTTACACAGTAGTGTCACCGTGTCGTATTTTAACCAAATAGTAAGTGTGACACGTAGTGCATGTAATTATGAGTATTAAAGGTGCTGTTCCACTGTTGCGCTCTCTAGTATGTCAAGTAAATAAACATTAGGAGATCCTTCATTTTACTATTTCCTCTTAATCACATAAAAACAACAGAGAAGCCTAACAAGGGTTTTTAATTTCTATGACAACAACCCAATACGACAATGACGTGTTCCTGACAAAAATAATAAATTCGATTTCTGGAAAGGGTTTGAATATAAAACAGAATCAGTTTTATTGCTGCATTTACGTACAAGAGTGTTACATTCAAGTGGAACCTTAATTAACAACAGTCTTAGTGAAAAGGGGATGATTCCAATTCCTGAAGAATTATTTGGTCCCAGCCTTTTGTATGAATAGCTTGAAGCAAAGATAGGAATGGTCATTTTTATGGGGTTTAAGTATACTCCATAAACTGTGATCGTAGCCAGAATGAGAGAAGACTTAAACACAAATTTATTTGCAATCTTAAATAGATTTCCAAAGCTGGTGCTTATTAAGGACTTAACTGCAGTGTAATAAAGTGACGACCAGTACCAAAAATACTATGTAACGCATATAAAATAAATTCAAAAAGGCTGCTCAACTAGAAAGAATAGTAACTCTTTATACATGCTTGAAGAAGTGAAATATACAGAGAAGGGAAAAAAATCAATCAGCATGTTCCCAGGTGTCTTTTATACAGGTAACAAATTGAGATTAGGAGCATTCTCTTAAAGGGAGAGTTCCTAATCTCAGTTTGTTACCTGTATAAAAGATACCTGTCCACAGAAGCAATCAATCCAATAAGATTCGAAACTCTCCACCATGGCCAAAACCAAAGAGCTGTCCAATTATATCAGGGAAGCACTGTATACGCCGTGAAGCACTGAAATCCCCCTGCTCAAGAAAGCACATGTACAGGCCCGTCTGAAGTTTGCCAATGAACATCTGAATAATTCAGAGGAGAACTGGGTGAAAGTGTTGTGGTCAGATGAGACCAAAATCAAGCTATTTGGCATCAACTCAACGTGTTTGGAGGAGGAGGAATGCTGCCTATGACCCCAAGAACACCATCGCCACTGTCAAACTTAGAGGTGGAAACATTATGCTTTAGGGGTGTTTTTCTGCTAAGGGGACAGGACAACATCAAAAGGACGATGGATGGGGCCATGCACCGTCAAATCTTGGATGAGAACCTCCTTCCCTCAGCCAGGGCATGGAAAATGGGTTGTGGATGGGTATTCGAGCATGACAATGACCCAAAACACACGGCCAAGGCAACGAAGGAGTGGTTCAAGAAGAAGCACATTAAGGCCCTGGAGTGGCCTAGCCAGTCTCCAGACCTTAATCCCATGAAGGTTCCAGTTGCCCAACATCAGCCTCGAAACCTTAAAGACTTGGATGGGATCTGCACAGAAGAGTGGCACAAAATCCCTCCTGAGATGTGTGCAAACCTGGTGGCCGACTACAAGAAACATCTGACCTCTGTGATTGTCAACAAGGGTTTTGCCACCAAGTACTAAGTCATGTTTTGCAAAGGGGTCAAACACTTATTTCACAATAATTGCAAATCAATTTATAACTTATTTGAAATGCGTTATTCTGATTTTTTTTTCTCTCACTGTTCCAATAAACCTACCATTAAAATTATAGACTGATCATGTCTTTGTCAGTGGTCAAACGTACAAAATCAGCAGGAGATCAAATACTTTTTTCCTTCACTCTGGTGAAAAGAAAACTTGGAGCGCCCTTATCAAGGACGGTTACTATCATTATAATATAGTAAATATAGTTTGAAATGGGAGGAGTAGGAAAGCATAAAAAATGGGCACACAAGATAAGTCAAATGGTTATTATTTGCCATTAAAGTCTATGTTGCAGTGTTGGGCTGGGCAGCACTGGTTCTCCAGATGTTGTTTGACATCATGGGATTCTGTCACCCATCCATCCGAATCTACAGC